>NC_069502.1:629191362-629791362 GCF_027579735.1 Bombina bombina
GTTAGGGATGATTAGACTCGGGGTACATGTTAGAGTGTTAGGTGCAGACGTAGGAAGTGTTTCCCCATAGTAAACAATGGGGCTGCGTTAGGAGCTGAACGCTGCTTTTTTGCAGGTGTTTCAGCTCAAACAGCCCCATTGTTTTCTATGGGGGAATCGTGCACAAGCACGTTTTTGAAGCTGGCCACGTCCGTAAGCAACGCTGGTATTTAGATTTGCAGTGGCGGTAAATATGCTCTACGCTCCTTTTTTGGAGCCTAACGCAGCCCTTCTGTGAACTCTAAATACCAGCGGTATTTAAAAGGTGCGGGAGAAAAAAAGCACGCGTAGCTAACGCACCCCTTTGGCCGCAGAACTCTAAATCTAGCCGTTAGTGAATTGGCATTTTGCACTATACTCATTTAATTCAACTTTAAAAACAATATAATCAATTTATTTTACCTAATAAATGCAGCAGATCATAAATCAATATCTTATAAATATGTACCAAAATGTGGCTGTTTCATTACAATTTAAAATTAATAACTTCCCTCCTGTTTTTATCATATCCCTGAATGACCTGTTTTTATTATTATTATTATTATTATTATTATTATTATTTTGTTATTTTAATGCCCTTTTGAAATTCATTAAAATAAAAACAATAAATTGTTATGGGTTATACGCTTGATCAAAGTTCTAAACATTTTGTTTTAAAATAGATTTACTGTCCTGTAAACCAACCAGCTCAACTAAGGTAAATACATTAAAGGGACACTGAACCCAATTTATTTCTTTCGTGATTCAGATAGAGCATGAAATTTTAAGCAACTTTCTAATTTACTCTTATTATCAAATTTTCTTCATTCTCTTGGTATCTTTATTTGAAATGCAAGAATGTAAGTTTAGATGCCAGACCATTTTTGGTGAACAACCTGGGTTGTCCTTGCTGATTGGTGGATAAATTCGTCCACCAATAAAAAAGTGCTGTCCATAGTACTGAGCCAAAACAAGTTTAGATGACAAATTGATAATAGGAGTAAATTAGAAAGTTGCTTAAAATTGCATGTTCTTTCAGAATTACAAAATAAAAATGTTGGGTTCAGTGTCCCTTTAAACCTGAAATATAAACATTTAGGACTAGATTATGAGAAAATCACTATTTAGAGCTTCCTCTCTTGCGCTAACTCTGCTAGAAGTAAGATTTTGTGTGCATCGGGTAGTGCTTGTATTACAGGTTGAAAGTAAAAAGTTATTGCTTGCTCACTAACCCAATGCGTGCAAAAAAATTTAGAATATTGCGCACATTGATGATTCCCCGAAAGAAGTCAAGGGAGAAAAAAAAGTGGAAAAAAAACCCTGCTTGTGCGCTAACTCGATTGTATATTCTCAAGTGTGCTAACCCGACATTAAAATATTAATATTTCACACTCCAATATTCTTCATATTCAAGAATATATTCTATTTATTTATAAATATACTAGTACTAAAGCCCATGTACACGGGGACATTTTTTGCAGTACAGCGGTCCCACCCCTTGCTCTCTCCCCCCCTCTCTTTTGCTCTCTCTTCCCCCTCTCTTTTGCTTTCTCTCCCCCCTCTATTTTGCTTTCTCCCCCCCTCTCATTTGCACTCTCTCTCCCCTCTTTTGCTCTCTCTCTCCCCTCTTTTGCTCTTTCTCTCCACTCTTTTTTTTTTTTTTTTTAAATATATTTTTATTGAGGTTTCAACAAAATACAGAAATCAAAACAACAACAGCTCAGCACTCCATAAGTCAATTAAGTTATAAAACAAAAAATTATCTCCATGCACAGACAGTATGGAACAACAGCATATGTGTCATAGGTAACATATTGGTATGCATTAACATGAAAATTCAATTTTCAATCTGTGCTGCAGAGTGAGCTAAGCAAGTGGATTATATTCTATTGTGCATAATGTTGAGTTGTATTGAAAGTGACCTCATTTTTAATATGGAATAGGTTATGGTAGCTAAAGCTCAGGTATAATGAAAAATACTGGGGGATCAGTTTAAAAGATATATGGAAAAGAAAAGAGAAAAAAAAAAGGCTTACCTATTAGAGGATTAGTGGAAACCTAGCATATTTCTTCTAAGGAACAGTAGTTAATATATAGTTACCCCACAAAAGGTTTAATGCATATAAACAGTGAGCTTAGCTAGTGAGCAGGAGATTGGGTGAGGGGGTACAGCGGTCCAGAGCCGCTAAAATAAGGGGGAGGATGGGGGGGCGGAGCTAGTCAAAATATTACACTGGTGAACATGCTCAGGCCTCTGAGATTTTAAATAAAGCATAAGGAAGAATATCTCCTAGTTATGTTATAGGTAGGGGTGAAGAACTAAGATATGTGTTGGCTTATTTTGAAATATAAGGAACAAGGTAACATGTTATTTATTGATGTAGTAAGTAATAGTATGTGCTTGTGTAAACTAGGTTTCTAAACATATAATCATGAGGTAATTTGACGGCCAATACAACAACCAACGGAATGTCAGGCATACCCAATAAATTGCAAAATTATATAGGTGTGAGATGAATACAGGTATGGTTATTAAATACTGCTTGCTACTACCCTAGTGGGTGAGCTTAATATAATATTTCAAATGAGTAAGCATTAGAGCTAATCCATGTAGACCAAGCACATACATGTATAAATACTCCCAAACACCCATATAGACTTATAAATAAAAGATATTAATCAACCCTGAGTCTATTTTCTCTGAAACATGTAGACATATACATATATATGCACATACATACACAAACATATAAATGTAAAAATGTAAGAGGGACATATCTAAGTCTAACACAGCCATAAAACTAAAACTTGGGAGCATAAATAGATTGAAGTAGGCTCATACTAATAACAAAGTAAGAGAGACATGATAGGTCATACAGTATTAATACAGCAGTAGAGCACGATATGCCCATTTATTTAACTCATACATAGACATGGGAGGTATGAGTATTATGGCACATTTTGTATTAGCTGGGTATGACTAATGGAACTGTACAGTATAGACAAACATTTACCCCTAAGTGTCTTATGTGGAGGGATAGATCAAAATGTGACTACTTGCTTATTTAAGGGTCACACTGAGAGTGCCCCTGGGTTTTTCTAACAGAAGGATCACACTTTAGCTAATCTATAGTCAAACTGCTTATATAATAATAGTAAGTGAGCTAGAGACAGCTTACTGAGCTCATGAGCTTACTGAGCAATGAATGAGGGATGCTGAGGGAGGGAGATCATTAGACAT
This sequence comes from Bombina bombina, assembly GCF_027579735.1. Classification (NCBI taxonomy): domain Eukaryota; kingdom Metazoa; phylum Chordata; class Amphibia; order Anura; family Bombinatoridae; genus Bombina; species Bombina bombina. The sequence goes on from NC_069502.1 coordinate 629,194,622, forward strand.
TATCTACAGTAAACAACTAACTGGAATAACAGGTTAAACATTGGTAACAGCTTCCATCTACTATTGTTGTAAAGTGAGCCCAGAAATAATATTCACAAACATCCAGACTAATAGAGTAATAATGTAGTCACCCAGGGCCAGAACCGGCACTCTCAGGCTACTCAGATTAATAATACATAACTAAACTTCTATGGGGATATGCTTGACCGCATAACTACTGCTGCAACTATCTATGTCCAGTTAGAGTCCAGCAAAAGCATCTAGTTTCATTGTCAATGTCCAAGGATGTAAATAAGACAAAGCCAGTGTTGGTTGTATCGGTAGTCGTGCCCTCTGGAGTAGCTGAGTACCCATAGCGATCAGATATTTGCGATAGTGGGGTGGGATCACTGGGGTCTGTGTTTAAGAAGGGGATCCTCATGATCTGGGTCCGAGGGTGAGAAGGGGACAGTTGGTGGGTGAGAAAGTATAGATGCAAAAGTGTCCAAACTGATAAGTCTGAGGGTCTAACTACAAGTAAGTTTCACTGGCTCATTATCTGACAATAGGTTATAGTTCACTTGGGAGAGAGCGGGGCAGAGTTCCGTCAAAGGGTTTGAAAGTAGAGAATCTTATGTTATGTCCAGTCATCTTACATCCACACCAGCAAGAAGGCTAGACATATAAGCTAAGTCAGCCGATAATTTACCCCATTCCACATCTGAGAGCCAGAGACGCCGAAATTGCAGGGGAGCTCTGCCTGAGAGTAACACTGACACATCCAAAGTGGGCCTTCTGAGTCTGTAGGAAAAACCTGATAGCGGGGATCTGCGGCCCTCCTTTAATGCTAGATATTCTGCTAACGCTGGTCACCTCTCCGGGTGTGGGGCTAGGAGACGATATCGCTTTCAGGCATGACCCGTACCTTGAAGTGTACTCTTGAAGCTGGACTGTGGCATCATAATGAGGCAACAGAGCCTTAGGCATGCTTCCCAGTGCGTGTGAGATGTCAGAGGGTGATGTCTCCGCCGCTCCTTTTCCAGCTGGTATGCGCAATTCAGGATAGTGGTCTGACACTTTCCACAGTTTGCCGCGCTTAGAGCTCAAAGTCAGCTTTTCAGATGGGGTCTCCGTATTTTCCAATGGCTTAGGCGTAGATGTAGCACAGGCCCCGTTACATTGTACAGGTTCAGTGCACTTGTCTGAATTTTCCAGCGGCACTATAAGAGCAGACAATATTGATATAAGGTCCCCTTTCAGGCTCTGATAATGACTTTCCAACAATCTTTGGGTGCGTTGCTCCCATGAATTCAGGGCTTCCATGTCAGTATAGCCTTATAAGTATAGGCAGCTTCTGATGGCTCCACGTGGCGTAGTTCCTAGGTAGGAGGCAGTTATATCTTCCCTGACCGACACTATCTCAGTCTCTCCAAGGATAAAACAGATGAGAATTGACTTCTGATATAAGGTGGTAGCGATTAAACTTCTCCAGATGTACTTTAAGCCATAAAATTTAATTTAAAAGCCCGGAGCTCCAACTCTCTCTCCCCTCTTTTGCTCTCTCTCTCTCCCCTCTTTGGCTCTCTCCCCCCTTTCTTCTGCTCTCTCTCCCCCCTCTTTTGTTCTCTCCCCCCTCTTTTGTTCTCTCCCCCCTCTTTGGCTCTCCCCCCCCCCTCTTTGGCTCTCTCTCCCCCCTCTTTGGCTCTCTCTCCTCTTTGGCTCTCTCCCCCTCTTTTGCTCTCTCTCCTCTTTGGCTCTCTCTCCTCTTTGGCTCTCTTTCCTCTTTGGCTCTCTCTCTCCCCCCCTTTGGCTCTCCCCCCCCTTTGGCTCTCTCCCCCCCCTTTGGCTCTCTCCCCCCCTTTGGCTCTCTCCCCCCCACCTTTGGCTCTCTCCCCCCCTCTTTGGCTCTCTCCCCCCCCTCTTTGGCTCTCTCTCTCTCCCCTCTTTGGCTCTCTCCCCTCTTTGGCTCTCTCTCCTCTTTGGCTCTCCCCCCTCTTTGGCTGTCTCTCTCCCCCCTCTTTGGCTCTCCCCCCCCTTTGGCTCTCTCCCCCCCTTTGGCTCTCTCCCCCCCCCTTTGGCTCTCTCCCCCCCCCTTTGGCTCTCTCCCCCCCTTTAGCTCTCTCCCCCCTCTCCCCTTTGGCTCTCCCCCCCTCTTTGGCCCTTCTCCCCCCCTCTCCTGCTCCCTCTCTGGCTCTGTCTTAATTGAAGTCCTTTGCCTCTCTGGCCACGCCCCATCGCGGCGACACCCGCCCGGCCATACCCCTTGCAGGCGCCCGGCCACGCCCCTCGCGACACCCGGCCAGACCCCGTGCGACGCCCGGCCACACCCCCATCACGAAGCTCCCGTCGGCCACGCTCCCTGACACTCGCTTTAGCCTTGCTCTGTGCTGAGTGCTGAGTGTCAGGATCCAAACGGCCAGGTATGTTTGTCACGAGCAGTCTCTACTATATATACAGTGTGTTACTTTTTACTTGTAATCTCCCTTGGTTCTTGCACCCATTCCGGACTGGGGTTAACTGCCTGTGGCTCTGGTGACATCACAGCTTTTTTGGAGTGCTATTTAGCACCCAGGGCTGGATGTTGCTGAGTCACAGGATGTGTACCTGATCCGGTCTTGGAGTGCAGTTCCCTTCCATGTTTTGTATTTTCTATGGGTGATTACAGCCACCTGTGCACCCCTTCTTTGTTCTCAGTTTGTTTGGCTCTGTGAGCTCGCATGATGGTGTGCCTGTGTTAGGGACTCAGGCTATGGAAAGGACCTTGACGTGGTGCCTGAGCTTTCCCATTTGGCCAGATGCGGTGACTTACCTTTCCAGTTGTGATTTTATCTTAGCTGTGAGCTAGCTGGTGAGTGCTGGGTGTTTCTATGTGTTGTATTACTTTTTACTTGTAATCTCCCTTGGTTCTTGCACCCATTCCGGACTGGGGTTAACTGCCTGTGGCTCTGGTGACATCACAGCTTTTTTGGAGTGCTATTTAGCACCCAGGGCTGGATGTTGCTGAGTCACAGGATGTGTACCTGATCCGGTCTTGGAGTGCAGTTCCCTTCCATGTTTTGTATTTTCTATGGGTGATTACAGCCACCTGTGCACCCCTTCTTTGTTCTCAGTTTGTTTGGCTCTGTGAGCTTGCATGATGGTGTGCCTGTGTTAGGGACTCAGGCTATGGAAAGGACCTTGACGTGGTGCCTGAGCTTTCCCATTTGGCCAGATGTGGTGACTAACCTTTCCAGTTGTGATTTTATCTTAGCTGTGAGCTAGCTGGTGAGTGCTGGGTGTTTCTATGTGTTGTATTACTTTTTAATTGTAATCTCCCTTGGTTCTTGCACCCATTCCGGACTGGGGTTAACTGCCTGTGGCTCTGGTGACATCACAGCTTTTTTGGAGTGCTATTTAGCACCCAGGGCTGGATGTTGTTGAGTCACAGGATGTGTACCTGATCCGGTCTTGGAGTGCAGTTCCCTTCCATGTTTTATATATATATATATATATATATATATATATATATATATATATATATATATATATATACATATATATATATTTATATATATATGATATTATTTTGGTACAATATATATCTATTCTTTATATATCTATATGATTATAATAGGTATAGATCTAATCAGATATATATAGGAATATCTATTTAAAAATACTTAGAACACATTCTGCTATGTGCAGAACATTGTAACATATTTACAGCAAATACATAGTTAAAACCTTTATTAAATATGAATATTGCATAAACATGTTTTTTCATGTTTCGATCTACTTGACTGCAAAGGCCTCTAATGCACTTATATACATGTCTATTTAGGTATACATTTTTATTTATGTGTTTATGTGTATATATGTCTGTAAATACACACACACACACACACACACATATATATATATATATATATATATATAAACTATATATATATATAAACTATATATATATATATATATATATACACACATAGACATATTTAGATATGTATATACAGTATATATCTATCTCTGTGTTAAAGCCCTTTGCCTGCCTTTTTTTTAACACCTGAGACCTCATATCTTTGAGCCCTTATAACATTTTTGTGCAATATTTTTTTTAAATATTTTTTATTAGATGGTGGTATTGTGAGTGTAACTGTACTTTTACATTTTTTTTTATGTGTTTTGTGCAACTTTATTTTCAAGCATAACAGTTTATCAGAGCTCTGAGTGTGCGCTAACCTGACGCGCGTTAATTTCAATAGCGCTCAAGTGATCTCGTTTACATTCAACTTGTAATACGCACGCTACTTCCAACGTTGCTCATAATCTGGCCTTTAATTGGGAGTAACATTAGTGAGACTTCATCTGGAGTATTACATATTCATTCCAATAAGTCTTCAATAGCATTGTAGTCTTAAATTGAAAATTAAAATTATGATCACAGGTACATATTATTCTTTAAATAATAGTCTGAAATGAATTTAAAGGGGTATTTAACAGTTTACGTTTTATTTGTTTGTTGTTTTTCATTTATTTCCATTGTTATATATGTTTTACATTATATGTTGAAATTTACTGTGCTATTTAGTGTAGTATAATGTATTTGTAATTGTAATTGCTGCAGAGAAATAATAGAGCAAAATAGAAATTAATTCATTGTTTTTGATGCTATTATGATATGGTATGCTTTGTTCTGCCCATGTCTTAGGAAATCCAATGATTTGGAAAATAATATATGGGAAAAAAATTTAATAAATCAATAAACAATTTGATGAGTGATATAAAAACACACAACAAAAAGAAAGAAAAAAGATTGTTACATCAAAATGAAACAAGATATGTAGTTTGATATCCAAACATAGTAAAGATATAAAATCTTTCAGGCATGAGTCTTTATCTAGTTGAACTCTGATAAAATGTTGCCAAGCAACAGTAAAGGTAACAGCTGGGTTTTCCTTGATCTTGTTGTGTAAACTATTGAAAACCAGTAATGGAGAATGGTGCCATGGAAACAATTATGAAGCAGATTGATTTACGGCTTTTTATTCAATTTAAATTCAGATGTATTAATTACCTAAAATAAATGTTATCTACCTAAGAACTGCATATCTCTTTTCATTACAAATTTACCAAGCTAGGGCTGTAAGAATATAATGCATTTTACAATTTTAGATTAAAAATGTAGACTTTCTACATAGAAAAAAATGTATGTATATATTTTTTTTTTTTACATAAACCTATATAATTGAAAAATATTACATATATATCATTGATGACATATGATTCAGTCATCAATTATAGGAATAACAAAAAAGCAAGCTAAAATTAAATTATAATTTAAAGAAAAACAAAGTAATCAGGACTAAGCTAAAATCATATATGTGCATTTAAACATTTACACAGTTACTCAAATTAAAATGGCATTAATTTATTCCATGAATGAATAACAATTAAACCTTATGAAAACAATAATTTAAAACCTAATATAGGGACAAAACTTGACAAAGTGAAATAGTGACTAGCGAAAAACCCAAAAGTTAAAAAAAAGTTCAAACTGAGGAAAGGTTGTTATCTACTGTAGTATTATTGTCAACAGATGATGAATCTATTTTGTAGAGAAAACCATATACTCACTTTATTGTCAAGCAATCAGAATGATTAAGGGCTCATACGCTGCCACTTCCAGTGTAAAAAAATTGCTTCCAATGTTTCACAGTATTTAACAAAGTACTTACTATACACAATCTGCTACAAACAACTACAAACATAAATAAAAGCAAATAATACAGCAGCTATCCACCTTCAATTCACCCCGGGTATTTATTTGGCTATAGTATTAGGAACTCCTCTATGTATTCCTTACACCTCAGAATTGCAGTGTGCCCACACTGTAGTGTGGTGACACATTCTCTGTTTACAGCAGCACTCTGTTTGGTGAACTTGTGATAGATTTAACGAATCGGACATGTGTTTTGCAGAGAGGCTTTCTCAAGGGTGTCATCAGTGTGTTCAGTCCTTCCTTAAATAAGATGGTTAGTTTTCATAATTTTCTATTCTGTCCATTACTCCTCTCTCTTTTTTTAAAAATCCCATATCCATTTTAAGAAAGCATTCTATATCAAATGTCCTAAGGGAGTAAAATACAAAAAATATAACACAGTACAATAAAAACTAAGAGAAAATAATATCAATGGATAAAATAAAAACAGATGAACAAGTCTGTCCATATATGTGATATAACCTTGCAAAAACAAAGGTACATATACATGCATACACAAAACATTATCACAGAGATGACCCTGCTACTACATAAATGTATGCATACATACACAAACACACTGCCCATGTATTGCAGGGACATCCACATATAAACATCTAGCTCATTAATTCAAGAGGAAATGACAAATTTGAATCCTTTAGGGACTAATATGTCTAACTGAAAAATCCATTGCATATCTAATTGCCCCAACTTTATGTGTGTATTCCAACACCTCCAATTAGTTTTTAATACCTAAAAATCTAACAGCAAGATTATGAGTTATGCGCGCTATAGGGAAATAAACTAACAAAAGTTGCGTTATTTAACCCTCTATAGCGCAGTCATTACAAATTTTGAAACCGGCGACTTGTGCATGCGATATGGTGGTTTTAAGCTCCATACCGCACACAATTCAAGTGCTGTTTTGACGTGCTCGTGCACGCTTTCCCAAAATACATCAATGGGGAGAGAGTGGGTTAGAAAAAACCTAACACCTGCGATTGCAGAATGAAAAGCCCCGTAACGCAGCCCCATTGATGTATATGGGGAAAAATAAAGTTTGGTTAAACTTAACACCCTAACATAAACCCAGAGTCTAAACACCCCTGATCTGCTACCTCCTACATCGCCGGCACCTACATAATGTTATTAACCCCTAATATTCCCCTGCACCCCAACATCGCCCACACTATAATAAATCTATTAACCCCAATTTCCGCTGCTCCCTGACATCTCTGCCACTAAGTACATTTATTAACCCCTTAACCTCTGGCCTCCCACATCACTGCCACAACCTACATTAAACTATAAATGAACCCCTAAACCTAACCCTAACATAACCCTAACCATAACCTTAAACCTAACCTTAACACCCCCTAACTTTAACATAATTAAAATAGAGCTAAATTAAACTTACAATAATTAACTAAATAATTACTATTTAAAATTAAATACTTACCTGTGAAATAAAACCTAATCTAGCTACAATATAATTAATATTTATATTGTAGCTAGCTTAGGTTTTATTTTTTTTCCACAGGTAAGTTTGTATTTATTTTAACTATGTAGACTAGTTAGTAAATAGCTATTAACTATTTATTAACTACCTAGTTAAAATAAATACAAACTTACCAGTGAAATAAAACCTAAGCTGCCTTACACTAAAACCTACCATTACAAAAAATAAAAAAACCTACCATTACAAAAATAAAATCACTAAAATTACTAAAAATAATAAACCTACTATTACAAAAAATAACAAACGAAATTATCCAAAACAATAACAATTATTCCTATTCTAAAACCCTTTAAAAAAAAAAAAAACCCAAAATAAAAAAGCCTAATCTAGAATAAACTACCAAGGGCCCTTAAAAGGGCTTTTGTGGGCCCTTAAAAGGGCCTTTTGTTGGGCATTGCCCTAAAGTTAACAGCTCTTTTGCTACAAAACAAAACAAACACCCTTTAACAGTATACAACCACCACCCCCCAACCCACAAAATAAAAATAAAGTAACACCTTATCTACCCATTGCCCTGAAAAGGGCATTTTTATGGGCAATGCCCTTAAAAGGGCATTTAGCTCTTTTGCATTGCCCTGCATTGCCCACTAACCCCCGAAGATCCAGTTACAGTTTTTGAAGCCCCGCTTGAATGATCTTCATCCTGGTGGCAAAGTCCTCATCCAGGCGGCGAGGAGTCTTCACCCAGACGGCCTCTTCTATCTTCATCCAGGCGGCATCTTCTATCTTCATCCCGGCGGCACGGAGCGGGTCCATACTTAAGACATCCTCCGCCTGGATGATGACCACGCCGCCTAGATGAAGATCATTCAATTGGGACTTCAAAATCTGTAAGTGGATCTTCGGGGATTAGTTTTTTTTTTAGCTTTTGTTAAGGTTTTTTTTTTGGGTGGGGTTTTTTTAGTTTAGGGTTTGGGCTTTTCGTAAAGAAGCTAAATGCCCTTTTAAGGGTAATGCCCATACAAATACCCTTTTCAGGGCAATGGTTTATCTTAGGTTTTTGTTAGAGTTAGGTTTTTTTAATTTGGGGGGGTTGGTTGGGTGGTGGGTTTTACTGTTGGGGGGGTCTTTGTATTTTTTTTACAGGGTAAAAGAGCTGTTTAACTTAGGGAAATGCCCTACAAAAGGCCCTTTTAAGGGCTATTGGTAGTTTATTGTAGGCTAGGTTTTTTATTTTGGGTGGGCTTTTTTTATTTTTATAGGGCTATTAGATTAGGTGTAATTCTTTTTTATTTTTGGATCATTTTGTTTGTTATTTTTTCATAATTTAGTGTTTGTTATTTTTTTGTAATTTAGTATTTTTTTGTAATTAGATAGTTTGTAATTTTTAGAGTAGTGTTAGGATTTTTTTAATGTGTATTTTAGTTTAATTTAATTGGTAGTTAGTTTAATTTTAGTTTAATACTTATATTATTTTAATTGTTAGTTTAAACTTAGTCTTTTTAATTTGACAGATAAGTTTTAATTTAACATAGGGAAATTGTAATTTTAATATAAAGTGAGGGGGCGTTAGGTTTACGGGTCACTAGTTTAAATTAGTTTATTGCATGTGGGGGGCTTTCAGTTTAGGGGTTAATAGGTTTATTTAGTATATTTCATTGTGGGGGCTTGTGGTTTAGGGGTTAATAGGTTTATTACAGTGGCGGCGGTGTAGGACTTATTAACTTTAGTATAGTGGGGGCGATGTGAGCGGATGGCAAATTAGGGGTTAATAATATTTAAATAGTGTTTGCGATGTGGGAGGGCAGTGGTTTAGGGGTTAATAACTTTATTATAGTAGTGGCGATGTCGGGGAGCGGCAGAATAGGGGTTAATAATTTTTAATAGTGGCGGCGATGTTGGAAGCAGCAGATTAGGGGTTAATAAGTTTAATATAGTGTTTGCGATGTGGGAGGGCCTTGGTTTAGGGGTTAATAGGTAGTTTATGGGTGTTTAGTGCCCTTTGTAACAGTTTAGCTATGATTTTTATGTAACAGTTTTGTAGCGTAAAACTCATAACTACTGCTCTCAGATTGCAAAACAGATCTTGTCGGTATAGGCTGCAACGCAAGCATTTTAGCCTCATTGCAAAACTCGTAATGGCTGCGCTATGGAAGTCCCATGAAAAAAATGTCATTTTACAAGTGCGGGACTGACGTTGCGTTACAGGCTAAAAGGCTTGCAGTACAGCTATACCGACAAGACTTGTAATGGCTGCGTTGCTGTTTTAATGCTGAAATTACTATTTTTTCAGTGTTAAAACACGAACGCAAAACTTGTAATCTAGGTGTAAGTAAATATTGTTCCCTGTTATCTATTTTATCACAGAAAATGGCATATTGAGTTTTCAAGACCCTATCTTAAAGGGACACAACCTAATTTTGTTCTTTCATGATTCAGATAGAGCATGCAATTTTAAGCAACTTTCTAATTTACTCCTATTATCATTTTTTTTCATGAATGTTAATCTTAGCAGTCAGCCCATTTTAGGTTCAGCACCATGGATAGAGCTTGTTTATTGGAGGCTGATATTTACCCACCAATAAACGAGCATAACCCAGATTCTCAAGAAAAAATGGGCCGGCTCCTATGCATCACATTCCTGCTTTTTAAATAAAGATAGTAAGAGAACGAAGAAAAATTGATAATAGGAGTAAAATAGAAAGTTGCTTAAAATTGCATACTCTATCTGAATCATTAAAGATAATATTTGCTTTTAGTGTCCCTTTAATGTTATAAATATATATAGTAAATGAGGTTGAAAAAAGACAGAAATCCATCGAGTTCAACCTATACAAATATAATATACTTACAAAAAAGCTCCAGTTGAGCTTAAATTAATCCCATTAAAATGTGACCCAATAATTAATCCCATTAAAATGTGACCCAATAATATCCATGAATTCTGTTTCTAGCCAGAAATGTATTCAAACCATTTTAAAATGTAACTAAGGTATTGGCATTCACTACCTCCTTTGGTGATGAGTTCCACAATTTTATTGCTCTTACATTGAAAAAAGTTTCTGTTGCAGGAGATTAAATCTCTTTTCCTCCAGACTCCTGGAAAGCCCTGCTTCCCTTTTTGAAGAGAGGTACACATCAGCTTTACGCCAATCCTGGGGTACTATGCCTGAGGATAATGAGTCTTGAAAAATTAAGAGTAGAGATTTGTCTGTAACAGTGCTAAATTCCGTAAAACTCGTGGGTGTATTCCATCTGGGCCTGCAGTTTTATTTACCTTGATATTATCCAGTTTTTTTTTCCTGATATCCTCTAAACCCAGTTAATGGTATGGGCTGGCATGGTCTAGTTTGTTCCAAAGTATTCTACATTGGTTCCTCTCTAGCGTATACTGAAGAAAACAATTGGTTTAGTACCTCAGCCTTCTCCCTGTCACTGTTAATCATGCTAACCTCCACACATTTTAATGTACCTATATTATCCTTCTAAGATTTGTTCCTATTTATGTACTTAAAGAACCTTTTAGGGTTTGACTATGCAATTAATCTTTCATTTTCAACTTTGCCTAATTTGATTGCTTTATTGCATGCTTTGTTACTTTCTTTATAAATATGGTATGTTGAGTCAGTACTATTTTCTTAGAATAATTTAAATGCCCTACATTTTTTTCTAATCTCTCTTAAAACATTTTAATTTAGCCACATTGGCTTGGATTCATTTATTTTACTTTTATAACAATATGGTATGTGTTAATATGCTCCTTTAATACAATTTTCAGGAGGCATGAGATGTGACCCACATATTTTAAATTACTGAGCATTCTAAAACATAAATAACATTCCTACTGCGGTATGTTTTATGTTTATATTGCTTATTATGCTCAGTTGATGTAACTTTTCTAATACATCTTTAATTTGTAAAACATCCTGACCAAATACCACACCTAAAAAACCTGTTTTGTATCTCTGATGTATTTTCTCACTAGTTTTTGTCCAAAATTGGGGGCCCATTAATCAAATTGCAGCTAAGGCATATTCACACTCAAGTATTAACCAGTTTTTTACTTTATTGCTACTAACATTTAAACTCTATTGTAAGTCAAATTTAAGTGAGTGACCCACATAAAATATATATATATATAAATATATATATATATATATATATATATATATATATATTATATATATATATATATATATATATATATATATATATAGGTAGAACAAAGAAAGGTCCGGACAGGGAGCTCAAAGCAAAAAGTGAATATTTATTAGCAACAGAATAAAAGCTTCTAAGATGTATATACAAGGCAAATGGCTATGATGGACAGCAGAAAAGGGGCTGGGGTGGGCGTCTGACGCGTTTCAGCTCCTTGGGAGCCTTAATCATAGACAGAATATATATATATATTTTGGGGGTTATCATATAGATTAGAGAGGCTCCTTTGTGCAATTGCAAAACAACAAAAAATATTGGTGCACATCCAACCACTTAAGTCCACTCTTTCATGGCATATTTGTATATGCTTCTGTCTGCCAAATATACTTACATAGCTTCTAATAAGATTGGGATAAACATCTCACAATAATATGAGCTTATATTTGTGCTGCAAAAACAAATATACTTATATCTGCTAAATATACTTACATAGTTCAAATATAATTGGGATTAACATCTCGCAATAATATTGACTTATATTTATGCTGCAAAAAATGTCTTTGCTGTGAAAAATGCTTTTAAATGAAATGGGATCTTAGTCACACAATATGATCATATTCTGCTAAGCCAGTCACCACTTATAAGGTGTCCCATATAGACTGGTCCTAACACTAACCAGTTTCCACACTGCAACAAGTCATGTCTACACAGTGTGAAGCCTTCTAGCTTATTGAGTATATTTATCTGGAACAAACCTGGGCTGGGTGGCGTGCATTAACCAAAGGGGAGGGATTTGGTCAGCTCCCTATTTAAGAGATACAACAAAGGTTTTTTTTTGGTTAAGCACACCACAAAAGGACTGTTTAATCTTAACACACATATTGTGGGAGTGCTACCAAAGTGACCTAAACAATTACAAAACAACAAAAAATATTGGTGCACATCCAACCACTTAAATCCACTCTTTCATGGCATATTAGTATATGCTTCTGTCTGCCAAATATACTTACATAGCTTCTAATAAGATTGGGATAAACATCTCGCAATAATATGAGCTTATATTTGTGTTGCAAAAACAAATATACTTATATCTGCTAAATATACTTACATAGTTCAAATAAAATTGGGATTAACATCTAGCAATAATATTGACTTATATTTATGCTGCAAAAAAAATTATAGATATAAATATTGGTGCACATCCAGCCACTTAAGTCCACTCTTTCATGGCATATTCACATATCCACTATTTCATGGTATATTTGGCAGACAGAAGCATATACAAATATGCCATGAAAGAGTGGACTTAAGTGTTTGGATGTGCACCAATAATTTTTGTTGTTTTGTAATTGTTTTGGTCACTTTGGTAGCACTCCCACAATATGTGTGTTAAGATTAAACAGTCCTTTTGTGGTGTTCTTAACCAAAAAAACCTTTGTTGTATCTCTTAAATATGGAGCTGACCATATCCCTACCTCTAGTTAATGCACGCCACCCAGCCCAGGTGTGTTCCAGATAAATATACTTAATAAGCTAGAAAGCTTCACACTGTGTAGACATGACTTGCTGCAGTGTGGAAACTGGTTAGTGTTAGGACCAGTCTAAATGGGACACCTTGTAAGTGGTGACTGGCTTAGCAGAATATGATCATATTGTGTGACTAAGATCCCATTTCATTTAAAGGCATTTTTTACAGCAAAAAAAATTTTTGCAGCATAAATATAAGTCAATATTATTGCGAGATGTTAATCCCAATTTTATTTGAACTATGTAAGTATATTTAGCAGATATAAGTATATTTGTTTTTGCAGCACAAATATAAGCTCATATTATTGTGAGATGTTTATCCCAATCTTATTAAAAGCTATGTAAGTATATTTGGCAGACAGGAGCATTTACAAATATGCCATTAAAGAGTGGACTTAAGTGGTTGGATGTGCACCAATATTTTTTGTTGTTTTGTAATTGTTTTGGTCACTTTTGTAGCACTCCCACAATATGTGTGTTAAGATTAAACAGTCCTTTTGTGGTGTGCTTAAAGCAGGGGTGTCCAAACTTTGCTCTCCAGAGGTTTTGGAACTACATTTCCCATGATGCTCAGTTAGATAAAATGCTGGCTGAGCATCATCGGAAATGTAGTTCCAAAACCTCTGGAGAGCAAAGTTTGGACACCCCTGGCTTAAAGGGACAGTCTACCATAGCATTGTTATTGTTTTAAAAGATAGATAATCCCTTTATTACCCATTCCCCAGTGTTGCATAACCAACACAGTTATATTAATATACTTTTTACCTCTGTGATTACCTTGTATCTAGGAACCTTCTTCCAGCCCACTGATCACATGACTGTGACAGTTTATTATCTATTGTCTTAAATTTAGCATTGTTTTGTGCTAAATCTTAAATAACCCCTTGTGCCTGAACACAGTGTTATCTATATGGCCCACGTGTACTTTCTGTCTCTTTGTGTTGAAAAGAGATTTAAAAAGCATGTGATAAGAGGCAGCCCTCAAAGGCTTAGAACTTAGCATATGAGCCTACCTATGTTTAGTTTAAACTAAGAATACAAAGAGAAAAAGCAAATTTGACGATAAAAGTAAATTGGAAAGTTGATTAAAATTAAAAGTCCTATCTGAATAATGAAAGTTTAATTTATACTAGACTGTCCCTTTAACCAAAAAAAAACCCTTTGTTGTATCTCATAGGGAGCTGACCAAATCCCTCCCCTTTGGTTAATGCATGCCACCCAGCCCAGATGTGTTCCAGATAAATATACCTTGTAAGTGGTGACTGGCTTAGCAGAATATGATCATATTGTGTGACTAAGATCCCATTTCATTTAAAGGCATTTTTTACAGCTAAACATATTTTTGCAGCATAAATATAAGTCAATATTATTGAGAGATGTTAATCCCAATTTTATTTGAACTATGTAAGTATATTTAGCAGATATAAGTATATTTGTTTTTGCAGCACAAATATAAGCTCATATTATTGCGAGATATTTATCCCAATCTTATTAGAAGCTATGTAAGTATATTTGGCAGACAGAAGCATATACAAATATGCCATGAAAGAGTGGACTTAAGTGGTTGGATGTGCACCAATATTTTTTGTTGTTTTGTAATTGTTTTGGTCACTTTGGTAGCACTCCCACAATATGTGTGTTAAGATTAAACAGTCCTTTTGTGGTGTGCTTAACCAAAAAAACCCTTTGTTGTATCCTTTGTGCAATTGACCAAACTTATCACCTGACTATAGAGACTCAATTCATATATATATATATATATATATATATATTTATTTTTTTTAAAGAAAATGACTTTTATACTAGAACATACACTTTATTAGGGGTCTCTGGAAATAACAGATTTTTTATTGCGTATATAATGTTCCATTCCAAAGCAAATCACCATGTATTGTGTTTATACTTTTTTTTCTAGTGGCTTTCCAAGACCAATTGAAATAGCCGATGATTCTCTTTCAAATGAAGGGACTTCGTGATCTGTGGCTAGTAAGGGAGCTGAGATCAAGAGGTTTGCACAGTATTCCTCCCATCCATCTTCCTTTTCTGCTTAACAAATTTTGGCCCCACCCAATTATGATATTACCAGCACTCCAATGTATCTCTGGGAGTGCTGCCCACTATGCTACCAATGATCAAGCCTGCAGTGCAGGTAAATAGCTGATCCAGTGCTGTAATCAGTGATTCCCCTTCATGACGAGAGCAAGTTGTCATATGCTCACAGGCAGCTGTTCACATGACGACCCTTTAAAGGGGTACTGAACCCTATTTTTTCTTTCATTATTCAGATAGAGCATGTCATTTTAAGCAACTTTTTAGTTTACTCCTATTTTAAATTTTTCGTTATTCTCATGGTATCTTTATTTAAAAAATTAGGAATGTAAGCTTACTACCCGGCCCATTTTTGGTTCAGAACACTGGATAGCACTTGCTGATTGGTGACTGCATTTAGCACCGGTTCTTATGGTTATTTTGTTTTTTAATTGTTCACTACTTGAATGCTTCTATCTTTATTGATGTTAGAATATGATAATTTAAACAAACAAAAATTATTTGTCACTAACTGGAAACTAAATAGATTTCCCAGTTGCATACTGAAGTATCAATAATCTTTGGCTGGTAGAAGATAATTCCACCAAGTTAATATATTAACATAATAATGGATAGATAGACAAATAGGCAGATAAATGTTCATTTTGTGCTACCCCCAAAAGTAATGAGAAATTATCACAAACATATTATAATTTGATATTTTGATAAACCTTATAAATGACCATGTTAAGGAGATACATTTTAACTGCAAAGTTGAAAATGGAAAAGGAGGGATAGAGAACTTAGAATTTTTTTTTTGCATCATCACTAAAATCACATATACATATGAACTAGAGATGTGCATGCATTTTGTAGCAGATGCGAAAATGCAGAATTTTTCATTATTCATATATATACAATTTTATAAATATAGCGGGCAATGAAGAAACGAGTGTTTGTTCAACAAATTTGTTTATTCATTTTTATTTCTATAACAGCCTGCTGTTATGATGCAAGCAGGCTGTTATCCAACAACAACAAAAAAAACAGGGGCCTAGATTTAGAGTTTGGCGGTAGCCGTGAAAACCAGCGTTAGAGGCTCCTAACGCTTGTTTTTACCGCCCTCCGGTATTTAGAGTTTAGTTACCGACACTCAAAAATCTCCCAACGCACAAATCTCTACCGACAGCTCAGACCCAGTAGTTAAAATCTACCGACAAAATAAACATCCACGAATCACAAAACAAATATTACACAAAGTACACTTACACTCATACAAACACTACACTATATTTATTTTTCAGATTTAATATTTTTTCATCAAAATAGAAAGGATCAAAGTTGCGAGATCTTGTGTGTTAGAAAAAAAACCCACAAATCCATTTCGCCATTGACTTACATTGACACACGGGAAAACACACTCATATAGCTTTATATAACTAATAATATTATCACAAACATACACTCATCGATGCATACAAACAATATACACCACATTACATACCCAAACAAGTTATTTATTACAAAATGAACACGATTTAGCTACTTTTTCACACAAGCTCATGACGTCACTCACTTTACGCTCAAAACCAGTCTTGGATTTTATTTACACACAAATTTTGAGCCTCCATTGACTTCTATGGGGAAGACGTGCTCGTGCACGCGACAGACAGATTTCCCTAACGCACGCAAAAAGCGTAGACAAAAAAAACTCCAAATACCAGTGCTAGAAATCGGAAAAAAAACCATGCTTTTCTGCGTTAGACCCAGCTATGACAAATAGATCAAGAAATGCCTATTTCCCTATGGTGGACTTATGAATTTTACTTATTGAATATTCACAACAGCATTAAATTGTTTGATACTTTTACATTACATCAACTACAAATCAACATCACTAGTAACAAACATTTAAAAAAAAAAGATCACATTTAAACGGACACAAAAATAATTAAAACATTTCAGGATTCACAAACAGTACACAATGGAAAACACCTCTCATTTACCTTTATTATTGCATTTCATTTATTCAACTCATATGCTTGCAGCAACAGCATATCTACGTAGGCTTAACACATGATCCTTCATGGATGCACATACATTACTTTTATCATTCACTCACACATGTGCATTCAAATGATGGGGGAAAAACACATTACATTCTCTAGAGGAATCACAAACACAACATATGGATTTTACTGTACTTTTAACATCATGATTCCATCACAATAAACCATTAGGAATTACGTACAAGAAGAACATAATTATACCAGATTACAGATGTCACTTTATGGGAAGGAACAACAATGCCAGACAGCTATATAGAAGTCAGCATATGTGGGACACAATCACAATATATACGTATATGTACATAACACGCATCACCCATCACGCAACCACAAAGCACACATTTATATTTTATTCAGCACACAATAACAATGTAGCACAATACAACAACACAATGAGGATTTCAGAACTACATAGGCAGGTTAATAATATGATGACGTCATTAGAAGATTCAACCA
The DNA here is from genome assembly GCF_027579735.1 of Bombina bombina. Taxonomy (NCBI): domain Eukaryota; kingdom Metazoa; phylum Chordata; class Amphibia; order Anura; family Bombinatoridae; genus Bombina; species Bombina bombina. The sequence continues at coordinate 629,212,035 of NC_069502.1, forward strand.
TACACATTACAGATTCACGACTGTACCGCCCCTTTCAGAAATTTACCACTCAATACTACAATACTACATATACGTAAACATCAGTTTGGAACAGCATTATTAGGGCGATTTGAATGGGACAATTAATAAATATTGTCAGCTCAGCAATCACTTATATATATAATACTACAGATGACAGCCGGAAGTTCTTCAGTACTAGTGCCATTTTAATGGGACGCATACAATATTGACATCTCTGCAATCACTTATATATACAATACTACAGATGACAGCCGGAAGTTATTCAGTATTAGTGCCATTTGAATGGGACGCATACAATATTGACATCTCGGCAATCACTTATATATACACAATACTACAGATGGCAGACGGGAAGTTCTGAATTATTATTGCGATTTTAAAGGGACGCATACAATATTGACATCTCGGCAATCACTTATATATACAATACTGCAGATGACAGCCGGAAGTTCTTCAGTATTAGTGCGATTTTAAAGGGACGCATACAATATTGACATCTCGGCAATCACTTATATATACAATACTACAGATGACAGCCGGAATTTCTTCAGTATTAGTGCGATTTGAATGGGACGCATACAATATTGACATCTCGGCAATCACTTATATATATAATACTACAGATGACAGCCGGAAGTTCAGAATTATTATGCAGATTTTAATGGGACGCATACAATATTGACAGCTTGGCAATCACTTATATATACAATACTACAGATGACAGCCGGAAGTTCTTCAGTATTAGTGCCATTTTAATGGGACGCATACAATATTGACATCTCGGCAATCTCTTATATATACAATACTACAGATGACAGCCGGAAGTTATTCAGTATTAGTGCCATTTGAATGGGACGCATACAATATTGACATCTCGGCAATCACTTATATATACACAATACTATAGATGGCAGACGGGAAGTTCTGAATTATTATTGCGATTTTAAAGGGACGCATACAATATTGACATCTCGGCAATCACTTATATATACAATACTACAGATGACAGCCGGAAGTTCTTCAGTATTAGTGCGATTTTAAAGGGAAGCATACAATATTGACTTCTCGGCAATCACTTATATATACAATACTACAGATGACAGCCGGAAGTTCTTCAGTATTAGTGCGATTTGAATGGGACGCATACAATATTGACATCTCGGCAATCACTTATATATATAATACTACAGATGACAGCCGGAAGTTCAGAATTATTATGCAGATTTTAATGGGACGCATACAATATTGACAGCTCAGCAATCACTTATATATACAATACTACAGATGACAGCCAGAAGTTCTTCAGTATTAGTGCCATTTTAATGGGACGCATACAATATTGACATCTCGGCAATCACTTATATATACAATACTACAGATGGCAGATGTTACTTTATCGTTTACAAACAATATTGCAGCAACATTGATCGATCACATTCGATGCACATTATACACAACTATGCACTTTCATTCATGTTAGCCTGGACGTGTGCTTTTTACTATAAGATCGCGTTTAATAAATATTGATTACGCATATGATCAAACATTACAAACATGCACTGTATGTGTGATATTGTACACTTTCACATTGAGATTCATTGGGGGAAAACAACATTTCAGCAAACACCTAAAAAAACGCCCACTTTGAAAGCATTTGCGCCGCTCACATACAAACACGTGAATACAATTAGCAATCATTACAAACTCACTACCATTGGACTAATTGTACTATAAATCCCCCAAACAACATGGCCAAAGCATCCATGGTGATCCACATCATATCAATTCGCATACCCTGTTACTCCTTGCTCTGCTGTTTGGAAAGATGGATGATGATGATATGGTAGGCGCTGCTGGTGCTGCTATTGGCAAACTAGCTGTTGATAGAATCAGGCAGCCGTTGGACGAAGGGGTCGTCTGGTTCGAGGTCCTTGTGTCTACAGGGTGAGACCCACCTTGGAAAACATGAGCGACTTTGAGGTTTATGATAAGTATCGGCTCAATCGCGAACAGCTCATTGGCCTTTACGAGCAGAGCAAGGAGTAACACCTAAAAAACGCCCACTTTGAAAGCATTTGCGCCGCTCACATACAAACACGTGAATACAATTAGCAATCATTACAAACTCACTACCATTGGACTAATTGTACTATAAATCCCCCAAACAACATGGCCAAAGCATCCATGGTGATCCACATCATATCAATTCGCATACCCTGTTACTCCTTGCTCTGCTGTTTGGAAAGATGGATGATGATGATATGGTAGGCGCTGCTGGTGCTGCTATTGGCAAACTAGCTGTTGATAGAATCAGGCAGCCGTTGGACGAAGGGGTCGTCTGGTTCGAGGTCCTCGTGTCTACAGGGTGAGACCCACCTTGGAAAACATGAGCGACTTTGAGGTTTATGATAAGTATCGGCTCAATCGCGAACAGCTCATTGGCCTTTACGATCTTCTTAAACCTCATTTGGAGCCACATATAAGAATAAGGACTGCTGTTCCCGGCATGAGTAAGATGCTAAGTTGTCTGTATGTCCTGGCCTCCGGGAGTTTTCAATCCGCAGAAATGTACATGCATGGCCTGTCTCAAGGTACATTCTCTGGGGTGTTTGATAACTTTCTGGATGCCATGGTACGTATCAGTATGTATTACATAGGATTCCCACAGAATGATGGTGATTGGAGGCACCTGAAGCGGGAATTCTTTGCTATTGCTGAATTGCCCAATGTCTTGGGAGCCATTGATTGTACCCACATTGCGCTGCATGCTCCAATTGATGACTTGCCCTTCAGAAATCGCAAACATTTTCATAGCCTCAACGTGCAGTATGTTTGTGACGCACGGATGTGTGTGCGAATTTTGGAGGGGCTTGTCATGATGCCCGCATCCTCTCTCTGTCCACCCTGTGGCGGCAGTTTGAGGAAAGACAAATGCCCCCTGTTTATCTCATTGGGGAGTATTTGTGCACAACATGGTTAATTAGTTAGACAATTGCCACTGTAGTCTTAAAATGTTAGTGTAATGTTCAGCTATAGGATGCAATTTAACCATTTATTTATATTTCCGCAAATGTCTACTTTTAGTTCAATGCAGATATATGTAGCATGTCTTACCTTAAATGCTCAGATAGAGAATGCAATGTAACCATTTAGTTGGTATTTTACACAAGGTCTGGTTTAGGAGAAATACGCATATGTAGCATGTCTTAGCTGAAATGGGAAGATAGCAAATGCAATTTAACCATGTCATTGTCTCTTTACGCAAATGTCTACTTTTAGTTCAATGCAGATATGTAGCATGTCTTACCTTAAATGCTCAGATAGAGAATGCAATGTAACCATTTAGTTGGTATTTTACACAAGGTCTGGTTTAGGAGAAATACGCATATGTAGCATGTCTTAGCTGAAATGGGAAGATAGCAAATGCAATTTAACCATGTCATTGTCTCTTTACGCAAATGTCTACTTTTAGTTCAATGCAGATATGTAGCATGTCTTTACCTTAAATGCTCAGATAGAGAATGCAATGTAACCATTTAGTTGGTATTTTACACAAGGTCTGGTTTAGGAGAAATACGCATATGTAGCATGTCTTAGCTGAAATGGGAAGATAGAGAATAATATTGAACTAGATTATTCTTTTAAAAAATAAACATTTGTTAGTGGATTATCGTGTACACAAACTTTTTTTGGAATCAAAATACAATTTTGAGGATTCAGTTTGAATTATGCTCTGTTCCTAATTTATAGGTGATTCTGGTTACATGAGCTGGCCTTGGCTTATTACTCCCTTAAGTAGCCCTACTGATGTGGCTCAGGAGCGCTACAATAGGGCGCATAAGAGAACCAGGGCTGTGGTTGAAAGAATGTTCGGGCTCCTGAAAATGAGATTCAGGTGCCTTGACAGGTCGGGAGGAGCCCTCCAGTACAACCCAAAGAAGGTGGCTAAAATCGTTATAGCCTGTAGTGTCCTGCATAATATTGCACAGCAGGCTGGGATGCTGCAGGCCGTCCAGGTGCCCCGAAACCTACTCAGAGATGAGGAGGACGATCCAGTTCTAGAGGGGCCATTCCGGGACGAGGGGCTCAATGTCAGAGCAGACATCATCAACCGCCACTTTAGACGGTAAATAATAGAAGTTAGATTGGAGTATTGTCAATAGATGTGAACTCTAGGGAAATGACAAGTATTGAATTGTGCAAACATGTTAGGATTGTTCATCAAATGCTAAAAATGTGTTTCATTTATTAATATAGGTGATGCTCTGGTCATTGGGTCCTGTAGCGAGTCTTTGCCACCTGGTTTTTAAAGAGAACATCAGCTGGTAAGTATAAATGTATGGACTGTTGCTGGCATGAATTGTACACAAATACATCATATGGCATACATTTTCAAAACTAGTATTTTAGTTTACACATTACTTAAAATGTAAATACTCAGAAAGGGATCCTCTAGCATAATTATCCTCTAGCATGACTATGGTTCAAAGTCACACATTAGAGGTTTGTTCTGCTCAATATGACTCATCTTCACACTTGATTGATAGAACATAACACAAGAAGCTACACATGCTTATTAAGCTAGTGACAGAAATTGATTCAGAAATGGGGGGTGGGTGAGGGGTACAGAACTGATTCACACACTTGTAGTAATACTTTTTATAAAACTTTTTATGCCATTAGGGAGATGACTTCATGTAAAGACTGAAAGGGAAGAATTCGAAGAATGACAGTGAAGAATTCCCAGACTGACAGTGGAAAAAGACAAGATTGAAATTGAAGAGTACCAATGGGATCATGTCTGGCATTATCTTTCAAATCTGCTGACCTTGAAAACCATACAAAGACATGTTCACATGGTAAGTGCCAACTATTTGATAGAATAAGGCTGTGGAGGCATCCTATTGGAGACACTTAGATTATTTTTAAATTTTTAGATGGTATTTCACAGTCCTCTATTTTTGAAATGATGAATAAGACACCTATTGAAGATCAACTGTTTTCTCCAGAATTGACTTTCAAAGACCATGCATTATCCAGGTTGGTTTACCAATGCATGATAGTTAAGAATCACAGGAAGAATGTAGAATATTTGTACCTTACATACATTAGTCATACTTTGTTCATAATTAGATATTTATGTATCACAATCAGACACTTAGATTATTTTTAAATTTTTAGATGGTATTTCACAGTCCTCTATTTTTGAAATGATGAATAAGACACCTATTGAAGATCAACTGTTTTCTCCAGAATTGACTTTCAAAGACCATGGATTATCCAGGTTGGTTTACCAATGCATGATAGTTAAGAATCACAGGAAGAATGTAGAATATTTGTAGTTTACATACATTAGTCATACTTTGTTCATAATTAGATATTTATGTATCACAATCAGACACTTAGATTATTTTTAAATTTTTAGATGGTATTTCACAGTCCTCTATGTCATGAGCGCTTCCGTTCATCGCCGTGTCGCCGCGGCTCCCGGAACTCCTCTGTGTCTCTGACGTCATGTTGCTTAGCAACATGACGCTTTCTCTCACACCCCTCTGATGACGGTTACGCTCCTGCCCTTTAAATCTCGGCGGGAGATCTGAATCTGGGCCCGTTTGTTTGTTTCCCTGGATGTGAGTACCATATCAGTTTTATTCTTCTGTGTACCGACTTCTGCCTGCCTGACCAAGCCTCTTGCCTAATCCCTACTTGCTGATATTTGGACATTGACTTCTGCCTGCCTGACCTTGCCTGTAGCTATTACCCTTTTGCTGACACTTGGATGCCGACTTCTGCTTGCCTGACCCTGTCTTTTGCCTATACCTTTTGCTGATATTTGGATGCCGACTTCTGCCTGCCTGACCTTGCTTTGGCCTTTACCTTTAAACCTATTCTTTGTTAAACAAGACCTGCTTAAAGGGACAATTTACTTTTACAAGCTGCAAAAGAGAACTTTGCCTTTCTGTTTGTTATACACCTGCTTAAAAGGGACATTTACTTTTACAAGCTGCAAAAGAGAACTTTGCCTTTCTGTTTGTTATAAACCTGCTTAAAGGGACATTATACTTTTACAAGCTGCAAAAGAGAACTTTGCCTTTCTGTTTGTTATAACACCTGCTTAAAAGGGACATTTACTTTTACAAGCTGCAAAAGAGAACTTTGCCTTTCTGTTTGTTATAAACCTGCTTAAAGGGACATTATACTTTTACAAGCTGCAAAAGAGAACTTTTCCTTTGTTTTACAAGCCTGCTAAAGAGGACCTTTTTCAGAAGCTTCAAAGTAAGAGCATTTCCTTTTTGTTCTTTGTACTACTTAAAGGGACGTTTTATCCTTTGTGGCTTTCCTGCATTCTGGAACAATATTCATTTTTGTTATCTTCTAATCTGCCTTCCTGAGTGGGTCACGTCCTGGATATTTCTCAGTGTGCTAGCGTGTGCTTTCAATTCACGCTAGCAGTTGGGTTACATCCCGGATTGATTCCAGAGCGGCTGACATTACAAACGGGCCATAAAAATGGACCCCACTGAATTATCTATGGCCGTGGCTCACCAGGGACAGCTCTTGGGTTCTCATGCCACTCACTTGCAGTCTCTGGACACTAAACTTGATCAAATTACTGCTCTATTACAAAATTTGGTTGCTACCGCACCTCCCAATCCTAATCCCAATCCAAATCCGATTGAGGCATTACCTCCTCCGATTCCTAACAATCAGTCTCAGGTACAACTAAGTCCCAGGATTCCTCTTCCGGATAAATATGATGGGAATCCTGAAGAATGTAGAGGCTTTTTGAATCAATGCCGTCTTCATTTCCGAAATAGCCCTACTCTCTTTGCTACTGCCTCTTCTAGAATCACGTTTCTTATTTCCTTAATGAAAGGAAAAGCCTTGGCTTGGGTGTCACCTTTGCTAGAAAAGAATGATCCTATACTGTTGGATGTTGATACATTTCTATCTACATTCTCAAACGTATTCGATAAACCTGGAAGGTCATCCGCTGCTGAAGCAACTCTCCTGGATTTACGTCAAGGAAATCAACCAGTCTCTCAATATGCAATTGAGTTCCGCACCCTTGCCTCTGAAACCACTTGGAATCAGGGAGCACTCAGAGCCGCTTTCCGTAAAGGACTTTCTGAGCGTCTCAAGGATGAATTGGTGTATCGTGAACTTCCAGAGTCCTTAGAAGCCTTAATAAATCTCTGTATCTGTCTCGACGCCAGGTTTCGTGAACGCCAACAAGAAAAGGATAGAACACAGAGACTGCCACTCGAACTCCTTTTCGTTTAGCTCCTCGTTTTTCTAGTCCAGTCACTCCAGCCTCTCCTACTACTGATCAGGCTGAACCCATGGAAGTAGGAAGTATAAAATTAACTGAGACTGAACGCTTAAGAAGACGGACTCTTGGCTTATGTCTGTACTGTGGCCTTAAAGGACATTTATTAAGGGATTGTCCTACTAGGCCAGTAAAAGCCAGGGCTTAACTCTAGTCCAGGGAACTGAGTTAAGCCAAAATAGTGGTCATTCCCTATACAAGAAACTCTTTGTTCCAGTAACTCTTCTAATTGGACAAAAGAAGATCTATACCCAAGCCCTAATTGATTCTGGTGCTGGAGGTGTGTTCATTGACTCTACATTTGTTTCTACTCATTCTATACCCTTACTAAAGAAGGAGTATTCCATTTCAGTCTCTACGGTCAGTGGAGATCCTTTGGGTTCTGGATACATTCAGTTTTCTACTCAACCCTTAATCCTCACCGTAGGAAATACTTCATTCTGAGACAATTTGTTTCGATGTCATTCCCACTCCGCAATTTCCCATTATCTTGGGATTACCCTGGCTCCAGATTCACAATCCCATTTTTTCTTGGACTTTCGGTGAACTCACTTCCTGGGGATCTACATGCCAGACTAAATGTCTTCAAGAGATTACTAGTTACCACTCACTATTGCTCTCACAGTTGAAACTCCGGAATCCTTACCTATGCATTACCATGACTTTGTGGATGTCTTCTCCAAAAAAGAAGCGGAACGTCTTCCTCCTCATCGCCCTTTTGATTGTCCCATTGACCTCCTTCCTGGGGCTGCCTATCCTCGAGGCAAAACATATCCACTTTCTAAACCAGAAAACATGGCTCTGGAAGAATATATAAAAGACAATCTGGCTAGAGGATTTATTCGACCCTCCTCTTCCCCTGTAGGGGCTGGTTTCTTTTTTGTGGGAAAAAAGGATGGCGGATTAAGACCCTGTATTGATTATCGTGGATTGAATCAGATTACCATCAAGAACAGTTATCCTCTGCCCCTTATTCCTGAACTTTTTACTTATCTTCAGGGAGCCACCATTTTCACCAAACTCGACCTACGTGGTGCATACAACTTGATCCGTATACGCAAAGGAGATGAGTGGAAGACTGCCTTTAACACTCGATTTGGGCATTATGAATATTTGGTCATGCCCTTTGGGCTATGCAATGCTCCGGCGGTTTTCCAGCATTTTGTAAATGAGATCTTTCGTGATTTTTTGAATATTTTTGTTATCATATACCTGGACGACATCTTAATTTTTTCTCAGAACCACCAAGATCATGTGCACCACGTCAAGAAAGTACTTCAACGTCTAAGAGAATTCCATCTGTTTGCTAAACTGGAGAAATGTTCTTTCCATCAAAAAATCATACCCTTTCTGGGTTATGTAATATCGGCATCTGGATTCGAAATGGACCCTACTAAACTTTCTGCCATTTTGGATTGGCCTAGACCTGATTCTTTGAAGGCTTTACAACGTTTCCTAGGCTTCGCCAATTATTACAGAAAGTTCATCAAGAATTTTGCTACTATTACTTCTCCTCTTACTTCTCTCACAAGAAAAGGACAAAACTGTAAAGTATGGCCGTCTGAGGCTATAGAAGCTTTTGAATCTCTCAAGAAGCTTTTTCCTCAGCTCCTATCCTTCGTCATCCAAATCCTGAGTTTCAATTTATTCTGGAGGTGGATGCTTCCTCTGTTGCTGCTGGAGCGGTTCTGTCTCAACGAATACCAGAGACTGGAAGGATTCATCCTGTTGCTTTTTTCTCTAAAAAATTCACTCCTTCCGAATTTAACTATGACGTAGGGAATAAAGAGTTGCTTGCCATCAAGATGGCATTGGATGAATGGAGACATTGGCTGGAAGGTACTTCTTTGCCATTTACTATACTTACTGATCATAAGAACCTTCTGTATCTCCAAACAGCCAAACGACTAAATTCCAGGCAAGCACGCTGGTCCTTATTCTTCTCTCGGTTTCACTATAATTTGTCTTACATACCTGGTTCAAAAAATATTAAAGCAGACGCACTTTCCAGACAATTTCAAGATACCCCAGTTCCTGAGTCCTGGTACCATTCTCCAACCTCATGAAGTCATTGCCCAGTTAACAACTTCTTGGTTACAAGAATTACAGTCCGCTCAAGAGCGTCTTCCTTTGTCCTGTAAACCTCCCAATGGTTTACTCTTTGTTCCTGAACGCCTTCGTTCCAAGATTTTATTTTGGGCTCATGATAGTCCCCTTTCTGGACATCCTGGCATCAGTATTACCACTCGAAACCTCAAACAACATGTCTGGTGGCCTACACTCTCTCAAGATGTGAAGGATTACGTCTCAGTATGCACACAATGTGCCATGAACAAAACTCCACGCCAACTTCCTTCAGGATTACTCCAACCATTGCCTATACCTCACCAGCCTTGGACTCATGTATCCATGGACTTTATTACCGATCTTCCCTTGTCCACTGGGAACAATACTATCTGGGTGGTGGTCGACAGGTTCACTAAGACGGCTCATTTTGTACCCTTGCCAGGATTACCATCTGCCAAAAGACTCTCTGAACTTTTTATTCTACATATTGTAAGAATCCATGGATTTCCTCTTGATATTGTTTCAGATAGAGGGGTACAATTCGTTTCTCGATTTTGGAGGTCACTTTGTAAACATTTTGGTACTACTATATCTCTCTCTACTTCTCACCACCCACAATCGAATGGTCAGACTGAAAGAGTAAACCAGTGTCTTGAAACATATCTTAGACATTATGTGGATCATTATCATTCTAACTGGACTTCTTACCTTCCTTTGGCTGAATTGGCCCATAATGCCCGGTACAATTCCTCCCTTCAGACTTCTCCTTTTCATGCAGCTTACGGATATCAGCCTAGGACGTTCCCTTTGCATACTTCCTCCACAGTGAATCCTGCTTCTGATCTTACAGCCCGAAGATTAACTCGACATTGGCAGAAGATACATCGTATTCTTTCTGTAACTTCTAGACGTTACAAGTTCTTTTCGGATCTTCGACGGAAAAAGGCTCCCAAATATCGCCCTGGTGATAAAGTTTGGATTTCCTCTCGATTTCTTCGCCTGAAACAACCTTCTAACAAATTGGGACCACGATATGTGGGTCCTTTCCGAATACTGGGTCAGGTATGTTCCACTGCTTATCGGGTAGCTTTACCCAAGTCTCTCAAAGTCCATCCGGTATTCCATGTTTCTCTTTTAAAACCTGTGATGATTAACAGGTATTCTAAGCCTTTTTCTAAACCTCCACCGTTATTGGTGCATGGACATCCTGAGTTTGAGATCAGCCATATTCTAGATTCCAAATTGCGGGGCAAGAAATTGTATTATCTCATTCATTGGAAGGGTTATCCAGTCACGGAACGTTCTTGGGAACCTGCTCATCAAGTAAATGCTCCAATATTGGTCAAGACCTTCCACAAGACTCATCCTGATAGACCTGGTCCTGTCCCCCGGAGGGGCCCTTGAGGAGGGGGTGCTGTCATGAGCGCTTCCGTTCATCGCCGTGTCGCCGCGGCTCCCGGAACTCCTCTGTGTCTCTGACGTCATGTTGCTTAGCAACATGACGCTTTCTCTCACACCCCTCTGATGACGGTTACGCTCCTGCCCTTTAAATCTCGGCGGGAGATCTGAATCTGGGCCCGTTTGTTTGTTTCCCTGGATTGTGAGTACCATATCAGTTTTATTCTTCTGTGTACCGACTTCTGCCTGCCTGACCAAGCCTCTTGCCTAATCCCTACTTGCTGATATTTGGACATTGACTTCTGCCTGCCTGACCTTGCCTGTAGCTATTACCCTTTTGCTGACACTTGGATGCCGACTTCTGCTTGCCTGACCCTGTCTTTTGCCTATACCTTTTGCTGATATTTGGATGCCGACTTCTGCCTGCCTGACCTTGCTTTGGCCTTTACCTTTAAACCTATTCTTTGTTAAACAAGACCTGCTTAAAGGGACAATTTACTTTTACAAGCTGCAAAAGAGAACTTTGCCTTTCTGTTTGTTATACACCTGCTTAAAAGGGACATTTACTTTTACAAGCTGCAAAAGAGAACTTTGCCTTTCTGTTTGTTATAAACCTGCTTAAAGGGACATTATACTTTTACAAGCTGCAAAAGAGAACTTTGCCTTTCTGTTTGTTATACACCTGCTTAAAAGGGACATTTACTTTTACAAGCTGCAAAAGAGAACTTTGCCTTTCTGTTTGTTATAAACCTGCTTAAAGGGACATTATACTTTTACAAGCTGCAAAAGAGAACTTTTCCTTTGTTTTACAAGCCTGCTAAAGAGGACCTTTTTCAGAAGCTTCAAAGTAAGAGCATTTCCTTTTTGTTCTTTGTACTACTTAAAGGGACGTTTTATCCTTTGTGGCTTTCCTGCATTCTGGAACAATATTCATTTTTGTTATCTTCTAATCTGCTTCCTGAGTGGGTCACGTCCTGGATATTTCTCAGTGTGCTAGCGTGTGCTTTCAATTCACGCTAGCAGTTGGGTTACATCCCGGATTGATTCCAGAGCGGCTGACACTCTATTTTTGAAATGATGAATAAGACACCTATTGAAGATCAACTGTTTTCTCCAGAATTGACTTTCAAAGACCATGCATTATCCAGGTTGGTTTACCAATGCATGATAGTTAAGAATCACAGGAAGAATGTAGAATATTTGTAGCTTACATACATTAGTCATACTTTGTTCATAATTAGATATTTATGTATCACAATCAGACACTTAGATTATTTTTAAATTTTTAGATGGTATTTCACAGTCCTCTATTTTTGAAATGATGAATAAGACTACTTTTGAAGATCAACTGTTTTCTCCAGAATTGACTTTCAAAGACCATGCATTATCCAGGTTGGTTTACCAATGCATGATAGTTAAGAATCACAGGAAGAATGTAGAATATTTGTAGCTTACATACATTAGCCATACTTAGATATTTAGGTATCACAATCAGACAAAGGAATACATATTATAGTTGATATAGAGGTATTTGAATGGACATTAAATATTACATTTATGTTCAGCATACATATATGTATTTTTGATTATTTAAATGGGATATACATTATTATTTATAATTAGAAATGCTGATATTTAAATGTAATTTTTATTACACAATATAATGGTGTATGTTTTTTTTTGGTTTTTAATCCAAAAATGTAATTCATAAATATCTTGATAAAATGTTGCACAAAGTTAGAGCATAGACACAAGATGATTGTAAATGTATTTTATGAATATTTTACAACGTGTGTATTAACTTTGTAAAATATTTTTTATTTTTTTCAGATTTTCATCTGATGACTCCCAGGAATGTTTTTTATTTTTTTTTGGTTAAAAGAATTTTTTTTTTTTTTTTTTAAATGGTAATAATCAACATTTTATTATTAAATACCCTCTTTTGAACATATTATAATAAATATCCATATAATCTGTCAATAAAAAACAATTTTACTCCCATGACTGGAAGTTGTCTATTTGACAAGCACATGCATAAGATCAAATTAGGCATCATGTATAGCATTAATTTTCGAAAATTCACTGATTCAGAGAATATTAAAGTCAACTATCTTTTTTTAAATTAATATGGGAGTGAAATCCATCGATGCTTTTATTGTGTAATTTTTAGATGTTAATTTTTTAAAATATTTTCGGATATGTAGTCAGAATTTGACATAAATTTTTTTTTCACTTTTAAGAAGGGGAAGTGGTTCACTTACATTAAAGTGACAGTGTTGTTGAATGTAAAATTTCTTTTAGAAGATCTTGTATCTTCCTTAGGTATCTAAAAACATTATTTTAATAAATTTATATTTTTTAAATTTAAAAATGGTAGGTCAGTTAACTTCATATTTTGCACAAGCTAGTTATTGGATGCCATGTTAATTGATTTTATGTTCTAGTGGAGTCATTTAAAGGGTCATTTAACTATAGTTATTAATATTATGTAATTTTTAAAATCTTACCTCTTGGGTTAGACATCACATATCTATATATAATTTTCATTCCCCTTTAGTTTCTTTCGACAATGTTAAATCAACATTCCGAATGTTTTGGTCCTTAAAGGGACATTCAAAAAATATATTGTGTATTGAATTTTAAACAATCATAAAAGAATTTTAACATATTTATAAAGTACTATTGAATTACATTCAGTCTTTAAATATACTTAGAAAAAGATACATCAATGCACTTATCTTAGACAATTACATAAGGCATCTATGTGCAACCAACAATCAGCATCAAAATAGCCTATGTAGATATGTATTTAATCCAAGAATATATAAATAAAAATCTAATGATCGAATACCAAAGCATATTAAGTTGTTCAAATATTATAATCTTCTCCAAAATGCATAAATAACATATAGCTTAATGTCCCTCTAAGCTGAAGACATCCATTACAATATATATTTCATTCAGTGTGTAAAACAATCCAGAAGTTAATCTAAATATGCTTTACTCATATGTTATACTAATTTTGCCAAAGGAAGGTGCCTAGGTTTATGATATTTCAAGCATTATTGTGAAATGTCTCCTTAAAGGGACATGAACTAAAAATATACTTAAAGGGAGACTGTAAAAAATTAAATTATTTATACATTCTGAACGAGTATTCAATTTTAAGCAACTTTATAAATTGACTCATATTATCAATGTTCCTCGTGATGTTGCTATCATTACTTTAAAAATAAGGCATTAAATTGATAATTTATTTGCTTCAGTACTCTGGACAGAACTTTTTTTTTTGGGTGGATTAATTTATCCAACAATCATCAAGGACAACCCAGATTTTTCGCAAAAAATTGTCCGTAATATAAAATATCATTTTTGATTTGCAAAGAAAGATAACAAGATAATTATTAACATTTGAGAATCGGATTAAATTATAAAGTTGCTTAACATTTCATGCTCAATCTGAATCACGAACGCTAAATTTTTTTGGACAGTGTCCCTTTAAGAGATTTAAATAGTGTATTTACTTCTCTTCTTATCTTGACATACTTTGCTTGAAAAGCATATCGAGATAGGCTCAGTAGATGAAGATTGGTGGATGCACAGAGATGCCTTATGTGATTGGCTCAACCATGTGCATTTAAATTTCTTTTGTTGAGGATATCTAAATACAAAGATAAATTGAGTTACATTTTAAAGTCTAAACATTTTTGATCTCTACAGATCATTTGATACAATTGTTTGGTTGTAATGTCTATTTAAAAATAAAGACGCCATTGCACAATAACATATGAGCAGTTCAGACAAATACAAGCTCGAGGTTTATTTACTAATAACAAACAAACCTGTAGTTTAACATCTATAAACAGATTATCCAAGTTACTGACATTATAACCTGAATTTGAACATTCAGAAATGTTGCGTGGGAAACGTATGTTGAAACACCAGATTTGCATCTTTAAACATTAGAGTCTAATGTCACGCAATAGCACACAATCAATGTGCATTATAAATACATTTAATAGAGCAATGTCAATACTTCACAATAAGTCACGAAATTGATTTTATGAACAATAAAGACATATAATAATAAATGTGTATTAATCCAACGTATTTGTATTAAAGAAACAGACCATTATTAAACCGAGAAATGTCTACAACATTTAATAATGTGACAGTATTAGATTTTAAAGAGAATTTAAACATTAATATTTAACGGATCACGGATATTAAATCTGCGTCACACATATCCGCATGACAGGCCCATGAGTTACAAATAAGTCTACATGAAAAATGAAGTAACAGCACCACCAGGAGATATGTGTATGGAAGTTGCTAAGATATGAAACATTAAGGAACGGCCAATCAGAGTTCATCACACAAAAACAACTTGAGTCAGGATGGTCTGACAGACATTCTAACAATATTTCAAACTTTTATCCAATCAGATGTACAGATAACTTGTCCCATGGTGCATGTCATGTTTACTTCACCATATAAAAGTCCATTACACGTTGCCATCTTTGTCAGTTCTCTAATGCCTGCAGGCGTACTGTATATATAAATTATATATATATCTATCATATCTGAAAACCCAGCAGGCATGTCACCTCCCAGGTTTACCAAGCAGGAGAGCACTGCACTGGTCCACACCATCCAGGACTTTTATCCCCAGCTGTTTGGGAACAAGAGGAGGTCGACAGATGCACCTGTTAAGAAGGCCCTCTGGGAGTCTATCACCAATGCGGTTCAATTGGTGTGTGGCGTCCAGAGGAGCCAGGATCAGATCATGCGGAGATTCGGAGATATGAGGTTGCGCTTGATAAAAAATTCGACCTCATAAGAAAGTGGGTACAAGCCCGTAAAAGAGGGGGCCAAATAAAGGCCCCGCGGAAACTCTACCTACTCCGTTATTAGGTGACTTTATGCGAGCTCCTCACTCTCCGGGTCCCCAAAAGATTTAGATCCTCGCCATCCTCGGCCTCCTCTTCTTCCCTCCCAGCTGCTGGATCTGAAAGTCCTGACCCGGGGGCCAGGGCAGATGCTTTTCCGTCCGGTGGCCTGGGAGGAGCGGAAAGAGAATCTGAACCAGGTAACTATCCAACTTCATATAATATATGAATATTTGATTAGATTTTTACCAAATGTGTATATAGTCAGATACTAAACCTATATAGATCTCACAACATATGCTACATATGATGTTTAGATATCTGATTTTAGATTAGTGACACATGAAATAGGAATGATGTTTCTTGCGCTCTACAGAATATGCGTCACAGAGCGAAAATGTAATTGCCCATGCCCAGAGGGATCCAGCACCGACACAGAGCTGCCTTTGCAGTCTTCTGGTAAGTCCATTGATTCATTTATATGTCATTGAAGGTGTATTGGTAATCAATAATATGAGCATGATTCTGATGAAGCATAACATTTGAAACAAACATATAATTTACTCCTCTGATTATATATTAATTTTATTTTAATATTGAAAGATTAAGAATTACAATTTTCTTAGTCTACACCTTTGTTATTCCGAAGATGTATAGCATATGTTTGTTTCCATGTTCAATTTTGACAACAATCATCAAGTGATACACACATGAGAAATCTTAAATGTTCAATTTACTATGCTTTTATGATTTTTACATTAATACAAACAATAAATCGAAAATCTGAATCATTGAGAATAACAAATCTAATGTCATTTGTATGCTCCATCAAAATGATGTAAATCATAATTTTGGGTGTGTATATCTTTAATGCAACATTGATGTATGTCTTTGAGCAACAGTAACATATGTTATAATATCTGATCTTAACGTGTACACAACATGTTATGTTTTACAGAGATTGATTTAACATGTGGGACGGAGGAGGAAGAGGCTCCCTTGAAGTCTGATGGTATGTGAAATATATCTAACATGTATCCAACATGTTTCTTTATTGGAAATCATTTTATTGAAGACATTCAAAGTCTACAGCTTTTGCACTTTAAAAAGGAATATTATTTGTCTGTTCAAATACACTACTGCCCCCTTTATATATCAGGCAGCATGAAAATATGCTTGGATTTTTTTTAAAAATTTTGGATTTCTAATTCATGCCATCATGATGTCACATGCATATTCCAGGCCAAACCACAATAATAATTTTATAATTGTACAGACAGTCATTGCTATTCATCTGAGTGCCTATATGCATACCATATCCTCATGTCATCATTGTTTAGAAATTCAAACACACTTCTAAGTATATTGCAAACATAATCAAGTTGAAATGCGTTGATTTGATTTCATGATGTATGAGATGTTAATATATTTTTATTATTTATTTCAGATGGATCCACCTCTTCTGGTCATCAGTTTTCCGCCCCTGCCCAATCCCCTGCCCAGTCCCCTGCCCAGCCCCCTGCCCCTCCACAGACCACAGACCCTCCCGGCCCTTCCCATTTTTCCTATCCTGTCCCTCCCAAAAAACGCCCCTTTGTCCCCCTTCGCCGCTCTCCCCGTCTTTTGGCCCGTACAGCTACCCCAGCTGCCCAGCCCCCAACTCACCACTCCCCAGCTGTACGGGCTACCCCAGAGCAGCAGCCCATCCCTCCCCAACCCAATCCCATCCCTCCCCAACCCAATCCCATCCCTCCCCCCTGTCTCAACCTTCATTGTCCTGGGTGTCGGATTGTCCTTCCCAGGCACAGCTGTAAGTATCATTCAAAATCAACATTATAAGATACTTAAAGGTACACTGAAGGCAAATTGTTTCTATTGTGATTCAAATAGAGGATGCAATGTTAATCAAATTTATAATTTACTACTCTTATCAATTATTCTTCATTCTCTTGCTATATTTATTGAAACAAAGAAATGCCTCTATTTTTTATTAAAACAAAATCTGGACATCATTTCTTTATTGTTGGATGAATGTATCCATCAATCAGCAAAGTTGATAACCAAAAATGGCCTGCCCTATAAACTTACATTCTTGCATTTAAAATATAGCTAGAGAATTCTAACATTTAAAGAATAGGAGTAAATTAATAATTCTTTTTAATGTCATGCTCTATCTGAATCAGTAACTTAAATATTTTGGTTTAGTGTCCCTTTAATTTGATATCACTACATATACCAATCACCACTACTTGGATACAACAATTTATGTACAAATGTTCATACATTATCTCTTGTATAACCCAGTGGGAATGTAATTTATTCTGGTTGCTATGTTTACACAGCTTGTCCTCAACGCCAAAATGTTTAAGGATAGGTGTGCCTACCACAGTATAACTAAAATATTTAAATTGCTAATGTAAGTACAATGTAAATCTTTTACAAGATTTTAGACACTCAAGCTGTAAAAGTGGATCATCAAAAACCAATTAAAGGGGACAACATGTTGGAGTAAAATGTCCCTTTAATGGTTTAGGTCTGTCTTAATAACATATTTCATGTGTAAATAATCAATTTCAACAAATTAATTTAAAGAATGATTTGTCTTTATGATGACAATGTATCTTTGCTTATTTTTTGTTCTGTTGTGTAATTATCATTACTATTGTATTTTTTCTTTATTTTAGGCTGTGACTCAACATGGCTCATGCTAGAAGGTCTAGCCCGCGTAGAGCAGGCCGTGTTGAGGAACGCAGCTGTCCTGAGAGGGATGAGCGAAACCATGCAGGCCCAGCTACAGGTTCAGCATTTGACTCTACGTCAGATGATGCGGTGGAATTCAATGCTTGAATCTGTAGCTGGACAGGCACAGGATGATGAAGGGGATGACCAGTAAGTGGAGGATCTGGAGATGCTCCAAGGGCGCAGATAAGAATCCTCCGTCCACATGTTGATGTTGTTTTTTATGGTTGCCATTTGTCCTTTTTTTATTATTGTTGTGCCTGTTGCACTCTTTTACCTTGTCATATGGCTCCAATGGGGCTATGCTGGCCCTTGGCTACTCTCTTCATGGACTGTGATGCACTCGGTTACCTTATCATATGGCTCCAATGGGGCTATGCTGGCCCTTGGCTACTCTCTTCATGGACTGTGATGCACTCTGTTACCTTGTCATATGGCTCCAATAGGGCTATGCTGGCCCTTGGCTACTCTCTTCATGGACTGTGATGCACTCTGTTACCTTGTCATATGGCTCCAATGGGGCTATGCTGGCCCTTGGCTACTCTCTTCATGGACTGTGATGCACTCTGTTACCTTGTCATATGGCTCCAATGGGGCTATGCTGGCCCTTGGCAACTCTCTTCATGGACTGTGATGCACTCTGTTACCTTGTCATATGGCTCCAATGGGTCTATGCTGGCCCTTGGCTACTCTCTTCATGGACTGTGATGTACTCTGTTACCTTGTCATATGGCTCCAATGGGGCTATGCTGGCCCTTGGCTACTCTCTTCATGGACTGTGATGCACTCTGTTACCTTGTCATATGGCTCCAATGGGGCTATGCTGGCCCTTGGCAACTCTCTTCATGGACTGTGATGCACTCTGTTACCTTGTCATATGGCTCCAATGGGGCTATGCTGGCCCTTGGCTACTCTCTTCATGGACTGTGATGCACTCTGTTACCTTGTCATATGGCTCCAATGGGGCTATGCTGGCCCTTGGCTACTCTCTTCATGGACTGTGATTCACTCTGTTACCTTGTCATATGGCTCCAATGGGGCTATGCTGGCCCTTGGCAACTCTCTTCACAGACTGTGATGCACTCTGTTACCTTGTCATATGGCTCCAATGGGGCTATGCTGTCCCTTGGCAACTCTCTTCATGGATTGTGATGCACTCTGTTACCTTGTCATATGGCTCCAATGGGGCTATGCTGGCCCTTGGCAACTCTCTTCATGGACTGTGATGCACTCTGTTACCTTGTCATATGGCTCCAATTTTCCTGATCTTTAAAAGATTATTTATAAACGTTGTTGATGTTTTCTGACATACTAATAAAAGACATGTCATTCCACGATTCTTTGTCCTCTTTATTCATGTCATTGATTGAAATCTCTAGTTTATCTGGTTAATCCTTAAAGGGACCTTAGCAAAAATAAAGATGTTTCCTGATATATATATATATATATAATACAATTGTAAATGACTTTAAGATTAACATCTCCAATTTAATTTTATTATTTGTCTTTATATATTTTTCGTAAAGCTTTATCATTGCATGATTATGATTAGCATAGTAATTCTTTTATATATGTATATATAGATTGTTATTTGTGTATATGTACACTGTATGCAGAATTATTAGGCAAATGAGTATTTTGACTACATCATCCTCTTTATGCATGTTGTCTTACTCCAAGCTGTATAGGCTTGAAAGCCTACTACCAATTAAGCATATTAGGTGATGTGCATCTCTGTAATGAGAAGGGGTGTGGTCTAATGACATCAACACCCTATATCAGGTGTGCATAATTATTAGGCAACTTCCTTTCCTTTGGCAAAATGGGTCAAAAGAAGGACTTGACAGGCTCAGAAAAGTCAAAAATAGTGAGATATCTTGCAGAGGGATGCAGCACTCTTAAAATTGAAAGCTTCTGAAGCGTGATCATCGAACAATCAAGCGTTTCATTCAAAATAGTCAACAGGGTCGCAAGAAGCGTGTGGAAAAACCAAGGCGCAAAATATCTGCCCATGAACTGAGAAAAGTCAAGAGTGCAGCTGCCAAGATGACACTTGCCACCAGTTTGGCCATATTTCAGAGCTGCAACATCACTGGAGTGCCCAAAAGCACAAGGTGTGCAATACTCAGAGACATGGCCAAGGTAAGAAAGGCTGAAAGACGACCACCACTGAACAAGACACACAAGCTGAAACGTCAAGACTGGGCCAAGAAATATCTCAAGACTGATTTTTCTAAGGTTTTATGGACTGATGAAATGAGAGTAAGTCTTGATGGGCCAGATGGATGGGCCCGTGGCTGGATTGGTAAAGGGCAGAGAGCTCCAGTCCGACTCCCGCCAGCAAGGTGGAGGTGGAGTACTGGTTTGGGCTGGTATCATCAAAGATGAGCTTGTGGGGCCTTTTCGGGTTGAGGATGGAGTCAAGCTCAACTCCCAGTCGTACTGCCAGTTTCTGGAAGACACCTTCTTCAAGCAGTTGTACAGGAAGAAGCCTGAATCCTTCAAGAAAAACATGATTTTCATGCAGGACAATGCTCCATCACACGCGTCCAAGTACTCCACAGCGTGGCTGGCAAGAAAGGATATAAAAGAAGAAAATCTAATGACATGGCCTCCTTGTTCACCTGATCTGAACCCCATTGAGAACCTGTGGTCCATCATCAAATGTGAGATTTACAAGGAGGGAAAACAGTACACCTCTCTGAACAGTGTCTGGGAGGCTGTGGTTGCTGCTGCACACAATGTTGATGGTGAACAGATCAAAACACTGACAGAATCCATGGATGGCAGGCTTTTGAGTGTCCTTGCAAAGAAAGGTGGCTATATTGGTCACTGATTTGTTTTTGTTTTGTTTTTGAATGTCAGAAATGTATATTTGTGAATGTTGAGATGTTATATTGGTTTCACTAGTAAAAATAAATAATTTAAATGGGTATATATTTGTTTTTTGTTAAGTTGCCTAATAATTATGCACAGTAATAGTCACCTGCACACACAGATATCCCCCTAAAATAGCTATAACTAAAAACAAACTAAAAACTACTTCCAAAACTATTCAGCTTTGATATAAATGAGTTTTTTGGGTTCATTGAGAACATGGTTGTTGTTCAATAATAAAATTAATCCTCAAAAATACAACTTGCCTAATAATTCTGCACTCCCTGTATGTATATTGCAAATTTCACATCCATGTGTGTATTTATAAACTCTGCTTGAATTGATGCACCTTTAACAAATGATCCGAGTATTGATACAATTATATAATCCCTGTAAAGTGTTCATTTTATTGAAATAGTATTGTCTCTGTGTATCCTCTTTTTAAAAAACAAAATCATGTCCCTTTAAGTGATGCTGAGCACAATTGTTAATGAATGGATTTCCATTTCTAAAGCGTTTTTGTCCTTTTTACATGAACAAGGACATATAATCTTATTAATAAACAATCTTATTGTAATGTTGACAGCACATGTATTTCATTTTCAATTCTATCTTATTGTAGTAGTGTAACCAAATCAATATCTGTGTGTAATGCACATATTTTAGATGAGGAATATGTTTTTCTAAATATTTGTAAAAAATACTTCTCCTCCCATATATGGCTATAGGTAGGCTGACCATATTTCAACTTGAATAAATGATACGTTTGATCAATACATGTGTCATTATTGTTATTCCAAAACAATCTAAACATATCTTAAAACATCAATGGCATATGTATTTCTCATGTGTATCTTTTAAATGTTAAAGATATACACCATAGCTCTAGTTAAAGGGACAGTCAAGTCCAAAAAGATGATTCATGATTTAAATAGGGCATGCGAGTTTAACCAACTTCCTAATTAGCTTTTATTCAACATTTAGCTTTGTTCTCTTGTTATAGTTATTTGAAAGGTAAACAGAGGAGGTTTGTATGCTAAGTTCTTTGACCTTGAAGACTGCCTCTAATGTTGTAAAAATATTGACTACTATAAGGCATTAGTTCACATGTTTCATATAGATAACATTGAGATCATGCACATAAAGTTGCCTAGGAGTGAGCATTGATTGGCTTAACTGCATGTCTGTCAAAAGAACCTAAATAATGGTGCAGTCATCAGAAGCTTAGATACAAGATAATAACAGAAGTAAAATGTATATTAATATATAACTGTGTTTGTTGTTCAAAAATGAGTAATGTGTAATAAAGGGATTAGCTATATTTTTTAAAATTCAATTTCTGGGGATGACTGTTCCTTTAACATATAATATCTAACACATCCCTATTTTACTAATGCATCTCCTAGCATTAATTTTCTTTTAAAGGGACAGGAAACACAAAAATCCAAATATTTACATTTATTATAACAATATATTTCAAATTGCAATGTCGTACATAATCGTGTAACCAATATTGATTTAATTTGTAATTAAAACATGCTGCTTGCTAAATAGTTTAGTTATAAATCCTCTGCTTCTAATGAACTATCTCCTTATTTTCCATAATGTATTCTATTTTATAGATCACAGTATTTCGTTATCTATCGTGACATTCCTAGATAGCAATATAGACACATACTAGTTACTAAAATATAAATACGTTTCTTATTGATATGCCAAGCTGTCAACTGAGTCCTTGTATTGGCTGCGGTTTTTCAGCGATCTCGGATGCACCATGTTGCTTAAGGCGTCACCTGCCAGGCTGTCCAATGATTCCTTGTATTGACTGACGTTTTTACGCGATCAAGGATGCGCCTTTTATTGGATTGCGTTCTTACGTGATCAAGAATGCGCCTTTTATTAGATTGCGTTCTTACGTGATCAAGGAAGCGCCATGTTAATTAAGACGTCACATGCAAAGGTGTAAAAAAACGTCTGATTGTATTACGTAGTCCCGCAATATTTGTTTGTGCACGTTACACACGTTTGTGAATGAGAAGACAAGTTTAAAACCATGGCGAATATGGATTGTGTGCATCATGTTACATTGTTAACCCATAGCTGATAAAGACCACCACATTCTCTTTTGCTGGATGTCTGGTTGAATAAACGAATGAAAGCAAAATGTTTTCATGCATAAGATATTTTGTGGCAAGTGCAAATCTCTATAGTCCATCTTGTTTAATATGTTTGTCAACAAAATGTTCCTTTTTATGAAAAATGACTGTTGTGTTTAATGTTAAAGATATCTAATTCATAAATATGCGCTATTGTATTATAATAAAGTAATCAATATGCATTTATCTTTATCATATGCTAAATATATGATGCCGACTTCTTCTAAATGTAATTTTGTCGTATATTTTATTAAAGGTTCATTAGACACTCACATTAAAAACCAAAATATTTTATTTTGTCTCTAGTTATATAGTCCATTGTTTACCAAATACACGTCTACTTTTGCTTCTGTTCAAATAAAATTGAAGTAATTTTCAGACTCCTCGCCAAGCCTCAAAGTTTCATGTGAGTACCATCTCCAGCTTTCTCCTGTTTGTGTAAAGGGTCTTTTCATATGTTAATGATGGGGTATTGTCTTGTTTTACGGTTGTAATGGGGTTTCCATCTATCTTTTCAATAGAGATAACCCGATGTTCTTTGAAAGTGTTTAAAGCTTTTTAATATTGATTTTGATATCAGTATATGTTAATCTTGTTGTTTCTAGTAGTGTCTATTACAGGCAGTTCTGTTAAAAAGATTGTATACTGTCCCTTTAATGCAAATGTTGATTTTTGTATCATGTATGAGTTCCACATTGGTTAATCTCCAAATATATTATTGTTAGCATATTTTTTTTTCACTCCTAAAAGGATTTTAAACCATATTCATTGTTAAAACAAATGTCTTTGTAAAAAAAAATTACACAATAATGTCTCTTTAAGAAAATAGACTTTATTTAACACGTCAATATAAATCTTTTTTCAATATTTCTTGTTTGAACAAGTACATGTAGATATACCAACAATCACCAAATATTATATGTTAGCATATGTAATTTTGTTAAAGGAACAGTCTAGAAAACAAATAATGTTTTGCATTATTAAAAAAGACAATTTTGTTATATCAATGATATCAAAGGTTTCTCACCAATTAATCATTTTTCTGTGTTTATTTTTATTTGCTAGCTAAACCTATGAGGTTCGTGTGCTCATTTCTTAGAGCTTGAAGAGTGCATGTAATCAGAATGCAATTTGACCTCTAGAGGGCATTTTGATAGCATTTGTATATATAAAACCTTGAGCTCATACAGCATATTTACCATGTATTGATCATTGATTGTCTAAAATGTTGTTAGGTCAGAACAACAAATAAGTGGTCATTTTTCATAGGCATAGATACAAGGGTAAGCACATAAGTCACACATATTTCTCCATGTTTTGTTGTTTCAAACTTGATAATGCGTAATACAGTGTTTTCTTTGTAATCAATAATGATCTGACTGTCCCTTTAAGCTGTGTTATTGGCATTCAAACAGTAATATGCCATCATGGATAATTGTAGTGGTAATTTTGTTTGCGATTCGGGAAACAGTTTGGACATCACATCACAGAAACCAATCAATATCATGAACAAGGATAGGTATGTGATGATGTGGTTTTCACACACTTATAACCCACACTCTGCAAACAATCTGCCTCCATGGACCAGGTCCCATAGAAGTAGATTATATACAGAGTGTGGTCCACAAGTGTATGAAAACCACATCATCACATACCTATCCATTACACATTAAATAAAAAATAATTAAACATGAAAACAAATACTTCCTTCCTCTTCCTTCCCCTCTTCCCACAGGGCTGAGGCTCTGGGAGGGTCAACTGCCGACTCCGACGAGTTCTCATTGGAGATGTTGTGGGAAGAGTGGAAGGAAGAGTACTGGGATGACCAAGGTGAGGAGGAGGAGATGGCCCGGCAGGAGGAGATGGCCCGGCAGGAGAAGATGGCCCGGCAGGAGCAGATGGCCCGGCAGGAGCAGATGGACCAGCAGGAGCAGATGTACCGGCAGGAGGCCCAGCAGCAGGAGGCCCAGCAGATGACGGCCCAGGAGCAGGAGGCCCAGGAGCAGGAGGCCCAGCAGATGGCGGCCCAGGAGCAGGAGGCCCAGCAGGTGGCGGCCCAGGAGCAGGAGGCCCAGCAGATGGCGGCCCAGGAGCAGGAGGCCCAGCAGATGATGGCCCAGGAGCAGGAGGACCAGCAGGAGGCAGACCAGCATGCGCCTTCCGGAAGAAATTAAACATCTCTTGTTGGAGTCGAAAGGTTCTGTTTTGGCCTTCTTCGATTCGAGTAAGGAGGTGTATGATTTGGGTTTGGCCTTTAATGATTTTGTTTTGGCCTTCAATAATTCTATTTCTGCCTTCTATATTTTGGATCCGGGAGTTACGCATCTGGTCAATGTAGTCTAGTAGAACCCGCACCTCCGCTATTTCCTCTTGTTGTGCACGGCGGGGTGCCCGTGCACGGGGGCCTGCTGGTGCACGGCGGCCTGCTGGTCCTTGAGGGGCCTCTGCTTCCACGGCCTCTTACTCTGCTTCCAGGGCCTCTTCATCAAAGGGGGCCTCTTCGTCAAGGGGGGCCTCTTCGTCAAGGGGGGCCTCTTCCCTTCGAGGTGGAGATTCATCCCCACCCCTCTCATCCCGGGTAAAAGGAGGAGCCTGTAGTTGCTGTGCTGCCTCCTCCCCAGACTCTGTATATTTGAAAAAGAAATAAATGTATATATTAGCATATTTCAAAATAAAGCTTTAAATTACTTAGCTTACGATACAATTACAAATGCAGCCTCATTAATCCACTTTGAAATCTAACAATCAATACGATTTCCACATTTTCTAAACCGTGTTTGTGATATCTCTGGTCAATCTGAATGTTTTAGCGTTTGTTTTAAATGCACACCTAACCTATAGCCTAGATACTAATGTAACCGCAAAGTAATTGTGAATGCGTGTAAACAACGTAATAGCATTAATCTGATCCTTAAAGGGATATGAAACCCAATGTTTTATCTTTCATGATTTAGAAGCATACAATTATAATCAACTTTCTAATTTACTTTTCTTATCTAATTTGCTTCATTTTCTGGATATTCTTTGCTGAAAAGCATATCTAGATATGCTTAGAAGCTGCTGATTGGTAGCTGCATATAGCTGCCTCCTGTGATTGGTTCACCGTGTGCATGGCTATTTCTTCATTAAAGTATATCTAAAGAATGAAGCAAATTAGGTAATATAAGTAAATTGGAATGTTGTTTAAAATTGTATTCTCTACCTTAATCATGAAAGGAAAGGTTTGCGTTTAGTGTCCCTTGAAATACATTCGTATGTTAATTTATTCTTAAATGAGCTTACCGTCAGATGAGAATGGCAGGTTCCCGGTATCAATTCCTCCGATACCGACTATATCCACCTCGGAGATGCTGGGACGCAACATTTCCTCCCATCGGCAGTAATCGATTTCCAGTGCAGGGCAGCCACCGGTTCCTGCGGCATATTGGGACTCCCGGCTTAACTTTTTCTTAAGATCCATCTTGCAGTCCCGGTAGCGATGTTTAATAGAGTCCATATCTCTGTTCCAGCCACCCACTGCATTGACTGCATTCCTTATCTCCTGCCAGAGCCTCCTCTTCTCAGTCGGGGTGGTCTTCTGATGCTGCAGCCTCCTATTCCTGGCCATATAGGCTTCTACGAGGGCCTCCTTCTCCTCCATAGAAAACCTTGCCTCCCTAGTCGCCTTGGCCTTCCCCTGTGACGATGCCCTCTGTTTCCCGGACTGTGAAGCCCTACTCTGTCCGCCACTGAGCCCAGCCACTTGTTCATCTTGAACCAAGTGGCTGGGTCCACCCACCGCTTCCACCCCTGCTTCCTGCCCCCCTTCCTGCCCCCCTTCCTGCCCTGTTCCTCTCCCCCTCCCTCTCCTCCCCCCTCTACCTCTCCCCTGCCTGCTCTCCATCTCTTCCCTAAACTAAACCCCAAATAAGCAAACAAAAAGTGAGTGTGATCAAATGAAAGGGGGTCAAAATAAAGAACTAAAAAGACGAAAAAAGTGCTGAAAGTGTGAAAGGGATATAAATAAAAGAGGGTAAGGAGTATTTAAATAAACAAAATGAAGAAGAAGACTAAAAGGAGGATATGTAAACTAAATGTAACTAGGGGATGGGATGGGGATGGGGTATGGGATAAGAGTAAATGGGATGAAAGGGAATGGGACTACAGGGAATAGGGTATGGAGTGTAGCATGAGAGGGTATGGGTATGGAGTGTATGTAGTGTTATTGATAAGTGTATGTATGTATTGAATGTGTTTGCGTATAAATGTGTTAAGTGTACAGAAAAAGCACTCGCACACTCACCCAAACCAACTGTCGCTTACTAACTCACACTACCACTAACTGACTCTATCACACTACCACTAACTCTCTAACTCACACTACCACTAACTCTCTAACTCACACTACCACTAACTCTCTAACTCACAATACCACTAACTCTCAATAACTCACACTACCACTAACTCACTCACGATAACACTAACTGACTCACAATAATGCACAAAATCTCTAAGCTCCAATCTCCAAAAACCCACCAGCAACACAGTCAAAGAAGCCATGCTTGTGTGGTGCTTATATACCCTGCGTAAATGTTTAATGATGTACCGCTTTGCGTTGTAAATTGTGTTCAGGTGTGCTTTATTAGTAATTATTATTTGTGCAATGTGTATTAGGTGTGTGAATTTGTGCATGCTCATTTCGAGTTAGTATTTGTGGAATGTGTAGAATGCAATGATGTCATAGTGCTCGTTTTCTATAACATTCCCCAATAGTATTATGTTTAAATGTTAATTTGCGATGGTGTGGTATTAGTGAAGTGTTGTATATGTATGTTTGTCCTAATATATAGTAATTTTGAATGCGAATATTTTGCTAGTGTATGAATTTTTATTTTTTTTTCCTATTTGTTATTTTCCGTATTTCCGCATCTTAAATAATATGCATATTCCCTGTATTTTATTTTATTAAATTTCCCACAGCTTCTGAATGTGTAATGCTTATGTGCTTTGTTTAGTGATTGTTGTTGTGACATTTGCGGCGTGTTATTGTTGTGCATTATGTGGTATGCGTCATATGACTGAGCTGTGCGTATTTCTCGCGAGATCGAGTGTTAGGTGAAAAAAGCATGTTTGTTTGCTTTTCCATTGATCTCTATGGGAGACTGTCTAACGCGGGCAGGATTCCGCGTGTGAAATACACGCGTTAGGAGTATCATTAGAAGGTTTTTTTTCAACTCTAAATACCCGCGTTAAAAAACTCTGTGCGTTAGACATAAACCATGCGTAGCTAACGCACCCCATCTACCGCCAAACTCCAAATCTAGGCGAGGAAGAGCAGGCAAATAGATTGCCATTTTCATTCAGTAGAAGCCTGTGATGTTTTTCTAGCTCTCAAGGGAAGGATGGAAGTGGAAAGGGGTTTGTTAAGTTATTGCCTGAGGCCCTGAGAGTCAGATTTGTTTGCAAACAGTTGGTTTCCATGTTTCACTGTGGATCTTAACAAAGAGTTACAGAGCTTTTGGAGAGAGATATTGGCTTTGCCTTCCATTAGAGAATAATATACAATCACCTAGTCTGTTTGTGTGTATTTAATCTCCATCAGTTTTTTGTATGTCTGTTTTTCTTTACAAAATTAATAATAGAAGAGACTTTTAGCAGCAGATTAGAAGATTTTAAAAAAATAACACTTTAGTAACTAGAGACATATACGTAGATGTAGATATATTTTGTTTCGTTTAGTGCTGCTAGGTAGGTAGGTAGCGACTTGATTTGAAAAAAAAGGTAGTTTAGTTTATTACTTATAGTTAACCTTTTTTTACATTGCTGAGCTTAACTATTTGGTAGACACGTGCATTTAGAGGTTTTGTTCACCTCCAAATGTGGATGAAGGCACTAAAATCTGTGAAAATCCAGATTTTAGTGCCTTTGCCCGCTTTTAGAGGTAAACTATTGCACAAGAATAAATGTGGAAATGAAAATAGCTGAGCAGGACGGCACGAAGAGCCACTTTCTTCCACATTCAGAGGTGAATGAAACCTCAGAATGCTCATATCTACTGTTTGGCTTTGCACTTGCAGTCAGTCTGACTGTAGTCTAACACTTAAAAACAAATATTTTTATTTAAAAAGTATTTTTCTGGAATTAGTTTACTTTTTCGTATATATACACATGATTATATATAGGTATAGATATTTACAGATATATATAGGAATATTTATTTATAAATACATAGATCATATTCTGTTATGTGCAGAAAATTGGAATGTGAAATAGTAGGAATAGACTAGAGAGAATAAGCTTTTTTACTCTGCGTGTAAAAGGAAGTAACACTTTTCACAATTCCACACACTAAATCTAAATTTAAAAAATAGATTAAATTGTAATTATTTTAAAAGTACCATTATAATAAGAGAGATAAATCTAAAAGAGTATGTGGGGATGGCTAATACATTTGTTTTTGCAAAGGAAGAAGCCCGACAACAAGGGGCCTGCCCCCTCAATGTGCAGAGCTGCTCCTTCCAAAGGCACCACAGCATCCACAACAACATCTGTGGCAGCCCCCACTACTGCCACAGAAACATCAGTAATAATGGAGTGACCCTCTGTCATTGCCACCAGTATAATTAGAGGTGGAGGGCGTGTTGATTCCCTTTATGGGATTAGCAGTTGTCGTGTTTGCATCACCCCAACACCCAAAAAACTCAGGCGTTAACCTCATTTCCTTGACAAAATAGTGATTGTCATTTAAAATGTAGATTAATTTAAGTATTGGAGATATATTAAAAGGGATTTAATAGTTGCTTGCTATTATTTCAAACATAAAATATATTTTAAAACATATGTTTATGTTTATGTTAAGCAAACATAAAATCCTTTTTAAGATATCTACAAACATGCAAACATAAAATCCTTTTTAAGATATCTACACAACTTTAAACAATATGCATTGTACATGACAAAGCATATCATTTAAAAATGGACCCCTAATCTGCCATAACCTAAAACTAACTGTAGAAGCTAAGTCCCTACACATAAATATCCAACATTTAAAATGAAGCATTGTTATGCAAAATGCATAATGTTTAAAATTTTGCATATAAATTAAAATATAATTAATGTTACTTGTTGTGTTTATTATTTCTAATTAAAGACAGTATAAATAATAGTATAGGTCTACATAACTGTATGCCTGTTATGTAAAAAAATAATTTAATGCTACTGACTACTATAACATAACATTAACTAACACAACAAACTATAATAAAAACATTTTAATATATATTCACTACTTAAACCTTTATGCAATATACATTCATAACTGATTGACTATTGAATATCACTGCAATGTCTAACTACATTATATATACAATCTTTGAAATAAAATGCATGGTCATGTATAATTCATATTAGTTTAAGCATTGGATATATAAATAAAAATGTAGTTATTCTTGCTTGATGCATTTATTACTGTAAATATAAATATAGTTTTAAAATAGATACTTATTTTATTAAAAAAACGGTTGCATTAAAATTATAGTATTACATAACTGCATGCCTGTTATGCAATAACACATTTGTAACACTAATACCTTTTGTAACATGAATATACATTTTAAAATATATTTTTATGTTTAAAATAAAAAAACACAAAAAATGAATACATATTCATTTACATACAATAGTTAAAAGAATATGCCTCATGCATAACAATGCATCATTTTTTAAACATTGTAGATAAATGCACTATTAACCCCTAAACTGTCCTAATCCAATTGGTTAGGAGATAAAGGCCTAATTAATGATAACTATAAATAATCACCTAATCAACCCCATACAGGTATGGGTGGGGTGGTTAGGAGATTAAGATCTACTAAATACTAACTAACGATTATCACCTAATCAAGGAGATTAAGACCTAAAGCGCAACCTCCAAACGCAAACTAGAACTGCACTAACACCTAACCACCCTAAACTAACCCACTAAGCTACAAAAATAAAATTATAAGTTACAAAAAACGCCATTATACATAACACTAAACTACATAGCCCATAAAATAAAAACCCACCCAAAACAAAAACAAAAATCAAACCCTAACACTGTAATAAATTGCAATGTAAGGCATTGCCCTAAAGTGATCCGCTCTTTTGCAAAAAAATTACAAAACCCCTCATCTACATTACAAGTAAGCCCAACCCCCAAAATAATATAAAATAACTACAAAAAATCCTAGACTAGAAAGTAAAAATAAAAAACCCTTGGCTAGATTATGAGTTTTGCGTTATGAGCGGCTCGGTGCTAACTTTCAAGATATTTCCACCGCTCACCTCGTAATAGCGCTGCTATTACAGGTTTGCAAAAACCCAGCGTTAGCAGGCAATATGTGAGCGTTGAGCAAAATTGAGCTCCATAATGCACTCCAATACCAGCGCTGCTTTGAGCTGGTTTTACGTGCTCATGCACGATTTCCCCATAGACATCAATGGTGAGAGAGAGCTGAAAAAAAGCCTAACACCTGCAATAAAGGAGCGTAAAACTCTGTAACGCAGCCCCATTGATTCCTGTGGGGAAAGAAAATGTATGTTTACACCTAACACCCTAACATAAACTCAGAGTCTAAACACCCCTAATCTGCTGCCCCCGACATTGCCACCACCTACATAATACTTATTAACCCGTAATCTGCCACCCCCAATGTTGCCGTCACCTACATTACAGTTATTAACCCCTAATCTTCCGGCCCCAGCGTCACTGCCACTATACTAAAGTTATAAAGCCCTAACTCTAACCCTAAGCCTAACCCTAACACCCACTAACTTTAATGTAATTAAAATAAATCTGAATAAAACCTACTATTAATAACTAAATAATTCATATTTAAAACTTAATACTTACCTGTAAAATAAAACTAATAGTTACATTGTATCTATCTTGGGTTTTATTTTTATTTCAAAGCTAAGTTTATATTTATTTTAACTAGGTAGACTAGTTATTAAATAGTTATTAACTATTTACTAACTACCTAGTTAAAATAAATGCAAACTTACCTGTAAAATAAAATAAATTACATTTATTAAATACAATTAAATAAATTACAAAAAACCCCACTAAATTACACAAAATTAAAAAGAAATGATCAAATATTTAAACTAATTACACCTAATCTAATAGCCCTATCAAAATAAAAAAGCCCCCCCAAAATAAAAAAACCCTAGCCTAAACTATACTACCAATAGCCCTTAAAAGGGCCTTTTGCGGGCATTGCCCCAAAGAAATCAACTCTTTTAACTGTAAAAAAAAATACAAATAACCCCCAACAGTAAAAACCACCACCCACACAACCAAATCCCCCCAAATAAAAACTTATCTAAAAAACCTAAGCTCCCCATTGCCCTGAAAAGGGCATTTGGATGGACATTGCCCTTAAAAGGGCCTTTAGCTCTTTTTCAGCCCAAACCCTAAGCAAAAAATAAAACCCACCCAATAAACCCTTAAAAAACCCCCCGAAGATCCACTTAGTTTTTGAAGACCCGACATCCATCCTCAATGAAGCAGCAGAAGTCCTCAGCGAAGCAAGCAGAAGTCTTTATCCAAGCAGGCCAAAGTCTTCATCCAAGCCGGCAGAAGTCTTCATCCTGACGGCATCTTCTATCTTCATCCATCTGGCGTGGAGCGGCTCCATCTTCAAGACATCCGGCGCAGAGCATCCTTTTCTCTTGACAGTTCTTCTCGAATGAAGGTTCCTTTAAGTGACGTCATCCAAGATGGCGTCCCTTGAATTTCAATTGGCTGATAGAATTCTATCAGCCTATCAGAATTAAAGGTGAAAAATCCTATTGGCTGATGCAATCAGCCAATAGGATTGAGCTTGCATTCTATTGGCTGTTCCAATCAGCTAATAGAATGTGAGCTCAATCCTATTGGCTTATTGTTTCAGCCAATAGGATTGAAGCTCAATCCTATTGGCTGATTGCATCAGCCAATATGATTTTTTCACCTGTACTGCTAAACCATAGGGCTGTATGTTTAGCATAGTAAATATGTGTAACCTTAGCATAGGGGCAATGGTGCTATGAATGCAGAATAAATGCTATTAGAGAAATGATCAGCTTGCATCTGATAATCTTAGATACTCCTAACAATGCAAGACAAAAAAGACAAAACATAGTAAAGACTAATTATAGTGTATCATACATTTATTTTGGAGGGATGCAGGCCCCTATGTAAGACTTGCTGGCAAAAACTAACCTGATCCATTATAGCTACTCAAGTCATTCCAGATCATTGACAGTACACTATGCTCTGTAAATTCAACAGTTTTAAAGACATTTTGTAAATATGCTACATTAGTAATAAAGGATGATTGCAAATTCTATTGCAGAGCCTTTTCAATATTTGTATTTATGTGGGGTGGGCTGCCACCTGTGGCATACAGAACTGACCTTTAGAGTGACTTAAATATCTGTATAATTGCTAACAAAACTTTAACAGGACATAAAGAACAAGTAAACAGTTAGGTTGATTTAAAGAAAATTAACAGGTATTAATGGGAGAATATTACTATTTATATATATATATATATATATATATATATATATATATATATATATATATATATATCCATATAAAACTATCAGCTAGATTACGAGTTTTGCATTATGAGTAAAAAAGCAGCGTTATGGGTTATACGCTGCTTTTTCACTACTGCTGCTATTACGAGTCTTGTAGGTACAGCTGTACCACAAACTTTTTTGGCCTTAACGCAAATTAACTTACATAGGCCTAGATTTGGAGTTTTGTCGGTAAGGACCCGCGTAGCTAACGCCGGCTTTTTTCTGGCTGCACCATAAAAATAACTCTGGTATTGAGAGTCCACATAAAGGCTGCGTTAGGCTCCAAAAAAGGAGCGTAGAGCATTTTTAACGCAACTTCAACTCTCGATACCAGAGTTGCTTACGGACGCGGCCAGCCTCAAAAACGTGCTCGTGCACGATTCCCCCATAGGAAACAATGGGGCTGTTTGAGCTGAAAAAAAACCTAACACCTGCAAAAAAGCCGCGTTCAGCTCCTAACGCAGCCCCATTGTTTGCTATGCGTAAACACTTCCTACGTCTGCACCTAACACTCTAACATGTACCCCGAGTCTAAACACCCCTAACCTTACACTTATTAACCCCTATTCTGCCGCCCCCGCTATCGCTGACCCCTGCATATTTTTTTTAACCCCTAATCTGCCGCTCCGTAAACCGCCGCTACTTACATTATCCCTATGTACCCCTAATCTGCTGCCCCTAACACCGCCGACCCCTATATTATATTTATTAACCCCTAATCTGCACCCCACAACGTCGCCTCCACCTGCCTACACTTATTAACCCCTAATCTGCCGACCGGAGCTCACCGCTATTCTAGTAAATGTATTAACCCCTAAAGCTAAGTCTAACCCTAATACTAACACCCCCCTAAATTAAATATAATTTTAATCTAACGAAATTAATTAACTCTTATTAAATAAATTATTCCTATTTAAAGCTAAATACTTACCTGTAAAATAAATCCTAATATAGCTGCAAAATAAATTATAATTACATTGTAGCTATTTTAGGATTAATATTTATTTTACAGGTAACTTTGTATTTATTTTAACCAGGTACAATAGCTATTAAATAGTTAAGAACTATTTAATAGTTACCTAGTTAAAATAATTACAACATTACCTGTAAAATAAATCCTAACCTAAGTTACAATTAAACCTAACACTATACAATCATTAAATTAATTAAATAAAATACCTACAATTACCTACAATTAAACCTAACACTACAGTATCAATAAATTAATTAAATACAATATCTACAAATAACTACAATGAAATAAACTAACTAAAGTACAAAAAATAAAAAAGAACTAACTTACAAATAATAAAAAAATATCTACAAACATAAGAAAAATATTACAACAATTTTAAACTAATTACACCTACTCTAAGCCCCCTAATAAAATAACAAAGACCCCCAAAATAAAAAATGCCCTACCCTATTCTAAATTAATAAAGTTCAAAGCTCTTTTACCTTACCAGCCCTGAACAGGGCCCTTTGCGGGGCATGCCCCAAGAAGTTCAGCTCTTTTGCCTGTAAAAAAAAAACATACAATACCCCCCCAACATTACAACCCACCACCCACATACCCCTAATCTAACCCAAACCCCCCTTAAATAAACCTAACACTAAGCCCCTGAAGATCATCCTACCTTGTCTTCACCTCACCAGGTATCACCAGGTATCACCGATCCGTCCTGGCTCCAAAATCTTCATCCAACCCAAGCGGGGGCTGGCGATCCATCATCCGGTGGCTGAAGAGGTCCAGAAGAGGCTCCAAAGTCTTCATCCTATCCGGGAAGAAGAGGCGATCTGGACCGGCAACCATCTTGATCCAAGCGGCATCTTCTATCTTCATCCGATGACGACCGGCTCCATCCTGAAGACCTCCACCGCGGACCCATCTTCTTCCGGCGACGTCCAACTGAAGAATGACGGTTCCTTTAAGGGACGTCATCCAGGATGGCGTCCCTCGAATTCCAATTGGCTGATAGGATTCTATCAGCCAATCGGAATTAAGGTAGGAATATTCTGATTGGCTGATGGAATCAGCCAATCAGAATCAAGTTCAATCCGATTGGCTGATCCAATCAGCCAATCAGATTGAGCTTGCATTCTATTGGCTGATCGGAACAGCCAATAGAATGCGAGCTCAATCTGATTGGCTGATTGGATCAGCCAATCGGATTGAACTTGATTCTGATTGGCTGATTCCATCAGCCAAACAGAATATTCCTACCTTAATTCCGATTGGCTGATAGAATCCTATCAGCCAATCGGAATTCGAGGGACGCCATCTTGGATGACGTCCCTTAAAGGAACCGTCATTCTTCAGTTGGACGTCGCCGGATGAAGATGGGTCCGTGGTGGAGGTCTTTAGGATGGAGCCGGTCGTCATCGGATGAAGATAGAAGATGCCGCTTGGATCAAGATGGTTGCCGGTCCGGATCGCCTCTTCTTCCCGGATAGGATGAAGACTTTGGAGCCTCTTCTGGACCTCTTCAGCCACCGGATGATTGATCGCCAGCCCCCGCTTGGGTTGGATGAAGATTTTGGAGCCAGGACGGATCGGTGATACCTGGTGAGGTGAAGACAAGGTAGGATGATCTTCAGGGGCTTAGTGTTAGGTTTATTTAAGGGGGGTTTGGGTTAGATTAGGGGTATGCGGGTGGTGGGTTGTAATGTTGGGGGGGTATTGTATGTTTTTTTTTTACAGGCAAAAGAGCTGAACTTCTTGGGGCATGCCCCTGTTCAGGGCTGGTAAGGTAAAAGAGCTTTGAACTTTATTAATTTAGAATAGGGTAGGGCATTTTTTATTTTGGGGGTCTTTGTTATTTTATTAGGGGGCTTAGAGTAGGTGTAATTAGTTTAAAATTGTTGTAATATTTTTCTTATGTTTGTAGATATTTTTTTATTTTTTGTAACTTAATTCTTTTTTATTTTTTGTACTTTAGTTAATTTATTTCATTGTAGTTATTTGTAGATATTGTATTTAATTAATTTATTGATAGTGTAGTGTTAGGTTTAATTGTAGGTAATTGTAGGTATTTTATTTAATTAATTTAATTATAGTATAGTGTTAGGTTTAATTGTAACTTAGGTTAGGATTTATTTTACAGGTAATTTTGTAATTATTTTAACTAGGTAGCTATTAAATAGTTCTTAACTATTTAATAGCTATTGTACATGGTTAAAATAATTACAAAGTTACCTGTAAAATAAATATTAATCCTAAAATAGCTACAATGTAATTATAATTTATATTGTAGCTATATTAGGATTTATTTTACAGGTAAGTATTTAGCTTTAAATAGGAATAATTTATTTAATAAGAGTTAAATAATTTCGTTAGATTAAAATTATATTTAATTTAGGGGGGTGTTAGTGTTAGGGTTAGACTTAGCTTTAGGGGTTAATACATTTATTAGAATAGCGGTGAGCTCCAGTCGGCAGATTAGGGGTTAATAATTGAAGTTAGGTGTCGGCGATGTTAGGGAGGGCAGATTAGGGCTTAATACTATTTATTATAGGGTTAGTGAGGCGGATTAGGGGTTAATAACTTTATTATAGTAGCGGTGTGGTCCGCTCAGCAGATTAGGGGTTAATAAGTGTAGGCAGGTGGAGGCGACGTTGAGGGGGGCAGATTAGGGGTTAATAAATATAATATAGGGGTTGGCGGTGTTAGGGGCAGCAGATTAGGGGTACATAGCTATAATGTAGGTGGCGGCGCTTTGCGGTCGGCAGATTAGGGGTTAATTATTGTAGGTAGCTGGCGGTGACGTTGTGGGGGGCAGATTAGGGGTTAATAAATATAATACAGGGGTCGGCGGTGTTAGGGGCAGCAGATTAGGGGTACATAAGTATAACATAGGTGGCGGTCGGCAGATTAGGGGTTAAAAAATTTTAATCGAGTGGCGGCGATGTGGGGGGACCTCGGTTTAGGGGTACATAGGTAGTTTATGGGTGTTAGTGTACTTTAGAGTACAGTAGTCAAGAGCTTTATGAACCGGCGTTAGCCCAGAAAGCTCTTAACTACTGACTTTTTTCCTGCGGCTGGAGTTTTGTCGTTAGAGTTCTAACGCTCACTTCAGCCACGACTCTAAATACCGGAGTTAGAAAAATCCCATTGAAAAGATAGGATACGCAATTTATGTAAGGGGATCTGCGGTATGGAAAAGTCGCGGCTGAAAAGTGAGCGTTAGACCCTTTTTTGAGTGACTCCAAATACCGGAGTTAGCCTAAAACCAGCGTTAGGAGCCTCTAACGCTGGTTTTCACGGCTACCGCCAAACTCCAAATCTAGGCCTTAGTTTGCATAAAGTCTTTTTTCAATGGTACTTCCATAGCGCCGATATTACAATCTTTTTCTGGGAGGCCAAAAAGTGAGCGTTACAGCCTATCCCGCAAGATTCGTAACGCATTCTAAAGTCAGTAGTTAAGAGTTTTACGCTACAAAGCTGTAGCATAAAACTTATAACTAAAGTGTTAAAAAGTACACTAATACCCATAAACTACCTATTAACCCCTAAACCGAGACCCTCCCACATCGAAAACACTATAATAAAATTATTAACCCCTAATCTGCCGCTCCGGACATTGCTGCCACTATAATAAACAAATTAACCCCTAAACCGCCGCATTCCCGCATCACAAACACTAGTTAAATATTATTAACCCCTAATTTACCACTCCTAACATCGCCGCAACCTACATTACAGTTATCAACCCCTAATCTGCCACCCCCAACATCGCCGCCACTATACTAAAGTTATTAACCCCTAAACCTAAGTCTAACCCTAACCCTAACACCCCCTAACTTAAATATAATTAAAATAAATCTAAATAAAACCTACTATTAATAACTAAATAATTCCTATTTAAAACTAAATACTTACCTGTAAAATAAACCCTAAGCTAGCTACAATATAACTAATAGTTACATTGTATCTAGCTTAGGGTTTATTTTTATTTTACATGCAAGTTTGTATTTATTTAAACTAGGTAGAATAGTTACTAAATAGCTAAAATAAATACAAATTTACCTGTAAAATAAAACATAACCTGAGTTACACTAACACCTAACCTTACACTACAATTATATAAATGACCTAAATTAAATACAATTACCTAAATTACACAAAAAAAAACCCCCACTAAATTATACAAAATAAAAAAAGAAATTATCAGATATTTAAATATTTAAATTTATTACACCTAATCTCCCTAATCTGCCCTATCAAATAAAAAAGCCCCCAAAATAAAAAAAAAACCCTAGCCTACAATAAACTACCAATAGCCCTTAAAAGGGCCGTTTGTGGGGCATTGCCCCAAATAAATCAGCTCTTTTACCTGTACAAAAATACAACCCCCCCCAACAGTAAAACCCACCACCCACACAACCAAACCCCCCAAATAAAAACCTAACTAAAAAAAACTAAGCTCCCCATTGCCCTGAAAAGGGCATTTGGATGGGCATGGTCCTTAAAATGGCATTTAGCTCTTTCAATTGCCCAAAACCTAATCTAAAACTAAAACCCACCCAATAAACCCCTAAAAAAACCTAACACTAACCCCTGAAGATCCACTTACAGCTTTGAAGAGCCGACATCCATCCTCAATGAAACCGGGAGAAGTCCTCAGCGAAGCAGCAAGAAGTCCTCAATGAAGTCAGGAGAAGTCTTCATCCAAGCCGGCAGAAGTGGTCCTCCAGATGGGCAGAAGTCTTCATCCAGACGGCATCTTCTATCTTCATCCATCCGGCGCGGAGCGGGTCCATCTTCAAGACATCCAATGCGGAGCAACCTCTTCAAACGAAGTCTTCTTCCCTAATGAATGTTTCTTTAAGTGACGTCATCCAAGATGGCGTTCCTTGAATCCTGATTGGCTGATATAATTCTATCATCCTATTGGCTGATGCAATTAGCCATTAGGATTGAGCTTCAATCCTATTGGCTGATCCAATCAGCCAATAGGATTGAGCTCACATTTCATTGTCTGATTGGAACAGCCAATAGAATGCAAGCTCAATCCTATTGTAGGCTAGGGTTTTTTTTTATTTTGGGAGGACTTTTTTTATTTTGATAGGGCTATTAGTAATTAGTTTAAATATCTAATAATTTCTTTTTTATTTTGTGTAATTTAGTGGGGGGGGGTTGTAATTTAGGTAATTGTATTTAATTAATTTAATTTATTTAATTGTAGTGTAAGGGGTTAGGTGTTAGTGTAATACAGGTTAGATTTTATTTTGCAGGTAAATTTGTATTTATTTTAACTAGGTAGTTAGTAAATAGTTAATAACTATTTAGTAACTATTCTACCTAGTTAAGATAAATACAAACTTAGCTGTGAAATTAAAATAAACCCTAAGCTAGATACAATGTAACTATTAGTTATATTGTAGCTATCTTAGGGTTTATTTTACAGGTAGGTATTTAGTTTTAAATAGGAATTATTTAGTTATTACGAGTAGGTTTTATTTAGATTTCTTCTAATTATATTTTTATGTTAGAGGTTGTTAGGGTTAGGGTTAGACTTAGGTTTAGGGGTTTATAACTTTAGTATTATGGTGGCGACGTTGGGGGCGGCAGATTAGGGGTTAATAAATGTAGGTAGGTGGTGGCGATGTTAGGGGCGGCAGATTAGGGGTTAATAATATTTAACTAGTGTTTGCAATCTGCGAGTGCGGCGGTTTAGGGGTTAATATGTTTATTATAGTGGCGGCGATGTCCGGAGTGGCAGATTAGGGGTTAATAAGTGTAGGTAGGTTGCAGTGACATTGGGTGTGGGAGATTAGGGGTTAATAAGTATAATGTAGGTGTCGGCGATGTTGAGGCAGCAGATTAGGGGTTAATAAGTATAATGTAGGTGTCGGCGATGTCAGGGGTGGCAGATTAGGGGTTAATAAGTATAATGTAGGTGTCGGCGATGTCAGGGGTGGCAGATTAGTTGTTAATAAGTGTAAGATTAGGGGTGTTTAGACTTGGGGTTCATGTTAGGGTGTTAGGTGTAAATATAAAATTTGTTTCCCCATAGGAATCAATGGGGCTGCGTTACGGAGCTTTACGCTGCTTTATTGCAGATGTTAGGCTTTTTTTCAGCCAGCTCTTCCCATTGATGTCTATGGGGAAATCGTGCACAAGCACGTAAAACTAGCTCACCGCTGACTTAAGCAGCGCTGGTATTGGAGTGCGGTATGGAGCACAATTTTGCTCTACGCTCACTTCTTGCCTGATA
The DNA here is from genome assembly GCF_027579735.1 of Bombina bombina. NCBI lineage: Eukaryota > Metazoa > Chordata > Amphibia > Anura > Bombinatoridae > Bombina > Bombina bombina. Next base: position 629,253,319 of record NC_069502.1, read on the forward strand.
ATGCCGGGTTTCTGAAAACCTGTAATACCAGCACTGTAGGGAAGTATGTGGTGACAATAACGTGCAGGTTAGTACCGCACCCCTCATAACGCAAAACTCGTAATCTAGCCATATGTTAGCACATGCTCAATTGTACAGTGATGTTCTCCATTTTAACCTACACTGGATCTGTTCCAATCCTGCATGCTATGTGGGACCTTCTGCCTTGGCAAAGCAAACAAACACTCTTATCTGTTGGGTAGTGATATCTCCAGCAACCCCCCTCTCTGCTTATTTAACACCTATCTCCCTGGTGGAGAAGAAAGACAAACATAGCCGGGACCCAGCCACAGGAGCCGTCCACATCTCCTGGCAAGAGGCCAGAGGCAAGACCATATCTCCCGGGTCCACATCATAGGTTACATTCATAGTGGAAAGGGGAGGATGTCCCAATGAGTGTTTCTCTGCTTGAATACTGATGTTTTTTGTGTGGTATAGCCACAGGAGCCGTCCACATCTCCTGGCAAGAGGCCAGAGGCAAGACCATATCTCCCGAGTCCACATCATAGGTTACAGTCATAGTGGAAAGGGGAGGATGTCCCAATGAGTGTTTCTCTGCTTGAATACTGATGTTTTTTGTGTAGTATAGATCCAGGCCTTCCCGAACACCTCCATCTGCGGTACTGTCAGCTTTGTATCTACAGGTAGTTGGTCCTCTGGGTATGTAGACATGTCTGACCCATGACACTTCAATGGCACAACACTATCTCCTATACAGGGAGTGCAGAATTATTAGGCAAATGAGTATTTTGACCACATCATCCTCTTTATGCATGTTGTCTTACTCCAAGCTGTATAGGCTCAAAAGCCTACTACCAATTAAGCATATTAGGTGATGTGCATCTCTGTAATGAGAAGGGGTGTGGTCTAATGACATCAACACCCTATATCAGGTGTGCATAATTATTAGGCAACTTCCTTTCCTTTGGCAAAATGGGTCAAAAGAAGGACTTGACAGGCTCAGAAAAGTCAAAAATAGTGAGATATCTTGCAGAGGGATGCAGCACTCTTAAAATTGCAAAGCTTCTGAAGCGTGATCATCGAACAATCAAGCGTTTCATTCAAAATAGTCAACAGGGTCGCAAGAAGCGTGTGGAAAAACCAAGGTGCAAAATAACTGCCCATGAACTGAGAAAAGTCAAGCGTGCAGCTGCCAAGATGCCACTTGCCACCAGTTTGGCCATATTTCAGAGCTGCAACATCACTGGAGTGCCCAAAAGCACAAAGTGTGCAATACTCAGAGACATGGCCAAGGTAAGAAAGGCTGAAAGATGACCACCACTGAACAAGACACACAAGCTGAAACGTCAAGACTGGGCCAAGAAATATCTCAAGACTGATTTTTCTAAGGTTTTATGGACTGATGAAATGAGAGTGAGTCTTGATGGGCCAGATGGATGGGCCCGTGGCTGGATTGGTAAAGGGCAGAGAGCTTCACTCTGACTCAGACGCCAGCAAGGTGGAGGTGGAGTACTGGTTTGGGCTGGTATCATCAAAGATGAGCTTGTGGGGCCTTTTCGGGTTGAGGATGGAGTCAAGCTCAACTCCCAGTCCTACTGCCAGTTTCTGGAAGACACCTTCTTCAAGCAGTGATACAGGAAGAAGTCTGCATCCTTCAAGAAAAACATGATTTTCATGCAGGACAATGCTCCATCACACGCGTTCAAGTACTCCACAGCGTGGCTGGCAAGAAAGGGTATAAAAGAAGAAAATCTAATGACATGGCCTCCTTGTTCACCTGATCTGAACCCCATTAAGAACCTGTGGTCCATCATCAAATGTGAGATTTACAAGGAGGGAAAACAGTACACCTCTCTGAACAGTGTCTGGGAGGCTGTGGTTGCTGCTGCACGCAATGTTGATGGTGAACAGATCAAAACACTGACAGAATCCATGGATGGCAGGCTTTTGAGTGTCCTTGCAAAGAAAGGTGGCTATATTGGTCACTGATTTGTTTTTGTTTTGTTTTTGAATGTCAGAAATGTATATTTGTGAATGTTGAGATGTTATATTGGCTTCACTGGTAAAAATAAATAATTGAAATGGGTATATATTTGTTTTTTTGTTAAGTTGCCTAATAATTATGCACAGTAATAGTCACCTGCACACACAGATATCCCCCTAAAATAGCTATAACTAAAAACAAACTAAAAACTACTTCCAAAACTATTCAGCTTTGATATTAATGAGTTTTTTTGGGTTCATTGAGAACATGGTTGTTGTTCAATAATAAAATTAATCCTCAAAAATACAACTTTCCTAATAATTCTGCACTCCCTGTACAGCCACAGTAGTTGCAAAATCAAATTCAAACTAGAGGATCAGCAGATCTCAGCTGCTTAACCCGGTTTCCTGAGGGGGAGGATGATTGATGAGACACGCTGAGGGCTGCCGCCCAAATATTTCCAATAGTCCGGTTTTAGGTTTTATAGCAATCTCTCAAAAATTGGTTTTGGCTGAATCAGCATCCTTTGTAGTATATTTTCCTGAAGTTATTGTGTATGATGACACATTATAGCGAAGATAATCGGCTGATTATCAATATTGTAGAAAGAGCAACTAGATTTTGCTTCTTAACATGGCCTCTTCCAGGACACGCCACCCCATTTGATTATTTTGATGCCTCGTAGCACTTTCCATCATCAGGACCTCTGTCTCCTTGTTTTATGTCTGAACTTGTGAATTTATGTTTGTTCAAAAATCATTTATTCATTGTTTATTGTTTAATAATACATTGTATTTATTTATATAAGATATTTTATTAGATTTTTCTTAAAAGTTTACACGTCTGTTACAGGAGTCTGGTCTGAGGCCAATTCTTTGCCATCATAGGCTAGGCCTTAATCACAGTAATGTTTTTTTTTATTATCTTTGTTGACATGCTGCGGGTGACTTTATTGTTTTCCTTCTTAAAACTCTTATCCCACCAGTAACTCTGCTAAAAAAATAATAATAATTTTCTTAGTAATTACATGAAGATTGACTAGACAAAGCAATAAGTGGTCAGCTGAATGATCTGGTTAAGTTTTGTCACCATCACTCTCAACAACACAACCCATGGTGCTGCTGCTCTTCCTCCTCCTATGTTGGTGCTATCTCCCTAAGAAACAACTCAAATGCTATGTCCACAGGCACAGGTCACCACCCTTGAGACTTCACCAGGTTAAACTCCTTAATTGTCATTGTGTCAATATAAATTGTTATCCCATCCCACGCCCATGCAAACTGCAAATAGCAACCCATTCCAATAATTGTTGTTTGCAGTCTGTAGCAAAAAAAGGCAAATGTGCCTCGTCCTGGCCTAGATTAAAAAACCATGTGCGCACCTTGATTGCATGAGGTCACACCTAAAATCAAGGTATCCATTTACCGTCCAGGGCCACGCAACTGTGAAAACTCCCACATGGCCTCCCATCACACAAACACACTTGCAGTGCGTGTCTCACTGGCAGTGACCTGACCAGACAATGTTCAACTTCTTCTAGTACCATTTTAATTACAAGATAATTCAACCATTTGCAGATTGCCATTGGTTGATTCAGTTCATTTATTATGTGTGTGTGTGTGTGACCTGCCTGCTGTGTGATTGTGCGTAACTTATTATCATGTTTGTATTGTATACAATGGAAAGTCTAATGGCTGTTCTTGTTTGTAATGGAATGAAAGGCTAAATAATAGGACATTTAAAAAGCTATAGATGATTATAGATTCAGATAAAGGAAAACCAGAAGGATTCTGCAATGAAAGCAAAAAATGAATGAATTTCATTAATGGACACATTTTTTAATGGATTTTGGACAAAACGACAAACCGAAACAAGCAAATTATGAATTTCGGACAAAGTTTCTATTGGTTATTGGATAACACAATATTGAATAAACATGCTACAGGAATATTAAAAAACATACTGTGATTATGACATTTTAACAGAGTAGGTAGATATGTTAAATTCACATATAGTTGACTGTTTTCAGAAAAGACAACATATGATATCACAATAATCATACTGCACAAGCTAAACTGAAATCTCTTTTTAGGTATTATAAATCCCTCTCATACTACAACGAGCCACTCATGGACCCAAACAATCTAAACTTGCATCTAGAGGGGATAAAATTATACAAACAGTCACTCTTGGACCTATGTTAACTTAATATAGTTAAGAATCTGATATAATATACAGGTTGAATATAGTAGTTTCTATATGAGAGAAATGACAATCCATTTAACTGGACACTTAGTTATAACTTTATGATGTATAGGGCCTAGACATAGAGAGTATCAAACATGAAAACTCTTATTTTCAATACTGTAGGTCCCATTGAGACCCAGATCTGATTACTGGTTATATAGGTAAACACAAATTAAAGGGACACTGAACCGAAATTTGTTTCTATCATGATTCAGATACAGCATGACATTTTAAGCAACTTTCTAATTTACTCCTATTATCAAATTTTCTTCATTCTCTTGGTATCTTTATTTGAAAAGCAAAAATGTAAGTTTAGATGCCGGCCTATTTTTTTGTGAACAACCTGGGTTGTTCTTGCTGATTGGTGGATAAATTTATCCACCAATAAAAAAGTGCTTCCCAAGATTCTAGCCGCTGCAGACGCAGAAGTGACTGCCTGATCCAGGGAGGAAAGAGCAAACCAACGTAATCAGGCTGCAGGGGTGCAAGCTGCCAAATAAACGGCCGGTGTAGCCGAAAGTAAACACAGTACAAAGGAGGCAGGCAGCTGCTCAATAAAGAGTGAGGACAAGGGCAGGCAAAAAAAGTTAAAAACTTGAAACCTTTATAAAAAAGTGCTGTCCAGAGTTCTAAAAAAAGCTTAGATGCTTTATTTTTCAAATAAAGATAGCAAGAGAATTAAGACAAATTGATAATAGGAGTAAATTAGAAACTTGCTTAAAATGTCATGCTTTATCTGAACCACGAAAAAAAAATGGGTTCAGTGTCCCTTTAACTAACAGACAACTAGATTACGAGTTTGGCATTATGAGTGAAAAAGCATTGTTATGGCCCATAACGATGCTTTTTCCCAATTACAAGTCTTGTCAGAATAGCTGTACCGCAAACTTTTTTGGCCATCATGCAATGTCAGTACTGCACTTTTAAAAAAGTCCTGTTGCAATCAATCAATAGGATTGAGCTTGCATTCTATTGGCTGATTGGAATAGCCAATAGAATGCCAGCTCAATCCTATTGGCTGATTGGATCAGCTAATAGGATGAAAGTTCAATCCTATTGGCTGATGGCAACAGCCAATAGGATTTTTTTCCCCTTAATTCCTATTGGCTGATAGAATTATATCAGCCAATCTGAATGTAAGGGATGCCATCAACTGTAAGTAGATCGTTGGGGGTTAGTGTTAGTTTTTTTAAGGGTTTATTGGATGGGTTTTATTGTTAGCTTAGGGTTTTGGGCAATGTAAAAGAGCTAAATGTCCTTTTAAGGGCAATGCCCATCCAAATGCCCTTTTCAGGGCAATGGTTAGATTAGGTTTATTTAGATAGGGTTTTATTTGGGGGGTTTGGTTGTGTGGGTGGTGGGTTTTACTGTTGGGGAGTTGTTTGTATTTTTTTTTAACAGGTAAAAGAGCTGATTTCTTTAGGGCAATGCCCCGCAAAAGGCCCTTTTAAGGGCCTTTGGCAGTTTAGTGTAGGCTAGGGTTTTTTTTATTTTGGGAGCGCTTTTTTATTTAGATAGGGCTAGTAGATTAGGAGTAATTTGTTTTTATTTTTGATAATTTCTTTTTTTATTTTGTGTAATTTAGTGTTTATTTTTTTTTTTTGCAATTTAGATAATTGTATTTTGTTAATTTAATTTATTTAATTTTATTGTAATGTTAGGTGTTAGTGTAAGGCAGGTTCGGTTTTATTTTACAGGTATTTAGTTTTAAATAGAAATTATTTAGGTAATAATAGTAAGTTTTATTTAGATTTATTTTAATTATATTTAAGTTAGGGGGTGTTAGGGTTATGTTAGGGTTAAACTTAGGGTTAGGGTTATGTTAGGGGTATATTTATTTAGTGTTAGTGATGTGGGAGGCCAGAGGTTTAGGGGTTAATAACTTTAGTATAGTGGCGGCGGCGACATTGGGGGTGGCAGATTAGGGCTTAATAAGTGTGGATATGTGGCGGCGACATTGGGGGCGGCAGATTAGGGGTTAATAAGTGTAGGTAGGTGGCAGCGACATTGGGGGTGGCAGATTAGGGTTTGATAAGTGTAATGTAGGTGGCGGCGATGTCAGAGGCGGCAGATTAGGGGTGTTTAGACTCAGGGTTTATGTTAGGGTGTTAGGTTTAATTTAACCTCTTAAGGACATATGACGGAATTTTTCCGTCATAAAACAATTGAGCAAACTGAAAGCTGTGTCCTTAAAGGGTTAAACATGCATTTTTTTTCCCATAGACATCAATGAGGCTGTGTTACGAAACTTTACACTCCGCAATTGCAGGTTTTAGGCTTTTTTTTTAGCGGGCTTTCCCCATTGATGTCTATGGGGAAATCGCGCACGAGCACGTCAAAACACCGCTTGTATTTGGGTGAAGCATGGAGCTCAACGCAGCGCTATGAAAGGTGAGTGGTGAAAATAACATACAAGTTATTAGCAAGCCAGCCATAATGCAAAACTCCTAATCTGGCTGAGAGTAAACAGCTATATTGATGACAGATATAGTAGCACAAATTCGATGAACAAATACAAATTTGTGCCACCTAAGACACCTTAAGTCTCACTTGTACCCGCCTTCTGAATGAACATTTATAATAGAATAAAGCATTTTAGACCCCTATACAACCAAAACATGTCCAATGGTGGAGTATAACAACAAAACAGGATGGATGAACCTTGGTTATTGGTCAAAATTTGTACTGATGTTAATAACATGCAAAATAGTAATTTAAGCAGATTTGTCAATCTCTATAAATTATATTTACCAGGAATAAAACAGCTGATCCCCTCGTCCTATTCTATGATCAAACTTAGTAATTTACAATGTCATGTCAAGTACAAGAATAATAATGAGAAAGTAAAATAACTGAAATGCTCTTAATATAATACTGCATTCCGCTGTCAACAATATGAATGAAGCTAGAGTTTGTTGGAAAGCTGAATAATATAGCTACTTTAGCTTAGGACTTATGTAAGTTTCACTATCGTGGAACCATCAGACTTATCAGCTTATAAATTAAAAAAAATCATCCATGTTTAAAGACTAAAAGAGTCACCCTTAATATTAATTAATTAATTTAGGGTAAATCTTTGGATCTCTTTTACTTAATCAGCCACATTCTGTCACCTGTGAAATAGATTCTCAGCCCTTGGATTTTGTATACATAAATAAAACAGAGTATACCGTGGTTAAGAATATAGATATAAGCTACTTGAGAGTAGGTACATGTTTACAGTGTGAACATAAAAACAAATTATTTGTATCTTTAATCCAATAGGACCTGTCAGGATTTATACACTTTTAGCCAATTCCTATTTCTGGTGAAAGTCATGAAAGAGCCAGCAGCAACATACCATGTACTTTAGGAATTAAGTTGGGGTTACAATGGAGGCTGTTGTTTTGAAGGAACAGTGTCCTTGTCAAGTCTATTCAGTCCCACCATCCTAGTAGATTCACTGAGCTCTGGCAACAAGTATTCGCCTAGCGTGGGCTCTTCATATCTAGCTGGATATGCATTGCAAGGACCTGAGAGCTTGACTGCGGTATGAGATCTGCTCTGTAGTGTGCATCAGGTAGATAATCTGGTGTTCCGGACATGGGCTGATCTGGTGAGGCCATATCTGTCTGACCTTGTGCTCGATTTGACATGTTCTCCTCCTGGGAAGGTAAGTTGTGTACTCCTTTCTCTAGAGGGCTGGCCGCATCCCCCAGAGAAGGAACTAGTAAAGAGGAAAGGTTTCCCTCAGGACTTAATTGGTATTTAGTCAATTGTGTCCCCACTTGGATCCATGTGCTCCAACTCTGCAGTCACCTCATGTGTAGAGTCACCTCTCTTGGTTCTGATAGTTGCAATAATACTATGGAGGCTGTCAAATCTGGTTGTCATCTTGAGTTCAAAATCCATCAGAAGAGCTTGAGAAATAGTATAAGTTTCAGCCATGTTAGCCGCTACACTGTAGCTGTTCAGCTTCCTGTAGGTGTAAGGCCGCCGCCTGCATACCTAACATTCCAGATTTGGGCTAAAGGATTATTAATACAGCATAAAATTGATATGATGTGGGTCAGCATACAGTTTAGTAATTAAATATAGTGTTGTTAGGTAATGCTGTAGGTTCCAAGAAATAATCGTCGGATTGCTTGAATCATCAGCCAATAGAATGCGAGCTCAATCCTATTGGTTGATTGGATAAGCCAACAGGATTGAAGCTCAATTCTTTTGGCTGATTGCATCAGCCAATAGGATTTTTTCACCTTTAATTCCGATTGGCTGATAGAATTCTATCATTTAAAGGAACCTTCATTCTTTGTTAGCCGTTATCAGAAGAGGATGCTCCGCGCCAGATGTCTTGAAGATGGAGCCGCTCCGCGACGGATGGATGAAGATAGAAGATGCCGTCTGGATGAAGATAGAAGATGCCGTCTGGATGAAGATAGAAGATGCCGTCTGGATGAAGACTTCTGCGGGCTTCGATGAAGACTTCGGCCACTTGGATGAAGACTTCTGCCGGCTTTAATGAGGACTTCTGCCGCTTCATTGAGGATGGATGTCGGGTCTTCAAAACTGTAAGTGGATCTTCGAGGGTTAGTGTTAGGCTTTTTTAAGGGTTTATTGGATGGGTTTTATTTTTAGATTAGGGGTTTGGCAATGCCCATCCTAATGCCCTTTTCAGGGCAATGGGGAGCTTAGGTTTTTTTAGTTAGGATTTTATTTGGGGGGTTGGTTGTGTTTGTGGTGGGTTTTACTGTTAGGGGTTGTTTGTATTTTTTTTTACAGGTAAAAGAGCTGATTTCTTTGGGGTAATGCCCCACAAAAGGCCCTTTTAAGAGCTATTGGTAGTTTAGTTTAGGATAGGGTTTTTTTATTTTGGGGGGCTTTTATATTTTGATAGGGCTATTAGATTAGGTGTAATTAGTTTAAATATCTGATAATTTCTTTTTTTTTTTTTTAAATATTTTTTATTGAGGTGTTACAGAAAAAACATATAACAGAAATCGCCTGTGAACATCATAAATGAAAGATACAATGATATTTGAGCAAATTATTTAAAAAAATTATACATTATGCAATAAGTAGGCTAATGAAACCTCGATTTTGTTATAGATAGCGTAACTGACTAACCAGTTAGCAACCGACTTTCAGGCCATACGGCCTCTGAAGATATAATGAAGAAAACTGGTAGACCAATAAATAGCTTTGTTTTGTGAGCTTCAGGGTATGGGGGGGGGATATTCAGTGGATGAGCACCGCTAGTCAAACATGGGGGAGTGTGGGGGGGCGGAGCCTTATTAAAGGACGACAAGAGGAATGTGAGGGGGCCTCTAAGAAAGTTACTGGAAAGGTGGAGATAAATCAAAAAGTCAACATAAACTGATAAGAGTACAAAAAACATGTGTTCAAACAATCCATCTATCTTAGTACATATGTTAAATATTTTAAGTATATCTAAAACTCAGAATACATGAGAAAACCATGACAAAACAGATAGCATATAACACAAGAATTGCATATCAGTTAGCCAACATACACAGATACCAGTAGGTCTAAAAATAAAATTGTGTCTATATATAATACCAGGTGCATCCTGTCGTAAAGAGAGGCTTTCTACAGATAGTTAATTAGCTACTTGACATAAAAAGAAAAAATATTTTTTTTTTTTACTGCTTTACAGTTGCTTAATATCAGGATAGAGACACCACTGGGACTAAAGAGCACAGTGGGTAGTAGTATATACCTAAGCATCTATGCAATAAATAGAGGTTGTCGCATAAATGAAAAATAGAATCCCATGGTAGATGAAGTGGCTTTATAGCGGGCTGTTCTGTTATCTCTAATATGTAACCGGAATTTCAGAGGGAGATATTGCAACTATCAGTAATGAACTCATATTATGTGGAAGCAACATGGAGGAAATCTGAGCAAAACTTTCATCAAATACTTGGTTCCAGTGCTTCCTGTCTAGTAGTAGAATGCATATATATATATATATATATATATATATATATATATATATATACCACACTATCGGCTAGATTTAGAGTTTTGTCGGTAAGGACCCGCGTAGCTAACGCCGGCTTTTTTCTGGCTGCACCATAAAAATAACTCTGGTATTGAGAGTCCACATAAAGGCTGCGTTAGGCTCCAAAAAAGGAGCGTAGAGCATTTTTAACGCAGCTTCAACTCTCGATACCAGAGTTGCTTACACAAGCGGCCAGCCTCAAAAACGTGCTCGTGCACGATTCCCCCATAGGAAACAATGGGGCTGTTTGAGCTGAAAAAAAACCTAACACCTGCAAAAAAGCCACGTTCAGCTCCTAACGCAGCCCCATTGTTTGCTATGCGGAAACACTTCCTACGTCTGCACCTAACACTCTAACATGTACCCCGAGTCTAAACACCCCTAACCTTACACTTATTAACCCCTAATCTGCCGCCCCTGCTATCGCTGACCCCTGCATATTATTATTAACCCCTAATCTGCCGCTCCGTAAACCGCCGCTACTTACATTATCCCTATGTACCCCTAATCTGCTGCCCTAACATCGCCGACCCCTATATTATATTTATTAACCCCTAATCTGCCCCCCACAACGTCGCCTCCACCTGCCTACACTTATTAACCCCTAATCTGCCGAGCGGACCTGAGCGCTACTATAATAAAGTTATTAACCCCTAATCCGCCTCACTAACCCTATAATAAATAGTATTAACCCCTAATCTGCCCTCCCTAACATCGCCGACACCTAACTTCAATTATTAACCCCTAATCTGCCAACCGGAGCTCACCGCTATTCTAATAAATGTATTAACCCCTAAAGCTAAGTCTAACCCTAACACTAACACCCCCCTAAGTTAAATATAATTTTAATCTAACAAAATTAATTAACTCTTATTAAATAAATTATTCCTATTTAAAGCTAAATACTTACCTGTAAAATATATCCTAATATAGCTACAATATAAATTATAATTACATTGTAGCTATTTTAGGATTAATATTTATTTTACAGGCAACTTTGTAATTACTTTAACCATGTACAATAGCTATTAAATAGTTAAGAACTATTTAATAGTTACCTAGTTAAAATAATTACAAAATTACCTGTAAAATAAATCCTAACCTAAGTTACAATTAAACCTAACACTATACTATCATTAAATTAATTAAATAAAATACCTACAATTAAACCTAACACTACACTATCAATACATTAATTAAATACAATATCTACAAATAACTACAATGAAATAAACTAACTAAAGTACAAAAAATAAAAAAGAACTAAGTTACAAAAAATAAAAAAATATCTACAAACATAAGAAAAATATTACAACAATTTTAAACTAATTACACCTACTCTAAGCCCCCTAATAAAACAACAAAGCCCCCCAAAATAAAAAATGCCCTCCCTATTCTAAATTACTAAAGTTAAAAGCTCTTTTACCTTACCAGCCCTGAACAGGGCTCTTTGCGGGGCATGCCCCAAGAAGTTCAGCTCTTTTGCCTGTAAAAAAAACATACAATACCCCCCCCCAACATTACAACCCACCACCCACATACCCCTAATCTAACCCAAACCCCCCTTAAATAAACCTAACACTAAGCCCCTGAAGATCTTCCTACCTTATCTTCACCATACCAGGTTCACCGATCCGTCCTGAAGAGCTCCTCCGATGTCCTGATCCAAGCCCAAGCGAGGGGCTGAAGATGTCCATGATCTGGTAGAAGTCTTCATCCAAGCGGGCAGAAGAGGTCTTCCATCCGATTGAAGTCTTCATCCAAGCGGGGCAGAAGAGGTCTTCCATCCAATTCAAGTCTTCATCCAGGCGGCATCTTCTATCGACATCCATCTGGAGCGGAGCGGCAGCATCCTGAAGACCTCCGACGCGGAACATCCATCCTGGCTGACGACTGAACGATGAATGACGGTTCCTTTAAATGACGTCATCCAAGATGGCGTCCCTCGAATTCCGATTGGCTGATAGGATTCTATCAGCCAATCGGAATTAAGGTAGGAATATTCTGATTGGCTGATGGAATCAGCCAATCAGAATCAAGTTCAATCCGATTGGCTGATCCAATCAGCCAATCAGATTGAGCTCGCATTCTATTGGCTGTTCCGATCAGCCAATAGAATGCGAGCTAAATCTGATTGGCTGATTCCATCAGCCAATCATATTTTTCCTACCTTAATTCCGATTGGCTGATATAATCCTATCAGCCAATCGGAATTTGAGGGACGCCATCTTGGATGACGTCATTTAAAAGAACCGTCATTCTTCGTTCAGTCGTCGGCCAGGATGGATGTTCCACGTCGGAGGTCTTCAGGATGCTGCCGCTCCGCTCCAGATGGATGTCGATAGAAGATGCCGCCTGGATGAAGACTTCAATTGGATGGAAGACCTCTTCTGCCCCGCTTAGATGAAGACTTCAATCGGATGGAAGACCTCTTCTGCCCGCTTGGATGAAGACTTCTACCAGATCATGGACATCTTCAGCCCCCCGCTTGGGCTTGGATCAGGACATCGGAGGAGCTCTTCAGGACGGATCGGTGAACCTCGTATGGTGAAGATAAGGTAGGAAGATCTTCAGGGGCTTAGTGTTAGGTTTATTTAAGGGGGGTTTGGGTTAGATTAGGGGTATGTGGGTGGTGGGTTGTAATGTTGGGGGGGGGTATTGTATGTTTTTTTACAGGCAAAAGAGCTGAACTTCTTGGGGCATGCCCCGCAAAGGGCCCTGTTCAGGGCTGGTAAGGTAAAAGAGCTTTTAACTTTAGTAATTTAGAATAGGGTAGGGCATTTTTTATTTTGGGGGGCTTTGTTGTTTTATTAGGGGGCTTAGAGTAGGTGTAATTAGTTTAAAATTGTTGTAATATTTTTCTTATGTTTGTAGATATTTTTTTATTTTTTGTAACTTAGTTCTTTTTTATTTTTTGTACTTTAGTTAGTTTATTTCATTGTAGATATTTGTAGATATTGTATTTAATTAATGTATTGATAGTGTAGTGTTAGGTTTAATTGTAGGTAATTGTAGGTATTGTATTTAATTAATTTAATGATAGTATAGTGTTAGGTTTAATTGTAACTTAGGTTAGGATTTATTTTACAGGTAATTTTGTAATTATTTTAACTAGGTAACTATTAAATAGTTCTTAACTATTTAATAGCTATTGTACCTGGTTAAAATAATTACAAAGTTGCCTGTAAAATAAATATTAATCCTAAAATAGCTACAATGTAATTATAATTTATATTGTAGCTATATTAGGATTTATTTTACAGGTAAGTATTTAGCTTTAAATAGGAATAATTTATTTAATAAGAGTTAATTAATTTCGTTAGATTAAAATTATATTTAATTTAGGGGGGTGTTAGTGTTAGGGTTAGACTTAGCTTTAGGGGTTAATACATTTATTAGAATAGCGGTGAGCTCCGGTCGGCAGATTAGGGGTTAATAATTGAAGTTAGGTGTCAGCGATGTTAGGGAGGGCAGATTAGGGGTTAATACTATTTATTATAGGGTTAGTGAGGCGGATTAGGGGTTAATAACTTTATTATAGTAGCGGTGCGGTCCGCTCGGCAGATTAGGGGTTAATAAGTGTAGGCAGGTGGAGGCGACATTGAGGGGGGCAGATTAGGGGTTAATAAATATAATATAGGGGTCGGCAGTGTTAGGGGCAGCAGATTAGGGGTACATAAGGATAACGTAGGTGGCGGCGCTTTGCGGTTGGCAGATTAGGGGTTAATAAGTGTAGGTAGCTGGCGGCGACGTTGTGGGGGGGCAGATTAGGGGTTAATAAATATAATATAGGGGTCGGCGGTGTTAGGGGCAGCAGATTAGGGGTACATAAGGATAACGTAGTTGGCGGTCGGCAGATTAGGGGTTAAAAAAATTTAATCGAGTTGCGGCGATGTGGGGGGACCTCGGTTTAGGGGTACATAGGTAGTTTATGGGTGTTAGTGTACTTTAGAGTACAGTAGTTAAGAGCTTTATAAACCGGCGTTAGCCCAGAAAGCTCTTAACTACTGACTTTTTTCCTGCGGCTGGAGTTTTGTCGATAGAGTTCTAACGCTCACTTCAGACACGACTCTAAATACCGGAGTTAGAAAGATCCCATTGAAAAGATAGGATACGCAATTGACGTAAGGGGATCTGCGGTATGGAAAAGTCGCGGCTGAAAAGTGAGCGTTAGACCCTTTTTTGAGTACCTCCAAATACCGGAGGTAGCCTAAAACCAGCGTTAGGAGCCTCTAACGCTGGTTTTCACGGCTAACGCCAAACTCCAAATCTAGGCCTATGGAAGGTAGCTGTAATAGACAATGAACTAAGTATATTAGCAATAAAAAGATATAAATCTGAAGTTCATACTCCATAGCTTATTCCTGCGAAGAAATAGCATCTGATCAAACACATAAGGAGTATATCAGAGTCTAATATAGAATCCTTAAGCCACTTTAAGAGGAAGGCCTCATACAGAAGTTAGATAGAAATGCATAATAATTAGTGAACAAATAGGCACATACATATATACAGGGCATTAATTCTGCTAGTACAACTAATATATGAACCATGTTTAGCTAGAACATTTAGTTTCAGGATAAGAGACACATTGTAAAATGAAGATATAAATCTAAATTACATACCCCATAGCTTATTTCTGCGAAGAAATAGCATCTAATCTATGCACATTTATAGACTGTTTCATTGCATGTAGAGCATTATAAGCTAAATGCAACTGGCTTCCTATCTATCTATCCATCTAATATACATAAAAACTTTAATGTCAGCTCAAACCCTAAATCATATCTTTGTACATAAACATAGCTCTGACATTAAATATGCGAAGAGTAAACATTTAGCTTCAGGACAAGAGACTCTATGTAAACCTTGTGCATTGTAATTCTTATAGCAAATAGCAAACAGTTCACAAATTACCCCTAGGTAAGCCTATGTACAGGGTAATAGATAAAGGTGGGTGCAATAGAGATGAAAACGTAAACAATTAACATAAAATAAATGAGCAACTGTATACCAGTAGGACTACAAAACTGCTAATATCTAGTATGTGTATATGCAGTGGCATCAAACACAAAAGTTATCATCACTACACGCTCTACTAGAGGGACAAGCAGAGGGGTGCGTCTGAGTCTAATATATAACCCTTAAGTTACTTTAAGAGGGGAGACTCATATAAAGGATAAGTGAGCATATTAAAACTGTTATGAGCCAGAAGTAGGACAAACACAGACATAAATATCAGTTTTCGTGCATTGAGGATGAGACAGCAGTCCATAAATTTCAGCAATACAGAATGTTATTTTAATATATGGTGGAAAAGTCTGGAATAGTAAGAGTTCATAAACCAGATCAGAAAAGAAAGCTATCAATCCTGAGTGAACTCACAGAGAAAAAAAAAAACCCTGCAGTACTGCAAAGTCTTTCCACGGACCAGGGTTAATGTAATAAGTCTATCCAATACCCAACCTGCTAGATCTTATGTATGAGGATTCTTCATCCACGTGGGTTACTTCTGAGGCTTGCTCCATAACAGAGTGGTCGGGGCACCTTCCATTATCATAAGCTAAGGACCCGTTAAGTACCATCAGCTCTGCAATGCCTAGTTTGGGCATCTGATTTACACACTGCACAACCCTCCTCTCACCTATCTCATCTGCGTGTATGCATGGCTGAGGGCCCAAATGTAGATATGGGGATTCCCCATCCAGATGAGTTTGTGTATAATCTTGCTCACCCGCTGTGCTATCCAGATACAGAGGCATCAGGGATCCAGCCATCAGCATCCAGCCATCAGCATCTGACTCCGTGGGAACGGCAATAGTGTGAGTGTAGGAGCACTGCAGTATCGATCAGACCGCTCTCTACCATCTAAGTGCCAAAGATGTGTCACCACTCCGGGAAGGAATGATGGAAGCCCAGACGGCTGACTCAACAGAGGGCTCTGTGGGGGCCGCTCCGAAGCAGTTGAGACATTCAATGCGGCTGCTGTGCAATCAAATAGGCATGGGCTATAGCGGCTCAAATATAGATCCTCAAAATATTCATTGTTTATGTGCGGTATCAGGGGCTGCTTAGGTGTCTTTAACAAGCGTTCCAGAGGTATAATCTTCTGTGCGGCTCCGGAGTCCTGTTTAGGTAGTGCGTCATACGTAGTTGCTCTCAGTGTTGACTCCAATGTATTCGATAGATCAGTGTAGCAGATCGTCATCTGTCGGTCGAAGTCTTTTAATATATAATCATGCGGTAGCTCATAGTCCTCCTCTATTAGGGGCATATCTTCTGCAATTGTCCCGTAAGTGCATGGGCTGTCAGCAGTGGAGTAAGGCCCGCATGCTTTGCTATTCTCAGAGTGGCGGGTCTCGCCTGTAAGGGCTGCCAGATCTCGGTTCAGGGGCATATTTCTTTCTGCGCAAAAGATCCCTCACATACAGAGTGGTCAGCGACAGTTCACTTGGAGAATTAGCTGAATTTTTAGATATGCAAAGCTATTTTATTTAATCGGGGCCTAGGAGCTCTTGGGTTATGCTTCTGACTGCTCCGGCTTTTGGCTCCGCCCCCCAATAATTTCTTTTATTATTTTGTGTAATTTAGTGGTTTGTTTTTTTTGTAATTTAGGTAATTGTATTTAATTTAGGTAATTGATTTAATTGTAGTGTTAGGTTAGGTTTTAGTATTAGACAGGTTAGGTTTTATTTTACAGGTAAGTTTGTATTTATTGTAACTAGGTAGTTAGTAAAAGGTTAATAACTATTTAGTAACTATTCTACCTAGTTAAAATAAATACAAACTTGCCTGTGAAATAAAAATAAAACCTAAGCTAGATACAATATAACTATTAGTTATATTGTAGCTAGTTTAGGGTTTATTTCACAGGTAAGTATTTCGTTTTAAATAGGAATTATTTAGTTATTAATAGTAGGTTATAGTTAGACTTAGGTTTAGGGTTTAATAAATTTAGTATAGTGGCAGCGACATTGGAGGTAGCAGATTAGGGGTTAATAAATGTAGGTAGGTGGTGGCAATGTTAGGGATAGCAGATTAGAGGTTAATAATATTTAACTAGTGTTTGTGATGCGGGAGTATGGCGGTTTAGGGGTTAATATGTTTATTATAGTGGCGGCGACGTTGAGGGCGGCAGATTCGGGGTTAATAAGTGTAGGTAGGTTGTGGCGACATTCGGGGCGGGAGATTAGGGGTTAATAAATATAATGTAGGTGTCGGCTATGTTGGGGGCAGCAGATTAGGGTTAATAAGTATAATGAAGGTGTTGGCGATGTCGCGGGCGGCAGATTAGGGGTTAATAAATATAATGTAGGTGTCCGCGATGTCGGGGGTGGCATATTAGGGGTTAATAAGTGTAAGATTAGGGTTGTTTAAACTCGGGGTTCATGTTAGGGTGTTAGGTGTAAACATAACTTTTTCTTTCCCCATAAGAATCAATGGGGTTGCGTTACGGAGCTTTACGCTGCTTTATTGCAGGTGTTAGGCTTTTTTTCAAATGGTTCTCCCCATTGATGTCTATGGGGAAATTGGGCACGAGCACGTAAAACCAGCTTACTGCAGCTTATCACAGCGCTGGTATTTGAGTGCGGTATTTAGCTCAGTTTTGCTTTACGGTCACTTCTTGCCTGATAACGCCGGGTTTTTGTAAACCTGTAATACCAGGGCTGTAGGTAAGTGAGTGGTGACAATAACTTGCAAGCTAGCACCGCACCCCTTATAACGCAAAACTCGTAATCTAGCCGATAGAAAAGTAATTAAGCATTTTCATCAGGGATTTTTTGCTTGCAAAAAAGCTGCAAATCTCTTTGTAAGCTAGAACATTTCAGTCTCTGATACATGACTATTAAATAATCAAATGAATTAATACTAACTGTGTCTATAACCAATACTGCCTTGAACCCTGCAACATTAAGTTAAGCTGCAAGGTTCTCTGTGCTCTCTGATATTTAGCCTGTTAGACACATTAGGGTCAATTCATATCTTACTGATCATGTTTAGTGTCTGTTTATTAGCTCCTGATATGCTTTTTCCAACATTAAAGAACTCACAATCTAAAGGATAACACAATTTCTTTGCTGGGGAAAAAAAAAAAGATTGGATTGGATATCAGAAAGTCACTCATATGATACATACATAACAGCACATTTGGTGATCTCAATACCTCTGACAACTAGTTATTGACTAAGGGCTCCATTTATCAAGCTGTGTATTCTGCTTTGAAATCACAGTTTCCAGGATTTGAAAATAACAGTAATGAAAGGCAACTTCAGATCTCAAAGGTAAAACATAGATTTGAGATTTACAAATGCATAAGCCTGTTTGATTCTTCAAGTCATTGTGGAACCTGACCCATGGCTTTATGAACTCATGATTTCTTAAGGACAGATACACTTATTTCTAGATATTAAAACAATAACTCTGAATTATGTAATCCTACACATGACTGGTATAATACCCCACACCCAGTGGTGACAGCCTCTTCACACATAAATTACAACATGATCCTGCATTCAAATTTTTTACCACTTTGTTAAGCATATCTAAGTAATGATGTCTTTACACATCCCTGTACAACTACAGTACAACAAATGTTTTACAGATGTTATTTTAATACATATATATAACTGATGTACAATGACTGATGAAGGGATCTCAGTGTCCTGAAAGCGTGCAATTGTATCTACTGTAAGTTAGCTATTAAAGGTATCACCTGAACATCACTTTTGTTATTTTCACACAAAACGATATTAACTTCCTTTGAATACACTGGCTGACATGATACCATCCCTTTTCCATTTTTAAACAGAGATATTCATGTTAAATTTTCTTCTCAGCTTTTTACAGTTATGCAGCATCACACAAGGGACTTACCATAGGGGTAATATGCCCCTTTAATCATTAACTACTCAATCATATTTAAAAGACCACTCAATCAAATGAATGAATTAACTATGTACAACAAATTTAAGAACAAAATGTATTAACCATCTAATTATCTTTCTATTATAATGCAATTGATCCTTTAATGAATAAACAAACAAAACAAGTACTAACAACAATCTAATAATACATCAGTTTACTGATGTATTAAACCTGCCAGTAAATGGAAATCACAGTCTTTGCTGAGACCAAAAATGTTTGGAGTTTCAGAGTAATAACATTTTTGAAAATGTAAATCTATAGAAGTGTTGGACATGGGATTACCAATATTGCTTAGGTGATCTAGTGGTCCTGCTGAAATATCATACCTTTAATATTTTGCAAATAATAAAATTGATAACATGACTCTAGAAATATTAAAGTATCAAATATTCACCGGCCACACTATCAAGTGTTCTGACCTATTATAATTGCATACAAAAGAGAAGTGTTTCTCTAGGTGTGGTAGTATCAGATCTAAAGAGTGTAAATTTGGTCATGTTAAATCTGATATTATTTGTATACAAACTAACAAACATTTCCTGTTAAGGTATTATGTCATGTCAGCATGTTATATATCTTATTACTTGTGCAATATGCAGATTACAGAACTGGTAAAGTCTTAGTATAAAATACAAATGAGTTAAATGTGTGCACTCTATCTTGGTTACAAACACGTACAAATTAGGTGCTAGCAGTCATAATATAATTATTAAAATAATATATGAGAGAAGTCACAGCTAAAAATAGAAGCTGTGATAAAGAATGACAAGGCAGCACACAAATTGCATAAATAACAAGTGGTTTATTTGCTAAACCTACATATGTAAAAAAAAAAAATTACCCCAAACCCATTGTGTAGGTAAAAAGGAGTGACATATATAAACCAGGCCTGGTTGTACCTATTATCTAGCACAAAACCGTGAAACTACGGTTCTAATAAACAATTGTATTGTAACAAATCATGTCAAAATATTCCGCTTGTGAAAGATAAATTGTTGCAACAATTATTCCAATAAGACACAGATTACCAAATGTCCATAAGTATCAGAGCACTTAGTGTGAATCACACGCTCTGTATATGAAATTGTTACAAAGAAGCAGTTCCAGCGTTACTGATTGGAAAAACAACTTGAATTACTGAGCAAGCAGCCTCACCACATTCGCGGTACAAAGTTCCAGTGTGTCATCCAAAACCAGCTTATATAGTTACCACTTGATCCACTTCAAACCTTGCATATACCACATGCCGGATCCCTGGTAAATCTCCAAACAAAGCGGTTTGTATAAAGGCTCCTATGCGGTTAATGCCTCCTTGTATTCACAGGACCGGAACTTCAATTCAAGACTGCTGTATGCTTGTCATCAGAGTAACTCGGTGCGCTTAGAACCAGCTGCCAGGAAATTAGCACTCCACTTCAAACAATTGCCGCTTCACGAACGTCAGGCATGACGCGTTTCGCCCCTCCCCTTTAGTGTGCTGACTTTAGGGCTTCATCGGATGCTTGTGTGGGGTAATGACACCACTTATATAGCTCAATGGCTAATTTAAATATTTAATTGATGACGGTTTTAACACAGTGCTGCAACCATATACAAAGTTAGACAACAGCTTTTATTTGCACATACATCATATTTGTTAAATAATTACATGTTATGCAACATATTTGGGTATCTTTTTCATTCCGGGATGGCAAAATAAAAGCCATACAAATTTTCAAAATTTGCAATTTTCACATCTCCCAACTTTTCTTATATTTTGGGCAAGACTACTGACTACTATATTTGCAACTGGATTAATATAGAGATAGATATACCAAGGGTTACTATTTGTCCCCTACAAAGAAAGTATTCTACAGAAAACATGAGAAATCAATTTTTTCATTAAGGCCATTTGGAGCCAGTGTATTTAAACGATAAATCCATCGGGATTCATTCCTTAATAGCATATTATCAGCATCACCACCACGGCGGTGCTGTTTTATATGCTGAATGCCAGTCACTTTCATAATAGTAAAATCAGAATTATGATATAATTCAAAGTGTCTGGCCACCGGACTATCCTGATCTTTATTCTTAATGTCATCCCTATGCTCTCTGACTCGATCTTTCAGGTCACGTTTAGTTTTTCCTATATAAAATAGGGGACATGAACAGTGAAGGAAGTAAATGACACCTGTACTGTTACAGGTGATCCATTGTTTTAAATTATATTGTCTACCTGTTGAGGTTTCAAATTTACATGTTTTTTTATGAACCTGCAATACACACAATGCCCACAAGGGCTACAGCCTTGCCATTTTCCTCTTGCACTTAACCAATTGGTTGTTGGTTTTCATATGTATTCACTTCTGACAAGCTTATATTTGAGACTATCAGCTCTACGTGCTGTCAACAAAGGGAAGTCTCCTACATAGTCTCTCAGTTCAGTGTCAATAGTTAGCATGTGCCAATATTTTTTCATTATATCTCTAAGTTTGCCCCAGTGTGAATTAAACTTAGTTATAAGGCGTACATTATCTCGATTACTTTTAACTGCATTATGTCTATAGAGCAGATAATTTCTTGTGCTATTTCTAGCCCTAGCCCAGGCCCTTTTGACCTGTCTCTTAGAATATCCTCTTTCAAGGAACCTAAAATACATCTCTTTAGCCTGTAGTTCAAATTCCTCTAAATTGGAACAATTCCTTCTCAACCGAAGGAATTGGCCAACTGGAATGCCAGTTTTTAAGCATTCAGGATGATGACTAGTAGCATGTAGAAGACTATTGGTGGCGTTGATTTACGATAAACCTTAGTGGTTAGGTGTCTGCCTTCTTTTCTTATTGATAAATCTAGGAATGTTGCTTCCTCTTTACTCATTTCACATGTAAGAAAGATATTGTACCCATTGTCAGTCTTCAAAATACTCAAGAAATTTTCTAATAGTTCTTTACTACCCCTCCATAGGAGTAGAATATCATCCACATAGCGGAGCCAGAGTGCCACAAGTGCCTCCACCAGAGATTCTAAGCACGAAAAAACTTCCCGTGCCTCCCATAAGCCTAGATGTAAACAGGCATAGGTGGGGGCACATGTGGCACCCATGGCCGTGCCTTGGAGCTGTCTGTAATATTTTCCATCAAATTGGAATATGTTATTGTTTAGTATTAAATGTAACAAAGAAATTACAAAATCAGTGTGTTTCTGAAAATCATGTCCTCTTTGTTCAAGAAAATATCTAGTCGCTCTGATCCCTACAGCATGGGGGATCGAGGAGTACAACGACTCAACATCAAGGGTCACCAACCATGTATCTTCATCAACGTCAATGCCATCCAATTTCCTAAGGACATCCGAAGTATCTTGGACATAGGAGGGCAATGAACTTAGGAAGGGTCTCATAAAGTAGTCTATATATCTACTCGCCCCTTCCATTGGCACCCCTATTCCCGAGATAATCGGTCGTCCCGGCGGTTTGCTCATACTTTTGTGCAGCTTAGGGATGCAGTAAAAGGTTGGCACAATTGGAAACTTTTTCATCATTAAGAATAAACAAAAGTTCATTACAAGATGTGTCAAATGCAACTCTGTCTCTTAATTCATACTGTGTAGTGTTAGATAGCTGCCTCTGGATTTCTGTCACATAGTCCTGATCATTCATGACCACCAGGTTACCACCCTTATCGGATGATTTAAAGATGAGTCCCTTACTGTTGAGTAATTCCTTAAGAGACCTTCTCTCATTTATACTTAAATTATCCTGAACAACTTCACAACCTTGTAATTCCCCAATCTCTCTTTCAACGCATCTTACAAAGTTTTGAATCTCTGGAGCTGTTGAGAGTGGAGCCATATACTTAGAAGTTGGTCTAAAATTGGATTTTTTAGGGTGTTGAATTTTGTCAACATCTTCATTTTGATCCTCTAAAAGTGACAGTAGATCATCCAGGGCAAGTTTGTCACTACTGTCCAAAGGCACATCCGGACCAATTCTCCTATTCATAACTTTTTTAAGAACCAACTTTCTAGCAAACAAGTTAAGATCTTTTATGAATTCAAATTTGTCCAGATGTGCCAATGGACAGAACGACAAACCTTTACTTAGCAGTGACATTTGTGTGAGGGAAAGGGGAACGGAAGATAGGTTAACAACTCTGAGGGTATCTACACCCCCAGATAGATGTGAACCCAGAATAGAGGTCACACCCTCTGATTTCTGTTTAAAATCCATGTGCCTCTGTTGTTCCTGTATCTCCCACCACCTCTTCTCCTGTTTGAAGAGCGTCCACTTCCCTCTCTTTCGCCTGCCCCCCCTCCTTGTTTTCCGCCTAAAGCGGGTTGTTCTAATGAGGAACCAGCCACAATTTCATTTTGCTCATTATCTGAGTTGTCAGTCCCTGAGTCGTATGAGTTCCTGCTGTTATTACTATTTCTGTAGATATAGATCTTATTTTTCCTCTCATCATCCTGATCTCTCCTTAATTTTTTTCTCTTTCTAAATTTCACTTCATTTTGTAATTTATCCAAATTCCTTTGAATCTCTTTATTTAGTTTTTCAAAAGCTGGGTCTACAGAAAAAAATATTTACAGCTACATATGCCTTTTCAACCTCCATCTTACTTTCTTCTAACTTAATTTTATCCTCTGATATCATTAATCCCATCAATTCGATTGTACACTTAGTTAGAATTGCATTCCATTTTTCAATAAATTCATTATCGGCATTAGGTCCCCTTAAACTAATGCCACGGTCCAGTTTAATCCTTAAACATCTTGGTATTAGTTTTTCTCTAACATAGTTCTCAAGGCTAGCAATCTCCCATTTAAGTTTCAATTCTTTAATGGCTTTGGCTTTATATAATTTAAATGCTGTAAACACATCCTCACTTTTTTCATCAATGTTTTGCTCATCAATGATAATTGTGGCTTTAAAAGCTTCACTCACATCACTTTGCCATCTTTCATCTGTAATTTTAAATGCCATTTTGCCACCCCAGAAAAAAATACAACAACGTTCTTGACAATATGGAGGAAAGCAAAATATAAATGAACTCCACTTGGTTTGCAATCAAACAATCAAATCAACTGAAGCAGCATATAATAAGCTGCATATATCCAAAATTACAAATGAGTTAAATGTGTGCACTCTATCTTGGTTACAAACACGTACAAATTAGGTGCTAGCAGTCATAATATAATTATTAAAATAATATATGAGAGAAGTCACAGCTAAAAATAGAAGCTGTGATAAAGAATGACAAGGCAGCACACAAATTGCATAAATAACAAGTGGTTTATTTGCTAAACCTACATATGTAAAAAAAAAAAATTACCCCAAACCCATTGTGTAGGTAAAAAGGAGTGACATATATAAACCAGGCCTGGTTGTACCTATTATCTAGCACAAAACCGTGAAACTACGGTTCTAATAAACAATTGTATTGTAACAAATCATGTCAAAATATTCTGCTTGTGAAAGATAAATTGTTGCAACAATTATTCCAATAAGACACAGATTACCAAATGTCCATAAGTATCAGAGCACTTAGTGTGAATCACACGCTCTGTATATGAAATTGTTACAAAGAAGCAGTTCCAGCGTTACTGATTGGAAAAACAACTTGAATTACTGAGCAAGCAGCCTCACCACATTCGCGGTACAAAGTTCCAGTGTGTCATCCAAAACCAGCTTATATAGTTACCACTTGATCCACTTCAAACCTTGCATATACCACATGCCGGATCCCTGGTAAATCTCCAAACAAAGCGGTTTGTATAAAGGCTCCTATGCGGTTAATGCCTCCTTGTATTCACAGGACCGGAACTTCAATTCAAGACTGCTGTATGCTTGTCAGTTGTTAGAACCACATCAGAGTAACACGGTGCACTTAGAACCAGCTGCCAGGAAATTAGCACTCCACTTCAAACAATTGCCGCTTCACGAACGTCAGGCATGACGCGTTTCGCCCCTCCCCTTTAGTGGGCTGACTTTAGGGCTTCATCGAATGCTTGTGTGTGGTAATGACACCACTTATATAGCTCAATGGCTAATTTAAATATTTAATTGATGACGGTTTTAACACAGTGCTGCAACCATATACAAAGTTAGACAACAGCTTTTATTTGCACATACATCATATTTGTTAAATAATTACATGTTATGCAACATATTTGGGTATCTTTTTCATTCCGGTATGGCAAAATAAAAGCCACACAAATTTTCAAAAATTGCAATTTTCACATCTCCCAACTTTTCTTATATTTTGGGCAAGACTAATGACTACTATATTTGCAACTGGATTAATATAGAGATAGATATACCAAGGGTTACTATTTGTCCCCTTCAAAGAAAGTATTCTACAGAAAACATGAGAATTCAATTTTTTCATTAAGGCCATTATTATAAAATACCTTAACAAGATTGTTACTTTTTTTAAGTCTAGTACTTCTATAGCTGTTAATTTCCAACATTTTCATGTCACTAATACTGCAACATTTCAAGTTTAATTTAGAGCAAATTATTAACACATATTGCCAAGTCGGCATTTGTGGAAGCTAAACAAATACGATACAGTTAGCTTTCTTATTAAAGGGATATTTTAGTGTAAAAGTGTTTTTCCCTTAGAATGATATGTCTTTTGTGTTGCTTAAGAATAACAAATCAACTAAGTCTAAATGTTTTTAAAACAAATAAACATCATTTTCTGCAGATGTTTTTAAATAGCTCCACCCAGAGGACACCCCTTTATCTTATCCTGATCTACATTACACAAAAAACTCCTTATCTCATTTCCTTATCTCATCTCAGGTCAATAGATAGAAAGGACAATTGGGATTGAACACTTAAATACCTTCCTCTCCTACCCTCCATTGGAAGTATAAATGAATCCCCAGCCTCTTATTTACACAGCTTTTCTATAACCAATACTGCTGAATTAAATTTTTTAGTACAGATGTCAATTTCAATAGGCTTTTACATATGTGAAATGTGTATTGTTATTTTTTTTATTTAGTAATATTTCTAAAATTAACATTCTGGCCCTCTAAAGAAAAGGGGACAAATGTGGCCACTCAGAGTAATCAATCATGAAAAATCTCTAAAACTAAAGAGCTCACTACTAAAGTAGTTATATTTTGCACCAGATACAACAAACATAGACAATGATTAGTGTAAGTACCACAAAAAAGATACCACTAAACAATATGGGCAAGATTACTAGTTAGGGTGGGCGCAATATTGTAATATCTCAATTTGCGCAGAATGAAATTTGCGTTTATCGAGATAGTGTGACATAAACATTTACACTCATATATACACTATCTAATAAACATTCTTAACATAAATGTTAATAAAAAAAGTTATAAGGTTTCAAAGGTATATGGTAGATATCAAGATATTTAAATGGATAGAGCTTTAATATATATATATTAATATGTGTGTGTTCTACACATAGGGGGAATGTTCTTTGTACTTTTAAATATATATTCCTATATATCTGTATATATCTATATCTAGATATGTATATATATATATATATATATATATATATATATATATATATACTGTATATATATATATATATATATATATATATATATATATATATATATATATATATATATATATATAAATATATATATATAAATATACATAAATAAATAGTCCTTAGGCACTCTCTGGTCAATAATGTATTCATTACTTCTTTTAATAGATACATTAATAACCATAGAGTGCCGGACTGAGGGCTATTTTTTGAATAATATTGTTTGAGTGCACCCTTGCAGCTGCGTGGACAGTGGGCAATTTGGAGTGCTAGATCCGGATTTGAATCTGTATATATATATATATATATACATACATACATACATACATATATATGTGTGTGTTTGCGTGTATATATATATATAAAAATATATTTATATATACATATATATCTTAACTTCTGGCAGAAAGTCTGCCAGCACTAAAATAAAAGGCTTTTAAGAAAAAAAAAAAAAAAAAAATTAATTAAAAATAAATAAACATATATTCTGCTGTATAGGATCCCCCCTTAGCCCCCAACCTCCCTGACCCCCCTATATATATATATAAATATTCAGTTTGTAAGTGCATGCACTCTCACCATCACTGTTCAGCTGCCAGGGTGCTATAAGAAATATCCATAGATTCAATAATAAATAAGCACTCACTGGACTTTGGCCATCTGTGTAAACAAAAATATTTATTGTGACGTTTCGGGACAACAAACAGTCCCTTTTGATAGATTTATAGATGTAATGTAGATTTATATGTGTGTGTATATATTACATATATACTGAATATATATGTGTGCATGGATATATATTTTCTAAAAAAAATTAATATATATATATATATATATATATATATATATATATAGATATATATTTAAAAATAAAAAGAATCACTACAGAAAAAGTAGGTTTTATTTTTAAAAAGCCACATTTGTTTGCAAAGTGGGTACTGACAGACAGCTGCTAGTACCCAAAATGGTGGCAAATAGTTAGTGGGGGGAGGGTTAGAGAGCTCTTTGGGGGGATCAGGGAGGTTTCTGGGTTAAGGGGGGATCCTACACAGCAGAATATATGTTTATTTATTTATTTATTTTTTAAAAAGCCTTTTATTTTAGTGCTGGCAGACTTTCTGCCAGAAGTTAAGATGGCGGGCACAATTGTGGGGTGGGGGAGGGAAGAGAGCTGTTTGGGAGGGATCAGGGGGTGGGGTGTAGCAGGTGGGAGACTGATCTCTACACTAAAGCTAAAATGAACCCTTCAAGCTCCCTACAAGCTACCTAATTAACCCTGTCCTACTGGGCATAATACAAGTGTGGTGCGCAGCAGCATTTAGCGGCCTTCTAATTACCAAAAAGCAATGCTAAAGCCATATATGTCTGCTATTTCTGAACAAAGTGGAACCCAGAGAAGCATTTACAACAATTTGTGCCATAATTGCACAAGCTGTTTGTAAATCATTTCAGTGAGAAACCTAAAGTTTGTGAAAAAGTTTTTATTTGATGAAATTTGGCAGTGAAATGGTGGCTTGAAATATATCAAAATGGGCCTACATCAATTCTTTGGATTGTCTACTACACTACACTTAAGCTAGAAATTAACCCTACAAGTTACCTAATTAACCCCTTCACTGCTGGGCCTTATACAAGTGTGGTGCACAGCGGCATTTAGCGGCCTTCTAATTACCAAAAAGTAATGCCACAGCCATAAATGTCTGCTATTTCTGAACAAAGGGGATCCCAGATATGCATTTACAACCATTTGTGCCATAATTGCACAAGTTTTTTGTAAATTATTTCAGTGAGAAACCTAAAGTTTGTGAAAAAGTAAACAATTTTTTTTATTTGATCGCATTTGCCGGTGAAATTGTGGCATGAAATATACCATAATTGGCCTAGATCAATACTTTGGGTTGTCATCTAAAAAAATATATACATGTCAAGGGATATTCAGGGATTCCTGACCGATATCAGTGTTCCAATGTAAGTATCGCTAATTTTTTTTTTTTTTTAAATGGTTTGGAAATAGCAAAGTGCTACTTGTATTTATTGCCCTATAACTTGCAAAAAAGCAAAGAACATGTAAACATTGGGTATTTCTAAACTCAGGACGAAATTTAGAAACTATTTTTGGTGGTTGTAGATGTGTAAAAGATTTTGGGGGTCAAAGTTAGAAAAGTGTATTTTTTCATCATATTTTATAATTTTTTATAGTAAATTATAAGATATGATAAAAATAATTGTATCTTTAGAAAAACGGTATATAATATGTGTGGGTACAGTGAATAAGTAAAAGGAAAATTACAGCTAAACACAAACCCTGCAGAAATGTAAAAATAGACTTGGTCCCAAACCGTCAGAAAATGGAAAAGTGCTGTGGACCTTAAGGGGTTAAATGTTTACTTTCAGCCATATTCGCACTAAAAAAGAAGCTCTAAATACTGCTCCACTTGTATCTAGACCTAAATATTTTAGTACTAGCAATTCAGCATTATGAAATTGCATAATGATTTTACCTAGATAACCATGTAGTTAAATTTAAATTTTACAAGGTAAGGAAATCACCGATTATGTACTTGTCTTTCTAACAAATATTAACGGCTAGATTTACGGCTAGATTTAGAGTTTGGCGTTAGCCGTCAAAACCAGCGTTAGAGGCTCCTAACGCTGGTTTGGGCTACCGCTGGTATTTAGAGTCTTGT
Source organism: Bombina bombina (assembly GCF_027579735.1). NCBI lineage: Eukaryota > Metazoa > Chordata > Amphibia > Anura > Bombinatoridae > Bombina > Bombina bombina. The sequence goes on from NC_069502.1 coordinate 629,282,689, forward strand.
AGGTAAGGGTCTAACGCTCACTTTCCAGCCGCGACTTTTCCATACCGCAGATCCCCCTACGCCAATTCCGTATCCTATCTTTTCAATGGGATCTTTCTAACGCCGGTATTTAGAGTCTTGGCTGAAGTGAGCGGTAGAGCCTCTACCGACAAAACTCCAGCTGCAGAAAAAAGTCAGGAGTTAAGAGCTTTATGGGCTAACGTCGGTTCATAAAGCTCTTAACTACTGTGCTCTAAAGTACACTAACACCCATAAACTACCTATGTACCCCTAAACCGAGGCCCCCCATATTTCCGCCACTCTAATAAAAATTTTTAACCCCTAATCTGCCGACAGCACGCCGCCGCAACCTACGTTATCCCTATGTACCCCTAATCTGCTGCCCCTAACACCGCCGACCCCTATATTATATTTATTAACCCCTAATCTGCCGCCACCAACGTCGCTGCTGCCGACCGGACCTCACCGCTACTATAATAAAGTTATTAACCCCTAATCCGCCTCACTACCGCCTCACTAACCCTATAATAAATAGTATTAACCCCTAATCTGCCCTCCCTAACATCGCCGACACCTAACTTCAAGTATTAACCCCTAATCTGCCGACCGGACCTCACCGCTACTATAATAAATGTATTAACCCCTAAAGCTAAGTCTAACCCTAACACTAACAGCCCCCTAAGTTAAATATAATTTAAATCTAACGAAATAAATTAACTATTATTAAATAAATTATTCCTATTTAAAGCTAAATACTTACCTGTAAAATAAACCCTAATATAGCTACAATATAAATTATAATTATATTGTAGCTATTTTAGGATTTATATTTATTTTACAGGCAATTTTGTATTTATTTTAACCAGGTACAATAGCTATTAAATAGTTAATAACTATTTAATAGCTACCTAGTTAAAATAAGTACAAAATTACCTGTAAAATAAATCCTAACCTAAGTTTCAATTAAACCTAACACTACACTATCAATAAATTAATTAAATAAAATACCTACAATTAAATCTCACACTACACTATCAATAAATTAATTACAAACAAATCCCTACGAATAAATACAATTAAATAAACTAACTAAAGTACAAAAAATAAAAAAAGCTAAGTTACAAAAAATAAAAAAAATAATTACAAATATAATAAAAATATTACAACAATTTTAAGCTAATTACACCTACTCTAAGCCCCCTAATAAAATAACAAAGCCCCCCAAAATAAAAAAAGGCCCTACTCTATTCTAAAATTAAAATAGAAAAGCTCTTTTACCTTACCAGCCCCTAAAAGGGCCTTTTGCGGGGCATGCCCCAAAGAATTCGGCTCTTTTGCATGTAAAAAAACCCATACAATACCCCCCCCAACATTAAAACCCACCACCCACATACCCCTAATCTAACCCAACCCCCCCTTAAATAAACCTAACACTAAGCCCCTGAAGATCTTCCTACCTTATCTTCACCACACCGGGTATCAGCGATCCGTCCAGGCTCCGAACTCTTCATCCAAGCCCAAGCGGGGGCTGGAGATCCATCATCCGGCTGAAGTCTTCTATCAAGTGGCAAGAAGAAGTCCAGAAGAGGCTCCAAAGTCTTCATCCTATCCGGGCAGAAGAGGAGATCCGGACCGGCAACCATCTTCATCCAAGCGGCATCTTCTATCTTCATCCGATGACGAGCGGCTCCATCTTGAAGACCTCCGGCGCGGATCCATCCTCTTCTTCCGACGTCCTAAGTTCGAATGAAGGTTCCTTTAAATGACGTCATCCAATATGGCGTCCCTCGAATTCCTATTGGCTGATAGGATTCTATCAGCCAATCGGAATTAAGGTAGGGAAAATCTGATTGGCTGATTGAATCAGCCAATCAGATTCAAGTTCAATCCGATTGGCTGATCCAATCAGCCAATCAGATTGAGCTCACATTCTATTGGCTGATCGGAACAGCCAATAGAATGCAAGCTCAATCTGATTGGCTGATTCAATCAGCCAATAAGATTTTCCCTACCTTAATTCCGATTGGCTGATAGATTCCTATCAGCCAATCGGAATTCGAGGGACGACATCTTGGATGACGTCATTTAAAGGAACCTTCATTCGGATTTAGGACGTCGGAAGAAGAGGATGGATCCGCGCCGGAGGTCTTCAAGATGGAGCCTCTCGTCATCGGATGAAGATAGAAGATGCTGCTTGGATGAAGATGGTTGCCGGTCCGGATCTCCTCTTCTGCCCGGATAGGATGAAGACTTTGGAGCCTCTTCTGGACTTCTTCTTGCCGCTAAATAGAAGACTTCAACCGGATGATGGATCTCCAGCCCCCGCTTAGGCTTGGATGAAGATTTCGGAGCCTGGACAGATCGCTGATACCCGGTGTGGTGAAGATAAGGTAGGAAGATCTTCAGGGGCTTAGTGTTAGGTTTATTTAAGGGGGGTTTGGGTTAGATTAGGGGTATGTGGGTGGTGGGTTGTAATGTTGGGGGGGGTATTGTATGGTTTTTTTTACAGGCAAAAGAGCTGAATTCTTTGGGGCATGCCCCGCAAAAGGCCCTTTTAAGGGCTGGCAAGGTAAAATAGCTTTTCTATTTGTATTTTAGAATAGGGTAGGGCATTTTTTTTATTTTGGGGGGCTTTGTTATTTTTATTAGGGGGCTTAGAGTAGGTGTAATTAGCTTAAAATTGTTGTAATATTTTTATGTTTGTAATTAATTTTTTTATTTTTTGTAACTTAGCTTTTTTTATTTTTTGTACTTTAGTTAGTTTATTTATTTTTATTTATTTGTAGGTATTTTATTTAATTAATTTATTGATAGTGTAGTGTTAGATTTAATTGTAGATAATTGTAGGTATTTTATTAATTAATTTATTGATAGTGTAGTGTTAGGTTTAATTGTAACTTAGGTTAGGATTTATTTTACAGGTAATTTTGTAATTATTTTAACTAGGTAGCTATTAAATAGTTATTAACTATTTAATAGCTATTTTACCTGGTTAAAATAAATACAAAGTTGCCTGTAAAATAAATATAAATCCTAAAATAGCTACAATATAATTATAATTTATATTGTAGCTATATTAGGGTTTATTTTACAGGTAAGTATTTAGCTTTAAATAGGAATAATTTATTTAATAAGAGTTCATTTATTTTGTTAGATAAAAATTATATTTAACTTAGGGGGGTGTTAGTGTTAGGGTTAGACTTAGCTTTAGGGGTTAATAAATTTATTAGAGTAGCGGTGAGGTCCGGTCGGCAGATTAGGGGTTAATACTTGAAGTTAGGTGTCGGCGATGTTAGGGAGGGCAGATTAGGGGTTAATACTATTTATTATAGGGTTATTGAGGCTGGAGTGAGGCGGATTAGGGGTTAATAACTTTTTTTTTTTTTATAAAGATTTTTATTGAAGTCATAAACACATACAGGAAATAGGGTATGCCCCAAAACGTTTACAGATCAATGTATACACAGCATAATGAGCAAAGTAATACATTCCAATATTACAAACATTACTATAATATGTGGGCTATCTCATAGAGAGACTTCAGTTTTGTTATAGAGTATTATCAACATAATATAAAGAAGAATGGTCCTCTCCTAGCTATATAGGAAGAAGAGTAAGGTGTCTGATCAGATAAGGGTAAGGCTAGGGAGGAGGTAGCTCTATATTTTTATGGGGAAGGGGGATACAGCGGGCAAGAGCCGCTCAAAACAGAATAGGGGGGATGGAGGGCGGAGCCAGTTAGTATGTCAGATTCAAAAATATCCTGAGAGCACAAATCTTACTATGTACTGTGAAATATAACTATCTTCTAATCACATCGTGAATAAGTTTAAGCTGGGGTATGTAAAAGTAAGAGAAATTTCCTAAAAAGGATACAAACAGGGGAGGTTAACTAAGTATATGAAAAACAGAGACAAGCAAGGCCCTCGTATAGTCAGATGTCTCTATCGCTATGTATTCTGTTAATTATTACATATATATCCAAACTAAGTTCATCAATTTATCTGATGTACTGAGCCGTGCTTTCCCAGTTAACACAGCCCAGCTATGACCTTTATAACATGTATTACGAGACCTTAGTAGAGCCAATGTCGGCTCTTGAACTGAAAATAATTGTTTGGAGATATTTAAGTAGCGTGCTTTTCAAGCAAAAACAAACTCAGCCTCAAAGATAGGCGTAAACATTTAGGGTAGTAACAGGATATATACTATAAGAAAACTACTTCATGTCTGTTAGCAAGATATGTTGGAACTAACTAGATGTATGCGTCATGTATCCAGCCAGGACACTAAACCAAACACTAAAGACATATAGCGAAGACAAGGGGACAAGTTTCAAGATAGCAATATTTCAGACATTGAGGAATGGAAGTCGAAACTGTTTGCTAGTCTCTTACATAGATAGAAGGGAAAAGATGTGATGCTTAATTCTCTACTGAGGGCAACAGGAGCACTCAAAAGACAAGCCATGAAAGGCTAGGGGATCTAGCATAGTGATTAAATTGTAGCTGGAATTCGTATGATGGTATTCAAAATATATTTGACTATAGTCCTAGTCTAGTGCCAAGGGAATATAATTCTGTTCAGATACTTTTTCCAGCTGCAGGCTGACCTAAAAAAAAATAGATTTATAAATGTCACATAATAACTATATGGGTCATAGCTTCATGAAGAAAAAAGTTTAATCTAGGCTAAAAAGAAGCGATAAAAACCTACATAGTATCTAACTATCTAATATCTGAATTAGTACTGTATAACTGTATAATAAGTTCGCCTGTAGGAAATTATGACAGCAGAAGCAGGAAGCTGAGGCTATAATAGCTTACTGATGTGATCCCTGAAGGGTTCAAAGGGATGACTAAGTTGCATCTGCTCAAAGTATTGCTTTTATTACCCATAGTACTTTAAATGGTATGTGTCACCTTTAATAATAGTCAGAATGAGCATATTGTTTGTACCTGTACATATAAAGATAAGCATCAACATAGAGTCCATCCCATCTCAATTTTGGAAGGTGATATAAAAAGTTAAACATTACAGCATAAAAATAAGATTTACAAATATACAATATTCAAGACTATCGTAGACATATGGTCAAATTATTCCTTAAGTTGAAAAGACAAGATTTTACACTGGGTTGTTATAGTGCTGCAATATATATATCCTATTCAACTTAAAATCGTGAACATATAGCTTAAAACATTTTATACCTTATAATCCCATATGGTGTTCTGACAGGCTCAACATGTATGGTCACAAAAAGGAAATGAAGTCAGAAGGTTTGCCACTTATTAACGTAAGTGAAGACATAATATATCTAAAAATAATTAGAGTGGATTGTAGAAAGTTTAGTACTAACATACAATAGAGCTAGGAGCTAATATAACAGCAATAATAGTGACAAACACAACTTATGCATTATGAGTCTCATAAGAAATATACAGGAATGCTGAAAACATATTTGCCTTTAACATGAGATAAGATGCAATGATGAGTAGTAAAAAACTAGCATGACAAATGCAAAGCTGTTATAAATGTAAAGTAAGACTAGGCTCCATTAATCTATACATTGCTAGGAAGGATTCGTTTGAAACAACTGACTAAAGGAACAACTATCATGCAGCTAACATAACTTAAGGTAAATATAGTAAGGACCAAGGCGATGAGTTCACATACTTCAGGCCCGAAGGTCATCATCAACAATATCTATCATCTAGTAACCCATGGCCAAGGGTCTCCCAATGTGAATCCAGGCAGGTTAAGGAAAGGGCAGTAATCCCAAGAGTCATACAGGAGGCCGGTCAAGAGTGTTAAAAAGTCAGCCGACTCCAATTCTGAGTTGGGGCAGCTCTATAGCTGATGGTCCAAGGAAGGGCACAGCGGGAAATGCATGACCTACTTTCCTACCAGCAGCATATGCAGCGTGACTCGCATGACAAGTAAGGTCATCTGTTCCGGAGAGGGTCATCTGGGCTCTTAGTGGGAGGACCGGCCTTTTCTGTAATCGGCAGGTGCTGATTAACTTCAGTAAAGGTAGATACAATGACCTCCTGATATCCGTGCATGAAATCGGATCACTCAGTTCCTTCTGCCTACCCCATCTCTCTAAGTCAGACCCTTCCTCCAGTGCCTGGGTGTGAGAGTGGGTTACGGAGGTAGCAAGTGAGGCAGTCTCTGTGAACCGGCCAAATTCGCTGTCTGTTAGAGATAACGGAGCTGATCTTGGCTGATCCTCCATTTTCCACAGCGCCGAGTCCTTTTCTGCGTCACTGTTTCCTCTGATTAGTACCGGATCCAAACTCTCAGGTTCCTCTCTTTGTGGCTCAGATAGGCAGGCCAGAATCATTATTAAGTCTTTGGTTAGACTCCAATAATGTTCCTCCAGGAGTCTCTGTGTTCTCAGCTCCCATGTTTGCAGAGCGTCTATAACAGTCAGCGTAGATGCCTGGAAGTTGTGCTCATAAATTCCACGTGGCATAATGAAAGGAAGTTTATTCCCGTAGAAATAGCTGAACGAAGAGGAATCTGACCTAGCTTTGTTTGTAAAACTGCCAGGATCAATATTCAGCTAAATAGTAAAGTGATTTTAGGCTCCATAATATAAATTAAATGCTATATTTTTAACTAAAAGCTGGGAGCTACCCAAAAGTACGTCTGGCTGCTGCAATAGCTGGCTCCGCCCCCCCTAATAATAACTTTATTATAGTAGCGGCGAGGTCCGGTCGGCAGATTAGGGGTTAATAAGTGTAGGTAGGTAGCAGCGACGTTGGTGACGGCATATTAGGGGTTAATAAATATAATATAGGGGTCGGCGGTGTTAGGGGCAGCAGATTAGGGGTACATAGGGATAACGTAGGTTGCGGCGGTGTGCGGTCGGCAGATTAGGGGTTAAAAAATTTTATTATAGTGGCGGCGATGTGGGGGGCCTCAGTTTAGGGGTACATAGGTAGTTTATGGGTGTTAGTGTACTTTAGAGCACAGTAGTTAAGAGCTTTATGAACCGGCGTTAGCCCAGAAAGCTCTTAACTCCTGACTTTTTTCTGCGGCAGGAGTTTTGTCGTTAGAGTTTTAACGCCCACTTCAGCCAAGACTCTAAATACCAGCGTTAGGAAGATCCCATTGAAAAGATAGGATATGCAAATGGCTTAGGGGGATCTGCGGTATTGAAAAGTCGCGGCTGCAAAGTTAATCGTTAGACCCTTTCCTGACTGACTCTAAATACCAGCGGTAGCCCAAACCAGCGTTAGGAGCCTCTAACGCTGGTTTTGATGGCTAACGCCAAACTCTAAATCTAGCCATTTGAATTTAATAAATGTAGCAAATGTAGTTTTTTGGCAGCAGATATCATACATTTATTATGGGATCGCCCCCTATAAATAAAACAATTCTGGTGCAAGGTTGAATATTGAATTCACATTGAAAGGGATATTTTTTCTAGTGGGTAATGGGGTACCAGTTGAAGGGAAGAGAATAATGTATTTGTTGATTTATATATATAAATACAAGAAACTATAGTGTAATAAAATGCATAATGTTTTTGTGTTAGGGATAAGCAATTTTAACATTGTTAAAGGGATATAAGAAAAGTTATTTTGTGATTCAGACAGAGCATACCATTTAAAAATGTTTTTCAATTTACTTCTATTATCAAATTTGCTTTGTTCACATGACATTCTGTGTTGAAGTGATACCTAGGTAGTTGTCTGAAGCTCTACATGGCAGGAAATAGTGCTGCCATCTAGTGCTTTTGCAAATGTATAACAATCTTTTAAAACTGCTTCATGAGCTTATATTTCTGCTTTTCAAAAGATACCAAGACTAAAAAAAGAAAAAAAAAATGATAACAGAAGTAAATTAGAAAGTTGTTTAAAGTTGCAAGCTCTATCTGAATTATGAAAGAAATAATGTGGGTTTCATATCCCTTTAATCCATTTTCCAAGTGACACAACATGCAGCTCTCCTGTACTGTGATCACTTGCTCTGCAATATGTTGCTGTGTTGCTGACTTATTTTGGACATGCAAAAAAATCTCCAAATAAAAGGTATTGGAAGAAGAAAAAACTATTTACTGACAAATATTTTACTCTAAAGTGTGTCTGTGTTACGTTAGCCAACATAGTCTTGATAATTAAAACATACAAATCAGTATATAGTTTCAAAATCTACCTTTCATCATACTCCTATACTGGGCCCCACCCACCTTCCTTTCATCATACTATACTTCTCCACTTACCCCTCATTTTTCTCTAACACTGAAGCCCACCCACCCCTAATCATACTTTTATACTGCACCCCTCCCACCATCCGCTCAATTTGTACCACGCTCACACACACTGAACTCCCAACATGTCAGGCTCAAACTCCCTTAACGGGACAGGCAACATGAAATTTGCACTTACCTAAATATGTTTATTATACCCAAATTAGACTGTGCATATAGCATCCAAATATTTTCGACAGTATGTGTCGATGTCTAATTATTTATAAATCTTTTCCAGAGTTTGTCCATTGAAAATGGCAAACAAACTCCTATCAAACCTTCCTGCTCAAATGAAGTTGAATATTCCAGCTAATCGCAATCAACTCCCTGGCAAAGTGTGAAGCACTTGCTTTTAAACATTGCTCAGATGTGCTTTTTTACTGTGGAAGTAGCCAACACCTACCCGCAACCTCCAGGGGTAACTATTTGTTTATCAACTGTTGAAGAGAGAGGACCTGCACATAACAGATTGCGTATAACGGCACATGGAATTGTAAATGAAAAAGGAAATGAAAAATTACAAAACAAATTAATACAATACAAGTTTGTTTGATTGAGAGCTTGCATTGTATGGCTGTATTAAGGACCCAGGTTTTGGGAGAGATCATGAAGAGATATCTGGGCTTGTCCTATTTGGCCAGATGCGGTAACTAACTCTTCGAGTTTTGCTTTGAATTGTAGCTGAGACCTTGCAAGTGAGTGCTGGACTTCCTCTGTGTGTTGTATTAATTTTTTTGTAATTTTCTCTATGGACCTTTCACCCAAACTTGTCTGGGGTTACTGCCTGGGACTCTGGGGAGAGTATTACTACCTGTGAGTGCTATTGAGCACCCGGGCTGTGCATGTTGCAGGGTCATTTGATGTGTACCCAGTGTAGTCTGAGAGTGCAGTCCCCTTCTGTCTTTTTTATATATCTAGGGTGATTACATAAGTCTGTGAACCCTTGACTTGTTCACAGTTTGTTTGATTGAGAACTTGATTGTATGGCTGTATTAGGGACCAAGGTTTTGGGAAAGACCTTGACGTGGTATCTGGGCTTGTCCCATTTGACCAGATGCAGTAAATAACTATTTCAGTTTTGCTTTTAATATTAGCTGGGAGCTTACAATTGAGTGCTGGACTTCCTCTGTGTGTTATTTATATATATATATATATATATATATATATATATATATATATATATATATATATATATATATATATATAGATAGATAGATAGATAGATAGATAGATATAGATATATTGTGTATATAGATACATTGTGTATATGTGAAAACACTTTGGATTTGCATATTACTTATAAAATAGCCCCTTTATTATATAATAGACAGTAATAGCCTTACACAAACTTACTACTCCAGACATCGTAGCTGAGGGCTGTAAGAGTAATACACAGCAGAAGAGTAATACAGAGCAGCATAACCTTCTCAACTCAACAGCAACCTGTAGGGAAATTCACACTGTTATGCCACTACAATGGACAGAAATCTCAGGGACACAGGCAACTGTATTAAGAAGCTACTAGACTGCTCATACTCATCTGGAAAGACATGAGCTGGGTTAATATATTCAGAAATAGGGGATGAGACTGCAGCCGGGCTATTTAAAAAAAAAAATACTACCTTCCCCCGCGCCCATAACTTAAAGGGACAGTCAACACCAGAATTTTTGTTGTTTAAAAAGATAGATAATCCCTTTATTACCCATTCCCCAGTTTTGCATAACCAACACTGTTATATTAATACACTTTTTACTGCTGTGACTATCTTGTATCTAAGCATCTTCTGACCGCCCCTAATCACATGACTTTTAGTTATTATCTATTGACTTGCAGTTTAGCCAATTAGTGCAGTGTCTGCCACAACTCACGGGCGTGATCACAATGCTATCTATATGGTTTACCTGAACTACTCTCCCCTGCTGTGAAAAGCAAATACAGAAGCATGTGATTAGAGGCGGCCTTCAAGGGCTTAGAAATTATCATATTAGCCTTTCTAGGTTTGCTCTCAACTAGAATACCAAGAGAACAAAGCAAAATTGTTGATAAAAGTAAATTGGAAAGTTGTTTAAAATTACATGTCCTATTTGAAAAATAAAAGTTTTTTTGGGCCTTGACTGTCCCTTTAATGTCCTGGGTGTCAGGTGATACATACTACACATCTCTGAATGAGGGAAAACTTAGGGCAGGTGAGGTTCTGCTACTCAGCCCCTCCCCCGTGTACCTAAAATACAGTCTCATAACTAAAAAGTTCTTACTGGTGCTGTACTAGCCTGCATACTTTCTAGATATCAACTATGAACTGTCTGATTCACAACTCTTCTCAGCACCTAAAGCAGCACATGCCACTACTCACAGTTAGCAGACAGAAAATCAGTGTTCAGAAAATAAACAAACATTCATGTGCAAAAAAGTGCTTATGCCGCCATCTTGAATTTTAGTGTAAAATAACTCAAAATATCTCAAAAAATATTAATCACACAAATTATCACCCACATCCTCACAACACGATCTATTCAAATACCCAGATCAAAAAATAATTTTGTAATTAAATATGTCCTCAACGTTAACTATGACAACATAATGTGTTCCCATATTATATACATATTATAGTTGTGGAAAACTCTAGGATGGGTTCTAGACAGAGACTAGGCTGAGTTTTTGGAAAGGGCCCAGTGAATTCAACATGTTCTGAAGCCACTATGACTTCATATTACCAATCATAGACATTGTTTAGCATGTGCACAAAACTATCAGATGTGTACAAACATGAATTTCTGATTCTGTTTAATATTAAAAAATATTTCCTTTAATGTTTGTAATGTAAACATATTATTATAATAATTCAATATGTATAAATATTTAATTTAAGATATCTTAATTGCAAGATCTTTCATACAGCTTGAAATTCTTATTATAAAAATATCACAATAGTATCCAAGTACTCATTGCAGTGTCCATAGTATGACATCATAATAACAAATTTGAAATGACTACATTATTATTGAGACAACAAACACAGCTTGATCATTTTGTTTCTTACTGTTTGGAAGAAGCTGAATTTTCTTTTGTCTAACAATAAGCAAAACAGACTTATTCTATCATCCACTGATGAACACGATACTTTGGATACTTGCGGTACTGCTCAATACCCTTTATGGACATCAGTGTGAATTCCTTGGACCATGTGAGTAGACTTGCAAACACCCCACTGAGTCATGTTAGATATTAAGTATGTCCAAAAGTTAACATTTAGTTCATCTAGAAAAAGTTAAGTAACACACACCTATATTACGAGTTTTGAGCGCTATAGAGAAAATAAGAACGCAACAAAAGTTACATTATTTAATTTCCAATAGCGCCACCATTACAAGTTTGCAAACATACGCCTTTTGCGTGCGATATGGTTGTATTGAGTTCCATACCGAACACAATCAGAGCACTGCTGAGACGTGCTTGTGCACAATTTCCCCATAGACATCAATGGGGAGAGCTGGCAAAAATAAAACTAACACCTGCGATCACGGAAACAAAAGTTCCGTAACGCAGCCCCATTGATGTCTATGGGGAAATAAAAATACTGTTTAAACCTAACACCCTAACATAAACCCTACGTCTAAGCACCCCTAATCTGCTGCCCCCAACATCGCTGATACCTGCCTACAGTTATTAACCCCTAATCTGCCACTCCCAATATTGCTGCTACCTAAATAAAGATATTAACCTCTAATCTGACACTCCCAATATCGCCACCACTATACTACATGCATTAGCCCCTAAACCGACAGCCCCCCACATCGCAACAAGCTAAATTAAACTATATTAACCCCAAACCTAACCCTAACGTAACCCTAAACCTAACACCCCCTAACTTTAACATAATAAAAATATAGCTAAATTAAATTTACTATTATTAACTAAATAAACCTATTAACCCCTAAACCACCAGCCCACCCACATCGCAACAAGCTAAATTAAACTATATTAACCCCTAAACATAACCCTAAACCTAATCCTAACCCCCCTAACTTTAAAATAATTAAATTAGATCTAAATTAAATTTACAATTATTAACTAAATAATTCCTATTTAAAACTAAATACATACTGGCCTGTGAAATAAAACCCAAGATAGCTACAATGTAACTAATAGTTATATTGTAACTAGCTTAGGTTTTATTTTTATTTCACAGGTAAGTTTGTATTTATTTTAACTAGGTAGACTAGTTATTAAATAGTTATTAACTATTTAATAACTACCTAGTTAAAATAAATTCAAACTTACCTGTGAAATAAAACCTAACCTGCCTAACACTAAAACCTACCATTACAAAAAATAAAAAACCTACCATTACAAAAAATAAAAAATCCTACCATTACAAAAAATAAAAAAACCTATCATTAAAAAATAAAATAAAAAAATAAATAGATTAATCCTATTCTAATACCCTTAAAACCCCCCCCCCCCAAAAAAAAAAAACCCTACTCTAGAATAAAAAGGGCCTTTTGGGGGGCCCTTAAAAGGGCCTTTTGTAGGGCATTGCCCTGAGTTAAACAGCTCTTTTGCTACAATAAAGAATACAAACACCCCCTAACACTATACAACCCCCCAAACTACCAGGGGCCCTTAGAAGGGCCTTTTGTAGGGCATTGCCCTGAGTTAAACAGCTCTTTTGATACAAAAAAGAATACAAACACCCCCTAACACTATACAAACCCCCACCCCCCAAACTACCAGCGGCCCTTAAAAGGGCTTTTTGGGGGGCCCTTAAAATTGCCTTTTGTATGGCATTGCCCTAAGTTAAACAGCTGTTTTGCTACCAAAAAAACACCCCGAAAATGCATTACACAAAATTACAAACAAATTATCAAAAATAAAAAAAATATTCCTATTCTAATACCCATAAAAAACACCCCAAAATAAAAAAAAAACTAATCTAGAATAAACTTCCAATGGCCCTTAAAAGGGCCTTTTGTAGGGCATTGCCCTAAAGATAACAGCTGAAAACAAATTACAAATTCCCACTAACAATACAAACCCCCACCTCCCAAACCCACAAAATAAAAAAAAATATCTAAAAAACCTAAAAAGGGCATTTGTATGGGCATTGCCCTTAAAAGGGCATTTAGCTCTTTTACTGCCCAGACCTTAAACTAAAAAAAAAACACCAAAAAAACCTTAAAAAAAACCTAACACTTACCCCCGATGATCCACTTACAGTTGTTGAAGTCCCGCTTGAAGGATCTTCATCCAGCCGGCAAAGTCATCATCCATGCAGCAAGAAGTCTTCATCCAGACAGCCTCTTCGATCTTCATCCAGCCGGCGTGGAGTGCGTCCTTCCTGAAGACATCCAAATTAGCCAATAGAATGAGAGTTGCTTAAATCCTATTGGCTGATTTGAATATCCAATAGGATTTTAGCAGCCCTAATTCTTATTGGCTGATTCAAATTTTTCAGCCAATAGGAATGCAAGGGACGCCATCTTTAATCGCATCCCTTGCATTGAAGATTCAGTGTACGACAGCGACCGTATGAAGAGGATGTTCCCCGCCGGATGTCTTCAGGATGGACCTGCTCAGCCCCGGCTGGATGAAGACTTCTTGCCGCCTGGATGAGGACTTCACCAGCTTGATGAAGATAGAAGAGGCTATCTGGATGAAGACTTCTTGCTGAATGGATGATGAATTCGCTGGCTGGATAAAGATAGAAGAGGCTGCCTGGATGAAGACTTCATGCGACATGGATGATGACTTCGTCAGCTGGATGAAGATCCTTCAAGCAGAACTTCAACAACTGTAAGTGGATCATCGGGGGTTAGTGTTAGTTTTTTTTTGCGCTCTATCTCTCCCCCTTTCTTTTACACTCTCTCTCTCCCCCTCTCTTTTGCGCTCTCTCTCTCCCCCTATCTTTTTTTTGCTCCCTCTCTTTTACGGTCTCTCTACCCCCTCTCTTTTGCGCTCTCTCTCTCCCCCTCTCTTTTTTCGCTCCCTCTCTTTTACAATATTGCTCTGTCTCTCTCTCCTTTTTTTTCTCTCTCTCTCCATCCCTCTCTTTTGCTCTTTCTCTCCCCCTCTCTTTTACTCTCTCACTCCCCCCTCTCTCCCCCTCTCTTTGGCTCTGTCTCTCTCCCCTCTCTTTTGCTCTCTCTCTCTCCCCCTCTCTATTTCTCTCTATCCCCCCTCTCTTCTGCTCTCTCTCCCCCCTCTCTTCTGCTTTCTCTCCCCCTCTCTATTGCTCTCTCCCCCCTCTTTTTTGCTCTCTCTCTCCCCTCTCTTTTGTTCCCTCTCCCCCTCTCGTTTGCTCTCTCTTCCCTCTCTTTTGCTCTTTCCTCTCTATTTTGCTCTCTTTCCCCCTCTCTTCTGTACTTTCCCCTCTCTTCTGCTCTTCCCCCTCTCTTTAGCTCTTTTCTATCTCTTTTTGTCTCTCCCCCTCTCTTTCTATTTCTCTCCCCTCTCTATCGCGCCAACCGTGCCCGGCCACGTCCCCAACCATATTCGGTCACACCCGCACTCCTGTCTGACCGTGTACGGTCATGCCCCCCCCCCCCGCCACGCCAGACCCCATCCCAACCATATCCGGTCACGTCCAGCCACACCCATGCTCCCATCCAGCCACGCCCATGTCCCCATCCGGCCACGCCCACTTTCACCGAAAACAGCATGTCAGGTAAGGCCAGGTGTGTTTGTCCTCTTGCTGTCTCTACTGCGCGTGACAGCTTCGGACAAACACACTTGGCCTTTTATATTATAGGATATATATATATGTATATATATATATATATATATATATATATATATATATATATATATATACAGTGTATATATATATATATATATATATATATATATATATATATAGTTTCTTAGCCCATTATCAAAAATTTTTGTAATGTACTTTCATATTATGTAGTCAATTACTTTGTATATTCCACACTCTCTATGCATAGGTACACAGGTAAGCCTATGTCCACACTTTTGTCATATTTTTTTTTTCCACTTTTTTTTCTTTCTTTCCTTTCTCCTTTTTTGACTATCTTATATTCCCCTGTATACCTTATTTCCCATCTTTATTCATATTGATTCTATGTTTATATATAACTTTATGTCAGTATATGCTTTGTGTATTACCATATATTTCCCCTGCCTGTTATCTTTTACTGACAATATATGCCTGTCTCCTAAACCCCCATCATGATTTTTACGACATCCCCTCCTCCCCCTGCATTCAGACCTCTGTAACACTTTGTCTTTTTAGCCTGTGTTTTAAGATATAATCTGTAAATTCCATCAAATTGGTCAGTATGGCTTCAGACTTGAAAAAGGAAGACACTCTTCCGAAAGCTTGTCATCTTATCAGTATAGTTAGTCTAATAAAAAAGTAATCATTGCTCAATGCAATACTCTTGTTATTTTGATATCTAAATCTGTGGACCAACACGGCTTCTCCAATCATGTATATATATATATATATATATATATATATATATATATATATATATATTAGCAACAGGAGAGCACTCTCACTTGCAAAACCCACGTGCCAGGGTGCATGCAAAAAAAGTGAATAATATCAATGAACAGATGGCTGCACTCACTGGTCCTTTTCAAACATATTTATTTCTGTGACGTTTCGGGGACCGTATCCCCTTCCTGATGCACAGTATATATATATATATATACAGTATATATATATATATATATATATATTATATATATATATATATATATATATATATATATATATATATACATACAGTATATGTTGATTGTTCGTGTACTTGATATATTATTGCAGACCCAGATATCAAGTACACAGTACAAATTGATAACTGTACAACAAGTTGGTTAGAAACAGTATATATATATATATATATATATATATATATATGTGTATATCCTATAGAGGATAACACAATATTATATAAAATAGGGGCGCTATCTAAATATAATGATGCTGGATAAAATTATTATAATCTATGGTCAACAGGATTCAAAACACATATATTCAATGTTCACAATAAATAAGTTCCAGAAATAGTAGTACTTATGCATAAACATACAATAACAATTTAGCTCATAACATACAAACTGTAATACAGAATGTCCAAAATAGACAAAAGATAAAAAAATGTCCAAAATAAAGTCCAAAGAATCCCTTTAAGGTTATAAAGGTGTGAGGCAGCTCTCCTCGATGTATAAGGCCATCCACAACAGGTTAATCTATAATGAAATAGAGAAGGCG
Organism: Bombina bombina; assembly: GCF_027579735.1. Taxonomy (NCBI): domain Eukaryota; kingdom Metazoa; phylum Chordata; class Amphibia; order Anura; family Bombinatoridae; genus Bombina; species Bombina bombina. Next base: position 629,299,189 of record NC_069502.1, read on the forward strand.
CCACTGTATATATATATGCACAGTATATATATATATACAGTATATATATATATATATATATATATATATATATATATATATACATACAGTATATGTTGATTGTTCGTGTACTTGATATATTATTGCAGACCCAGATATCAAGTACACAGTACAAATTGATAACTGTACAACAAGTTGGTTAGAAGTAGGAGTTGACTGTAATGGCTTGGATCCACTGGATGTATCTCTTCTTCAAATTCATTATTCTTTTAAGAGAAATGGAATGTTATGTCATACTGGCTTTAGGAGGACTTCTTATCTTCCTCATGATAGTATGATCTCTTTCTGGACTTTATTTTGCATAAGTAAACCTTGTTAATCTTTCACAATTAATTCATAATAGGCTCAAAGTTTCTTGACATCTGTTTTATAAATGTAATTGCTAATAGAATATGGTCTACCTTATATTAACAAATAAAATATACTTACAAATAAGACTCATTAAACTCCAGTATTTGGAAACAAAAAATAAAAAATAAAAAACTGTTTACCTTGCCCAGAAGCTTTTCATTTAGCTACAGAAAGTTTTGTTACTCTTTTGGGTTATGGGGAATATGATTTCATTATAAGACATTTGTGTTGTGTTGCTCTAGAATAACATATCAGCCTAATGTAAACATTTAAAACAAATTAACATCCATTTTGCTGCAATTATTTTTCATAGCTTAACTTCATCTACCATTTGTCTTATTTGGAAGATCCAATATGGGCCTTAGTCTGCTGACAATGTTGACAACAAGGATAGCCAAGGTTATATATGTCAGTATAGAATGCATTGTTTTCAGTTGTTATGTGGTAAAGGGACAGATTTATCGGACTCAGCAGGGTGCATTTGACTATTTTGAAAGCAAAATTAAATGAAAAGTATGCACAATTTTATAATGAAAGTGTAAAGCAAAATAGTTTCATTGCTCAAAACTAAACAATTGTATACAAATCTGAGGGTGTGTATTGTTTATTAAATATCACATTTCTAATTAGAGACAGCCAAAACCAGTAATTTATCTGCTTTCTCATATTTTAGCAAGAAGATAAACTTTTCTGGTTGTCTAACATTTACTAGTCCAGGGATATTTCCTTATCCATTTCAAAATTATTTTTATAAATGCATAAAACATTGTCATTTTTCATTTATATGGAAATCCCAACATATGATTTCTCAAATTTGTGAAAAAAGGTTACCAATGGCACTACAGATATATATAGGACCTGATTTGTTTAATGTCTGGCCAATTTGTGAGGCCTTGTTATTCCTAGCCAACTGAATGGCTAGATTTGGTGCTATGTGTATAATATTGATTTCTGGAGCAAAAAAGGGAAAGAATACACTTGAAAGCACTCACAGGTCACTTGTTGTGTGATATTAATATGGAGAGATCAAAAAATGGAATCCAAGATTAGAGGAGACATAAACTAGACTATAATTAAAATTTAACTTTTATTGGGGTTCGAAAATAAAATAGGAAAAAACTTTAAAAACACACTTATGTACCGATTGTAGTCTATTTGGCTTATCGTGTCACTGTACAGAATATTTAGAATTCTTCTACAAATACTCCTATGTATAGTTGGAGTTGCAGTTAATTAACCTACTTGGGTACTGCTATTCGCTGCTGTCAGTGTATAGTATACTTATGTATACCTTAGATAGAGTATGACCATTTTCGGTTAAGTTAGATATATTACCAATTTTAACCAACTGCAGAAAAAGAGCAGTTTTTAAGTATAATCTTTCTTCGCTTAGTTATCTGAGAGGTTGATTATATCTCTATTCCCACAAATGTATGTGTATCAGTCTGAGTATTTAGTAATGATACAGTGTCTCGAATCCACTGTTATGTAATAGTAATTCACAAGACTTTTTATGTATTAGCGTGTGCAGATGTTACACCCACAAGCATATCAGAAATTAACTATGTCTCTGTTGCCACATGTTCACATATTTCAGTCAAATTATTAAGTAATGATACAGTGTCTCAAATACACTTGTTAAATACTATTAATTCACAAGACTGTTTGTGTATTGACGTGTGCTGGTGTCACACCTTCATGCATATCACGATCTAAATATTTCTCATTTGCTCTGTTATGTATCAATAATTCAGCAGAGTGTTTGTGCATTAGAGTGTGCCGATATTCACTGCTTTCAGTGTGTAGTAAACTTATATATATCTCAATTTAAGCAAAATAATTTGCCATTAAATTAGGTATATTACCAGCTTTGACCATCTGTAAATTATATCAAGGCAGTTTATAAGTATAATAATATTTATTCAGTTGTCTGAGAGGTTAACTGTGTCTCAGTTTTCACACGCATATACAAATTTCAGTCAGGAATGTTTGATAATAATCACAGTGACTCGTGTCCTGTTATGTAGTAGTGATTCACACGACTGTTTGTGTATTAGTGTGTGCTGATATCAGCTGCTTTATAAATGTCATAGATTTATATATATCTCCATTTGGGCAGAGCCGATCACCATTAGGTTAGGTATACTAACAGTTATGACCATATGCAGATCTGAAACGGCCGGTACTGAGTATAATACTTATTTATCTGTTCAATTTTATAAGAGGTTAGCTGTGTCTATATTTACACACACTTATGTCTCATAGTTTAAATGTTTGATAATGTTGCAACGACCCAACTGCACATTTGTGATCGTGGTTCACAAGACTATTTATGCATTGGCGTGTGCTGACATTTGCTGCTGTTTTTGAATTGATATGCTTATGTGAACCTCAGTTTTGTACATACATATAATCCGTGAGATTCGGTATACAGTGGATTCGAGACACTGTATCATTACTAAATACTCAGACTGATACACATACATTTGTGGGAATAGAGATATAATCAACCTCTCAGATAACTAAGCGAAGAAAGATTATACTTAAAAACTGCTCTTTTTCTGCAGTTGGTTAAAATTGGTAATATATCTAACTTAACCGAAAATGGTCATACTCTATCTAAGGTATACATAAGTATACTATACACTGACAGCAGCGAATAGCGGTACCCAAGTAGGTTAATTAACTGCAACTCCAACTATACATAGGAGTATTTGCAGAAGAATTCTAAATATTCTGTACAGTGACACGATAAGCCAAATAGACTACAATCGGTACATAAGTGTGTTTTTAAAGTTTTTTCCTATTTTATTTTCGAACCCCAATAAAAGTTAAATTTTAATTATAGTCTAGTTTATGTCTCCTCTAATCTTGGATTCCATTTTTTGATCTCTCCATATTAATATCACACAACAAGTGACCTGTGAGTGCTTTCAAGTGTATTCTTTCCCTTTTTTGCTCCAGAAATCAATATTATACACATAGCACCAAATCTAGCCATTCAGTTGGCTAGGAATAACAAGGCCTCACAAATTGGCCAGACATTAAACAAATCAGGTCCTATATATATCTGTAGTGCCATTGGTAACCTTTTTTCACAAATTTGAGAAATCATATGTTGGGATTTCCATATAAATGAAAAATGACAATGTTTTATGCATTTATAAAAATAATTTTGAAATGGATAAGGAAATATCCCTGGACTAGTAAATGTTAGACAACCAGAAAAGTTTATCTTCTTGCTAAAATATGAGAAAGCAGATAAATTACTGGTTTTGGCTGTCTCTAATTAGAAATGTGATATTTAATAAACAATACACACCCTCAGATTTGTATACAATTGTTTAGTTTTGAGCAATGAAACTATTTTGCTTTACACTTTCATTATAAAATTGTGCATACTTTTCATTTAATTTTGCTTTCAAAATAGTCAAATGCACCCTGCTGAGTCCGATAAATCTGTCCCTTTACCACATAACAACTGAAAACAATGCATTCTATACTGACATATATAACCTTGGCTATCCTTGTTGTCAACATTGTCAGCAGACTAAGGCCCATATTGGATCTTCCAAATAAGACAAATGGTAGATGAAGTTAAGCTATGAAAAATAATTGCAGCAAAATGGATGTTAATTTGTTTTAAATGTTTACATTAGGCTGATATGTTATTCTAGAGCAACACAACACAAATGTCTTATAATGAAATCATATTCCTCATAACCCAAAAGAGTAACAAAACTTTCTGTAGCTAAATGAAAAGCTTCTGGGCAAGGTAAACAGTTTTTTTATTTTTTATTTTTTGTTTCCAAATACTGGAGTTTAATGAGTCTTATTTGTAAGTATATTTTATTTGTTAATATAAGGTAGACCATATTCTATTAGCAATTACATTTATAAAACAGATGTCAAGAAACTTTGAGCCTATTATGAATTAATTGTGAAGGATTAACAAGGTTTACTTATGCAAAATAAAGTCCAGAAAGAGATCATACTATCATGAGGATGACTGCACATTTGTGATCGTGGTTCACAAGACTATTTATGCATTGGCGTGTGCTGACATTTGCTGCTGTTTTTGAATTGATATGCTTATGTGAACCTCAGTTTTGTACATACATATAATCCGTGAGATTCGGTATACAGTGGATTCGAGACACTGTATCATTACTAAATACTCAGACTGATACACATACATTTGTGGGAATAGAGATATAATCAACCTCTCAGATAACTAAGCGAAGAAAGATTATACTTAAAAACTGCTCTTTTTCTGCAGTTGGTTAAAATTGGTAATATATCTAACTTAACCGAAAATGGTCATACTCTATCTAAGGTATACATAAGTATACTATACACTGACAGCAGCGAATAGCGGTACCCAAGTAGGTTAATTAACTGCAACTCCAACTATACATAGGAGTATTTGCAGAAGAATTCTAAATATTCTGTACAGTGACACGATAAGCCAAATAGACTACAATCGGTACATAAGTGTGTTTTTAAAGTTTTTTCCTATTTTATTTTCGAACCCCAATAAAAGTTAAATTTTAATTATAGTCTAGTTTATGTCTCCTCTAATCTTGGATTCCATTTTTTGATCTCTCCATATTAATATCACACAACAAGTGACCTGTGAGTGCTTTCAAGTGTATTCTTTCCCTTTTTTGCTCCAGAAATCAATATTATACACATAGCACCAAATCTAGCCATTCAGTTGGCTAGGAATAACAAGGCCTCACAAATTGGCCAGACATTAAACAAATCAGGTCCTATATATATCTGTAGTGCCATTGGTAACCTTTTTTCACAAATTTGAGAAATCATATGTTGGGATTTCCATATAAATGAAAAATGACAATGTTTTATGCATTTATAAAAATAATTTTGAAATGGATAAGGAAATATCCCTGGACTAGTAAATGTTAGACAACCAGAAAAGTTTATCTTCTTGCTAAAATATGAGAAAGCAGATAAATTACTGGTTTTGGCTGTCTCTAATTAGAAATGTGATATTTAATAAACAATACACACCCTCAGATTTGTATACAATTGTTTAGTTTTGAGCAATGAAACTATTTTGCTTTACACTTTCATTATAAAATTGTGCATACTTTTCATTTAATTTTGCTTTCAAAATAGTCAAATGCACCCTGCTGAGTCCGATAAATCTGTCCCTTTACCACATAACAACTGAAAACAATGCATTCTATACTGACATATATAACCTTGGCTATCCTTGTTGTCAACATTGTCAGCAGACTAAGGCCCATATTGGATCTTCCAAATAAGACAAATGGTAGATGAAGTTAAGCTATGAAAAATAATTGCAGCAAAATGGATGTTAATTTGTTTTAAATGTTTACATTAGGCTGATATGTTATTCTAGAGCAACACAACACAAATGTCTTATAATGAAATCATATTCCTCATAACCCAAAAGAGTAACAAAACTTTCTGTAGCTAAATGAAAAGCTTCTGGGCAAGGTAAACAGTTTTTTTATTTTTTATTTTTTGTTTCCAAATACTGGAGTTTAATGAGTCTTATTTGTAAGTATATTTTATTTGTTAATATAAGGTAGACCATATTCTATTAGCAATTACATTTATAAAACAGATGTCAAGAAACTTTGAGCCTATTATGAATTAATTGTGAAGGATTAACAAGGTTTACTTATGCAAAATAAAGTCCAGAAAGAGATCATACTATCATGAGGATGACTGCACATTTGTGATCGTGGTTCACAAGACTATTTATGCATTGGCGTGTGCTGACATTTGCTGCTGTTTTTGAATTGATATGCTTATGTGAACCTCAGTTTTGTACATACATATAATCCGTGAGATTCGGTATACAGTGGATTCGAGACACTGTATCATTACTAAATACTCAGACTGATACACATACATTTGTGGGAATAGAGATATAATCAACCTCTCAGATAACTAAGCGAAGAAAGATTATACTTAAAAACTGCTCTTTTTCTGCAGTTGGTTAAAATTGGTAATATATCTAACTTAACCGAAAATGGTCATACTCTATCTAAGGTATACATAAGTATACTATACACTGACAGCAGCGAATAGCGGTACCCAAGTAGGTTAATTAACTGCAACTCCAACTATACATAGGAGTATTTGCAGAAGAATTCTAAATATTCTGTACAGTGACACGATAAGCCAAATAGACTACAATCGGTACATAAGTGTGTTTTTAAAGTTTTTTCCTATTTTATTTTCGAACCCCAATAAAAGTTAAATTTTAATTATAGTCTAGTTTATGTCTCCTCTAATCTTGGATTCCATTTTTTGATCTCTCCATATTAATATCACACAACAAGTGACCTGTGAGTACTTTCAAGTGTATTCTTTCCCTTTTTTTTGCTCCAGATATGATTTCTCAAGTACTCTCTGATGGCATTGATATTTTAAAATGGAAAAAAGATAAGATGGAGGAAGGAACATCTAGAAATAAGGAGAAATGGCTGTCATCATTTGAGATTTTAGGTGAGATTTCAGAGGAACTTTCTTTGCTATCAGAAGATTCTTAATAGTCATTTAGACTTCAAAGCTCTTACTGATTGTTCCCTGAGATTACCCTTATATATCCTCACTCTTACTTATCCAATTTTGAATAACTTTAAATAGAAATATGTGCATCCTTAATTTAAATTTTCAAGTGCTTCAATGAAGGTTGATTTGCTTTGTTTTCCTAGTTTAATTTTGTATAGCTTAATATTCTTCCAAAGAGACCCTTAACCCCTTTACTACTAGGGATTTTAGAGAAAAAATGTCCAAAAGTATCTAAGAATTTTTTACATTTTTGCTATCATTCCATTCAAATGGAAAAAGAGCCTTTTGGTATGATATTTACCTATGAAAACTATATAAAAAAAAAATATAAAAAGATTATAAAACGATTATCACATTCCACAAAAACCTGCAGCTTTCTAACTGTAGAAAAAAATCTCAACATTTGCTCATTGGTATTTTATGCCACAATTTGGATTTTAGACGTATGCAAAATATGATCATATAAAAAAAAAAAATTGTTAACCTTTTCACAAACTTTGGGTTTCTGAAATTATTTACACACTTTTGCAGTCATAAGACAAATGTTGTTCCCTATAAAAGCTTTTGTTCAGAAATAGAAGACATGCATGGCTTTCCTATTGGTTTCAGTAATTAGAAGGCTACTAATTGCAGCTGTGCACCAAACTTCTGAAAGAGGATTTTAACACTTATTATGGCAGTGGGTCCACAGACCAATTTGTATGGCATAATGGAATGAATTCTAAAAAAAAAACACTCCCCCAAAATTATATATATTTTTAAAGAAGACAACCAAAGATATTGATCTATGCCCATTTTGGAATATTTTACTGCATTATTTGAACATCAAATGTATGTAAAATGCGATCATAAAAAATCTTACTTTTTAACAAAATTTGGGCTAGATTATAAGTGGCGTGCTATTATTAGTGAGGGGTGCAATAAGCAATATCGCAACCACATTAATTTGCGTGCATATTACAAGTTGAAAGTAAATGGGTGCGTTCAAGTGCAAATAGAATTTGCACTCGTCAGGTTGGCGAACTGAAAACCTAAAGTGGAAGGGTTAAATAAAAAAAATAAACCAAACACAACATAAACACTTTAAAGTAATGTCTTACACTACACAATTTCGGGTAAAAATAATTTATGTAAATGTTAATACATTTTTTATAATTATTATTTTTATAACTTTTAAAAATATACATCAGATAGGTACATATCTCTTTTTCATACAATTATGTTAGAATGTAATTGGACTAAGATACAGGATATAGACTAAGCAAGAGATGTATCTGTTGTAGGAAGAGGGAAAGAGGGTGGGGAGATGGGAGGTTCAGGGTAAGAGGGAGAAGGTAAAACGAGGGAAAACTGGGGAAAACAGAGGGGGGGGGACAAAAAAAGCTCACTTTCTGATGATTTTAGTTGCCATTCTTCTGTTATGCAGAATCCGTTTCTATGAGAGGTAAGCCCATCAGCTGCACTCTATGGCACCTATGTATCAAGCCGTCAACTTACCTGCATTCAACTGCCCCAATACGCTCGCCTAAGCTCGCCTAACATAGCCGCCGCGGACCTGAATACGTTCGCCAAAGTTATCAAAAAAGCTGTCAAGAAGCCGCGCACCAAGTACGGAGCGATGAGTAGCAGACTGTTGTTAACTGACAGTGATAGATCTCGCTGCTCATCGGCTTCTTCACAGCTTTCTTGCTAGCCTGTCACTAAGCACCCACACTAAACTATACAGTTTTACCCCTATACCACCCCCGAATCTAAATAAACTTATTACCCCCTAAACCGCCGCTCCCGGACCCCGCCGCAAATATAATAAATATATTAACCCCTAAACCGCCATTCCCGGACCCCTCCGCAAATATAATAAATATATTATCCCCTAAACCCCCGCTCCCGGACCCCGCCACAACTATAATAAATATATGAACCCCTAAACCGCCGCTCCCGGATCCCGCTGCCACTATAATAAATATATGAACCCCTAAACTGCCGCTCCCGGACCCGCCGCCACCTACATTGTCATTTTTCATTTATATGGAAATCCCAACATATGATTTCTCAAGTACTCTCTGATGGCATTGATATTTTAAAATGGAAAAAAGATAAGATGGAGGAAGGAACATCTAGAAATAAGGAGAAATGGCTGTCATCATCTGAGATTTTAGGTGAGATTTCAGAGGAATTTTCTTTGCTATCAGAAGATTCTTAATAGTCATTTAGACTTCAAAGCTCTTACTGATTGTTCCCTGAGATTACCCTTATATATCCTCACTCTTACTTATCCAATTTTGAAATTTTGAATAAATGTAAATAGAAATATGTGCATACTTAATTAAATTTTCAAGTGCTTCACTGAAGGTTGATTTGCTTGGTTTTCCTAGTTTAATTTTGTATAGCTTAATATTCTTCCAAAGAGACCCTTAACCCCTTTACTACTAGGGATTTTAGAGAAAAAATGTCCAAAAGTATCTAAGAATTTTTTAAATTTTTGCTATCATTCCATTCAAATGGAAAAAGAGCCATTTGGTATGATATTTACCTATGAAAACTATATATAAAAGTATATAAAAAGTGTATAAAAAGATGATCACATTCCACAAAAACCTGCAGCTTTCTAACTGTAGAAAAACATCTCAACATTTGCTCATTGGTATTTTATGCCACAATTTGGATTTTAGACGTATGCAAAATATGATCATATAAAAAAAAAATTGTTAACCTTTTCACAAACTTTGGGTTTCTGAAATTATTTACACACTTTTGCAGTCATAAGACAAATGTTGTTCCCTATAATAGCTTTTGTTCAGAAATAGAAGACATGCATGGCTTTTCTATTGGTTTCAGTAATTAGAAGGCTACTAATTGCAGCTGTGCACCAAACTTCTGAAAGAGGATTTTTACACTTATTATGGCAATGGATCCACAGACCAATTTGTATGGCATAATGGAATGAATTCTAAAAAAAACACTCCCCCAAAATTATATATATTTTTAAAGAAGACAACCAAAGATATTGATCAATGCCTATTTTGGAATATTTCACTGCATTATTTGAACATCAAATTATGTAAAATGCGATCATAAAAAATCTTACTTTTTAACAAACTTTGGGCTAGATTACTAGTGGCGTGCTATCATTAGTGAGGGATGCAATAAGTAATATCGCAACCAGATTAACTTGCGTGCATATTACAAGTTGAAAGTAAATGGGTGCGTTCAAGTGCAAATAGAATTTGCGCTCGTCAGGTTGGCGCAACTGAAGACCTAAAGTGGAAGGGTTAAATAAAAAATTAAACCGAACACAACGTAAACACTTTAAAGTAATGTCTTACACTAACATATACACAATTTCAGGTAAAAATTATTTATGTAAATGTTAATACATTTTTTATAATTATTATTTTTATAACTTTTAAAAATATACATCAGATAGGTACATATCTCTTCTTCATACAATCATGTTAGAATGTAATTGGACTAAGATACATGATATAGACTAAGTGAGAGATGTATCTGTTGTAGGAAGAGGGAAAGGGGGTGGGGAGATGGGAGGTTCAGGGTAAGAGGGATAAGGTAAAACAAGGGAAAACTGGGGGAAACAGAGGGGGGGGGGGGCAAAAAAGTTGCTCACTATCTGATGATTTTAGTTGCCATTCTTCTGTTATGCAGAATCCGTTTCTATGAGAGGTAAGTCCATCAGCTGCACTCTATGTCCTCACAGAGTACAACTTATTTTCACATTATTTAGCAGGTTAATAACATATCAATATGAATGAGAGCAAGAAAAATTGATGTTACATGACAAAACAGTTTAGTAAAACAGTTTGATGTGCCGCTCCTAGAAGTTAAGGATTAGAGTCAAAATGCCGGAAGAGGGGGGATAAGAAAGAAGAGAATGGAAGTTAAGGCAGATTAGGATGTTGTAGGGAGGATTATAAGTGTTTGACAGTCCCCCGATTCCGGTGGTATCCCCCTGCAAAAAGTTGTTTCATATTATTGTGTTTAATCTTGTGGGTGTAAGATACAAGCGGAGTAAGGTTTTTTGATTAATTTCTAATATCCTTGGGGATGATGAGGACTTTTTGGTTAGCTGAAACACTCTGTCCCATTCTTTCTGTTTTAGTTTAAGAAATAAATCAGTGCTCCATTTTACTGCTAAAGGAGGTAATTTTGCTTTTAGGTCAGTAAGAAGGAGTTTATGGGATAAGGAAAGAGGATTTTGTATTGTCTGACCACTGTCGCATAAGTGTTCAAATTGTGTTAGTGGCTGTAAAAATTCCAATTTATGTGGAAGTGTGAAGAAAATGGTGTAGCTGCGCATACTTCAACCAGTTAGCAAATCTGCCCTCTGCTATATCTGTTAGTTGTTCCCTATTCAAAAGTGTACCGTTTTCTATAAATCTAGCAAAAGGGGTCGTGTAGTCCCATTTTGTAAGCCTCTTGAGCCCATTGTTAAGTCCTCCTATCATTTCATCATTTTGAGCTTTGCAAAAAAATGGGGATGTGCTTGTTGAGATATATGGTTTGGATGCTATTATGTGGTTCCAGATTTTGAACATATGTTTGTGGATGTCTATATGGTGAAATTATGGAGGCCTAAATTTGTTTGGCACCCAACAAAGAGCACCAACTGTGGGAACTTTTAATATGTGTGAGTCAATTGAAACCCATGCCTTGAACTCTCCTGCTAGAGTCACCATGTTGTAGTAGTTTTCTATACGTGATAACTCTAATCCTCCATCATCAGTTGATTTGTATAGTGTGCCTTTCCTAACTCTTGGATTGCTTTTTCCCATATTAATGTGTTGATGTGTCTTTGAAGGCGCTTCAGATACCAGTTAGGGAGGTGCATTGGGAGGGCCTGTAGTATGTACAGTATTCTGGCAAGTGTTTTTTGACCCCACCATGATAGTGGTTTACTAGCCCGGTTTTTAAGGTCATTTTGTGTGGTTTGTAGAAGGGTATTTTAGTTTTTCTTGAAGAGTGTCGTTGGCGAGAGCGATAGAAAGATTCCTAGGTATTTGATAGCCTCTCTCTGTAGGTGTAGTCTGCTGGTTAAGGCAAGGGAGTGGAAAGCTGGCAGGATAGGGAGACATTTAGAATTTCTGATTTGTCCTTATTTACTAGGAAATTGCAATAGGATAAGAAATTGTCTAGTTCGTGTAAAACGACAGTGATAGAAGTGTGTGGGGAGGAAATTGAAAAAAGAACATCGTCAGCATACATCGCTATATTAAAATCATGTGGACCTATAGTAATACCTTTTATCTCCTCATTCAGGTGAATATGAGAAGCCGAGATCTCCATTGTTAGGATGAACAAAATAGGGGACAGCGGACAACCCTGCCTAGTTCTGTTTTGGATTGGGAAATCATCTGATAACATTCTGTTTGCTTTCACTTTTATGTTCGGGTGAGTATATAGGCTGAATATATGATTAATTGTGGTAGGACCAAAACCAAACACGTCAAGGTTGGCTTTAAAGGCACAGTTCCCCCCCCCCCAAAAAAAATCTCCTCTTTAAATTATTCCCAATGATCCATTTTACCTGCTAGAGGGTATTAAATTGTTTACAAGTAGCTCCTTTACTCCTATTTCAGCATTTGAAATACAGATATACCTCACTTTACAGTGCTTTGCTAATACAGCGCTTTGTGGAGCTGAAGTTCAACCTCCAAGGATTTTAAAATTGTGCTGTAATCATTGAGAAATTGCTTCATAACTGGTGTTTCTGGCAAGTCTGAATACTCGCCAGAAACACTGGCCCTCAAGCTCTATACGGAGCTTGGTAAATGGGCCTCTGTGTCTCATTGTTATAGTCTAGCAAATTTACTACAGTAATTATCACTATTTTACAGGTACAGTATTTATTGAATACTAATTGAATACTGTGCTGTGTTAGTGTTAAACTAAACATAGCTCTTTTGAACCCCAATATATTTTAGTTAAAACATTTTTTCAAGTTTTTAAACACACTGGCCAGTGAAAAGAAAGCTAAAACTGTCTTGTTTCACTTTAAGGCGGTTTTCACTTTACAGCGGGGCTCCGGACCCTAATCTGCTGTATGAGTCGGGAATACCTATAGCCAATTTAGCCTGTGGTATAGCCACATATGCTGAAAGTTTTGATACTGGAGTATACGCGATTGACAAGCCTAAGTACACAGCTAGCAGAAGAAGTTGCACTCTCAGTGGTGTGCATGATAGTTAAGTAATAAAATGATAGTTTTTCATTGTTCTCTCTATGTATTGACCTTTGGTGTTCCAGACAAATATTAGATAAGGAAGCAAGTGTGTGAACACAAAGTGATAACATAATGAGATATGATATTACCTTTAAGTTCAACCCATTGTAATAGGCTGTGGTTTCAAAGCACAAAACCAGCTACTTCATATACACAAATAAACCTGAAAATGCAATTTCTCAAATATTTTATACTCTGCAGCTTGTATAACAAGTCATTAAAAATACATTAATGGAAAAACAATTTTACAGTGTACTTTCCCTGTAAGTAACTTCCAATTTGTCCTGCCGAAAGCCTTTTCCGCGTTGGTGGCTATGAGTCTATGTTGTGTAGCCTGGCATATTCTGTTAATGTGTGGACTCTGATTGTGTTATCCCTAGCTTCGCAGCATGGTACAAAGCCCACTTTGTCTGTGTGTATGAAGTCATTTAATACAGTTTTAATGCGGATGGCCAAGATTTTACTAAGTATTTTTAAGTCAGCGTTTAAAAGGGAAATAGGCCTATAGCTACCTGGGTCATCTAGTGGTTTGTTGGGTGATGGTATCACTGTAATATGTGCTTCTATCATGTCTATTGACAGGAGTGAATTGTCATCTAGGTCCCGGAATAAGGTTCATAGGTGTGGGGCCAATATGTCCTTAAAAGTTTTGTAGTAGATTTTGGTGTAACCATTAAGTCCAGGGCTCTTGCCTGATGGAAGGTTTGAGATGGAATTGAGGATTTTTTTTAGATTTGTCGGGTGATATTTTGTTCAGGTCAGCTTCCTCAATGTATCTGAACATATTTGTTATGTGGCTCATGGAGGTGTCCAATGATAAATTGTATAGGTTTTTGTAGAATTCCCTAAAATGATTGGCTATGCCTTTACTGTCGTAAATATATATATATATATATATATATATATATACTGCCCTGTACTATTTACTGAGAATACCATATTTTCTAACCAAAAAAAATTGCCTTCTAAAGATTTAAAGGTTTAAAGATTTACTACTTGTCACCTATAGATTTACTGTCCACTGTTATTTATTAATTAATTTTTTAAATTTTATATTTTTATTTTTTGCTGACCAGTGGGAATCTTGCTGACACCGACGTCCCTTATGATTGGCCAGTATTTGGGTGAACTACTAAGGGAAACAAAAAATAATAAATAAAAAAATAAGCTTTGTAATTTTTGTCGGTGAGTTGTCAGTACTGTATAATACTACCGGATTTTGGGTTTTCTTGCAAGATATATACTATAGATTTGGCAAAATGGCAAAAAGATTTTATAATGTTAAGGAGGCATAAAAAATTGCAAATGATACAGACTCTAATATTGACCCCTCTGAATAAGAATATTATTTTAATTCAGAAAATGAGGAAACAAGTGACACTGATGCCGAACCCTATATTCCCCCCCCCCCAAAAAAATAATAATAATAAAATCAGAGGCCCAATCTCCACAAGAACAACTTGCAGTCTCAGGGTGACAATTTGATTTTGAATACCCCTAATGTTTATAGCCCTGAAATTCCTGATTTTATAAAGTCTGCTGGTATCAATGTTGGCATAACCAATTTCAATCCAGCAGACTTTTTTGAAATATTTTTTTCAGATGATATTTTGGAAGAAATGTCTTGCCAGACTAACCTTTATCCAGAGCAGTGCTTGGCTCCAGAAATCCCCTACAGATTTAGACAACTATAATTAGAACCCAACACATATTGCAGAGTTAAAAACATTTTAGGGACTCACTCTTACTATGGGCATCATACATAAGCCAAGCATCAGTATTGGTCTACCCACCCTGTATTTCAACACCTCTGTTCCTAGCAGTAATGCCCAGATCAAGGTATGAATAATTACACAGTTTCCCCCACTTTATAGATAACTCACAGGCCCTACCTTTGGCTGACCAAAATTATGACAGATATATAAAATAAGACCACTAATTGATTATTTTAACAAATTATTTGCTGAAGTATATACCCTATCTAAAAATATTTGTATTTATGAGAGCAAATGCTTTTCAAAAGTAGATTACAATTTAAACAATATATCCCCACCAAAAGAGCATGTTATATTATTATATTCTATAAACTATGTGGGAATTCCACAGGCTACATATAAAATTTGAAGGGAAAGACTGTCAACTAGATACACCTGGCTACCCACCTTACTTTACAACAAGTGAGAAAATTGTCTGGAACATTATTTATCCCTTGTTAGGATATGGGTGCCATCTTTATGTTGCTCATTATTATAGTAGTAAGGCAATTTTCAAAATCTTATTTTGCCTTGACACCATAGCCTGTTGAAAAATTAAAAAAAAATCATAAAGGTTTCCCACGTAATTAGTCTCCAAGAAGCAAAAGGTAGGAGAAACAGCAACGCTACAGAGTGAAGAACTTGTAGCAGTTAAATTTAACAACAAAAAAATGTGTATATGCTAACAACTATACACAATGAGGGAGTCAATGCAGTTACTTCAAGAGGTGAAGTTTGCATTGTAGACTACAACAAATATATGGGTGAAGCATACCTCTTTTATCAGATAATGAAGCCTTATATTGCAGCAAGAAAAACTAAAATCTGGTATAAAAATCCTGTTGTCTATATGATTCAGATGGCATACCAAACTTATGTATCTGCCAAAAAGCTCCCCTAACTAAATTACCAAGTAGTTGTGATTGCAAGCCTTTATTTAAAAATAATGAAACTCCTCAAAACCTTCCATGTGAGAACATTGCAAGAACAACTGGCAGACATTTCCCCAGTTATATCATTCCTACATCAAAGAAGGCTTGCTCCCAAAAATGCTACAAAGTTTGCACAAAAAGGGAAGTGATGAAAGACTCACATTTTTACTGTATGACAAGCCCATCAAAACCTTATTTATGCTAAAACAAAATTCTTGAAATATATTATACAGTTAAAAAAATTGTAAAAATGCTGGGTATAAATAAATTGCCAATCCCAAAATCTGTAAAAATTATTTATTTTTAAATAAATTATCATGCTTGTTATAAATACAGAAGGTGGCATGATAATCATATAATTTAATACAGGCAGTTATGCCATAGAAAACAAGAGATTAACCCTTTTCACAAAATTCCCTTTCAGAATTATGGTGAACAGCTGCAATTAGTGGCCTTCTATGACCCTTTGCCCAAACATATCTAAAAATACAATTTCAAAACTGTGATGTGCAGCTGCAGTTTGTGACCTTATATGACCCTTTGCCAAAAAATATCTTAAAAGCCCCTTTAAGAAATGTGATACCAAATGGGCCCTGGTCCCATTGCCATAATGTGTTTCAAAATCCCATTTCAGAACTGTGATTCACAGCTACAATTAGCAGCCTTCTAGTTACCAAACCCAATGGCAAGCCCATGCATGTCTTCTATTTCTGAACAAAGGGACCCTAAGAAAGATTTTAAAATTTGAATTTTCACTGTACATGTTTTCTGCAAATAATGTCAGTGAGAACCCCAATATTTGTGAAAATAATGTTTTCTTTTTTTCTAAATTATTGCATTTGGCATTTATCTGACTGCCAGCTGTTAGCATAAAATATACCAAAATAGGCCTAGATCAATACCTTGGGTTGTCTTTTCTTACAATATATAACATTTATTTGGATAGTTATGATATAGCAAATAACTAATTACCCTTTGCTTGAACAAATCTAAAAATCCCCTTTCAGAGTTGTGATTCAGAGCTGCAATTAGCCGCCTTTTAATTACTAAAACCAACGACAAACCCATAAATGTCTACTATTTTTAGACAATGGTGTTCCCAAAGAAGCTTTTACAAACATTTGGCTTATGGATGCACAAATTATGTATAAATAATTTCAATGAGAATCCCAAACTTTGTAAAAAAGTTAATGATTTTTTTTATATGATCGCATTTGGCGCACATTAAATATTCCAAAATGGACCTAGATCAACTCCTTTAGTTGTTTACTTTATAGATATATATGTAGTTTTAGGGGTCAATTTTGAAAATTTAAGACGTTATTTCATTCCAAATTATCCCTGCACCTTTTGCTACAATGTGTCTAAAAATCCTCTTTCACAAGGGTGGTGTGCAGGTGCAATTAGCGGCCTTTAGATTACCAAGAGCAATGGTAAACCCATAGGTGTCTGCTAATTCTAAAGGATCCTAAAGAAGTTTTTTTTTAAGCATTTGTCTCATGACTGAACAAGTTATGTGCAAGAAAATTCAGTGAGAACCCCAACCAGAGGTGTAACTAGAAACCACAGGGCCCAGGTGCAAGAATCTAAGAAGGGCCCCCCCCCCCCACCGCCCCTCCCCCCTCCAAAAAAAAGGTGAATTTAATACATATCATTTTTTATTTTTTACATTTAACACAGAAAAAAAAATGTGAATCAGATTACATGTCTGCCCACAGTCTGTGAGATGGTTTGACCCCCTATTACTGTATATATATATAGTGACACTATTTAACCCCCCAGTACTGTATATAGTAAGTTAGTGACACAGTCTGTAATCTGCCGGTGAGATGGCTGGCCTGACCCAACCCGCCCAGTACTTTATAAAGTGACCACAGTAGTCAGTGACATGGTCCAGCCCCCCCCGTACTGTATATAGTGGTACTGTGTAGTGACACTGTTTACCCCCTGCCTCCCATGCTGTAGTAACAAGGTCTGTATTTTGCTGGTTCCACAAACATACACAAACACACATACATGCATAAATATACACACTGTCACATACATACACACACACACACACCATACACACACACATAAACACCAATGGGTAAAACAGAAACACTAACCCCTGTAGTCATGTCACACTCACATGATATCAGTGCAGGCAGTGGTAGGTTAACGTTTTTTATATAAAAAAAATTTTTTTTAAAGCTGGGCCCCCACCCTCAGGGGCCCAGTCGCACCTGCGACCTCTGCAAGCCCTGTAGTTTTGCCCCTGACCCCAACATTTGTTTAAAAGTTAATGATTTTTTTCTTATTTGTTCACATTTGGTAAACATTTGACTGCAAACTGGTCACATGGAATATGACAAAATATATACTGTATAACCAAATGAATATAAGAATAAAAAAACTATAAACAGCCCTTATATTTTAAAAAATTCAAAAGAAAATGCAGATATATAAAATAAAAAGACAATGAGGCCTATGTATCAAAGGTCTTGCGGAACTGATCCGACAGTGCGTATCAGGTTTGCAAGACCTTGCTGAATGTGGAGAGCAATACACTCTCCGTATTCAGCATTGCACCAGCAACTCACAAGAGCTGCTGGTTCAACGCCGCCCCCTGCAGACTCTCGGCCAGCAGAGAGCTGTCAAGCAACCCGATCGTACTGGATCGGGTTGAATTGCGTCGATTCCTGTCTGCCTGCTCAGAGCAGGCGGACAGGGTTATGGAGCAGTGGTCTGCTTCATAACTGCTGTTTCTGGCGAGTCTGAAGACTCGCCAGAAACACGGGCCAACAAGTTCCATACGGAGCTTGATAAATGGGCCTCAAAATGTAAAAAAAAATCTCAAGTATTGGCACAAAAAGGTTTATAGAGTAATCTATCTATTTACTAGTTTATTTGCAAGCAAGCAAACACTCTAGTAGCTGACAAAAATCAGAGCAATGGATACAGATCTTTATAAAAGCAAATAAAACATTAATACTGAAAAAAATGACGAATCATAAAATACTTAACAGGTTCAAGTAGCAACACTTTTCTGGCCCCACTGTTGATTCACAACGTGTTTCAGGGGCCCCTAATGAAGGATCATGTCCCCGAAACGCGTTGTGGATCAACAGTCTGGCATTTTGTCTTTTTATTTAAAAATTAAATATTTAGTGCATCTGCATTGTCTTTTTAATTTTTTAAATTTAAGCACTGTTTATAGTTTGTTTTATACTTTATGAATATATATAGTTTTTTGGGTCAATTTCAATAATTTAATCAGTTATCTCATTCCAAATGGGCCCTGCACCCTTTGCCATAACGTGTCTACAAATCCTCTTTCAGAAGCATGGTGTGCAGGTGCAATTAGCAGCCTTCAGATTACCAAAATCAGTAATAAATACATACATGTCTGCTTTTTCTGAACACAGGAGGCTCTAGAGTAGCTTTATCTAAGCTAAAACTAGGCTGAGGTTTCAGAAAGGGGCCAGTGTATTCACCATGGTCTGAAGCCTCTAGCCTTTATGTTACCTAGCATTGACACTGCTTAACATGTGCACTACGCTATTAGATGTGTGCAAACATGACATTTCCGATTTAGTTTAATATTAAAGAACATTTCCTTCAATGTTTGTAATGTAAAAGTTTTGTTATTCTAAGTCATTATTTATACTACCCACCTAAGATAATATTTTAGGTAAGATGCCTTAACTGCAAGACCTTCCATACAGCTTGCAAGCCTTATTATAAAATCATCACAATAGTGTCCAAGTACTCATTGCAGTGTCCATATTATGACATCATAATAACCACTTTGCAATAACTACATTATTACTGAGACAACAAACACAAGTTGATCATTTTGTTTCTCACTGTTTGGAAGAGGCTGCATTTTCTTTGTGTCTAGCAATAAGCAAAGAGGACTTGCTCTGCCATCCACTGATGTACAGGGTGCTTTGGATACTTGCTATATTGCTTATTACCCTTTATGGACATCAGTGTGAATTCCTTGGACTATGTGTGTAGACTTGCAAACACCACACTGAGTCATGTTAGATTTTAATTATGTCCAACAATGAAGTCAACATTTAGATCATCTAGACAAAGTTAAGTAACAATGAACATTATTAGTGTTGTATCTTTTAAAACTGTCTATATCTATTAGTTGAAGTCAGAGGTCTCTCTTAGCAACAGAAACATTACCTGGACAGGTCATACAGGCTGAATTGTGTATGCTAGAGATGCCATTTATACTAGAAACCTTATCACAGAATGTGTTGTAACTTTTCTAAGAATTAAAATACATTTTTATGTCTCTTTTATGCTTCCAAATCTGGATCAGCCACCAATCTTGCTTTTTGTCTAGCCCCAGTTCAGCTTCAATGACTGACATATGTCATTCTCACAAATAAGCAATACATTTCCTTCCCAGTACTTCCAGTATTTTTCACAAAGTAGGAAATTGTTTTATTTGTTAACTATCATGTCAGTAACACAAATAGAGCATTCTTTTTACACTAAATGGGTACTAGTAACGCATGCAGATATAAAGCTTAACCCCACAGAATGATAGTCATTAATACAGAAAATTAATTTGTCTACCCTCTTGAATACTAGTCACATGCACAAAATGTATTTAACCTTCTTGATCACATTCCAATGTTCTTAACTTTGAAGAAAATGCTATTTGTATTGTTAAATATATATCTCTATATTAATCTGTACATATTTATACCTATATATATATATATTCATAAAGAAATATATATATATATATTTATATATATATATATATATATATATATATATATATATATATATATATATATATATATATATATATAAAAAAATATAAATAAACCAAAATTCATTAAAATTATGGGGGAAGATAAAAAACTGAAATTAAAATCCTCCATGTCTCAAAATTAAATCAATGTAAATATTTGCATAGGAAATTAATACATCTAGGCAAGTATCACTGCTTGAAAAGCAAGCGGGGATACTTGCCTAGATGTACTAATTTCCTATGCAAATATTTACATTGATTTATATGTATATATAAATATATTACAGAAAATTAATTTTATATATATATATATATATATATAAATATATATATACACAGTATATATATATATATATATATATATATATATACACTGTATATATAAATATTTAAAAGTAAAAAACAAAACATTTTTATTCTATCTAGCTGGAATATAAAATATTTATAACTACCTTTGGGTTTAGCACTGTAGGTGTCATATATTGGATGCCTGTCTCTTTAAGGAGACATTTTTTCACTAACTGAGTCCCGGCTATAAAGGAGCCTGCAACATTCAATACCTTTGCTTGGTATTGAAGTTGCATGCTTCCCTGCTTAGCCGCTCTCACTGAGGACTCTGAAACTCTGCCTATTCGGCTGATCTCCTCTTCACACGCTGATTGCGTGTCATCCCTCTACTTCCGGTTTCACGGACCGACCGCACTTCCGGTTTTCACGGAACAGAACGCTGCAGCTCTGTAAGCAGCTCTCCCCTCAATATCTACTGCCGGTTTACTCAATTCAAACACTGAACCACCATTGCTTTATTTTATTCTGCCTCCGGAGTTGAGTCTTTGCTGGACATTATTTCTTTTGTATTTTTTTCATATTCATTATTTGCTTCCATCCAATTTTTACCAAAAACTTTACTTTTTAATTTTGATTGATTATATGCAGTCCTGAACTTATAGACCTATAACTGATTATCTTATTAATTACTCTTTTAGTGAGAACCACAATTAAACTCATTTATATTGTCCACAACAGTTTTAGCTCTCATATTAAACACCGCTCACTCAGATTATATGTGTGTATTTACAGATAAATACTCACTATAATTTATGTGAGACACAACCTTAATTTTTATGGTCTGCTATAATTATTCTTTTGCACATGTTTTTCAAAAGTCTAACTTCCAGTTAGTGTGTGTTACAGTAGGTGTAATGTGGTGTCGGGTTAGTGCTCAAGGAATAAGTGTTAGGTTTTTTGTCTTCAGCTCTCTCCATTAAAGTCTATAGGGAATCAAATTTTAGTGTGGTTGCCATATCCGAAATCCAGATTTTAGTGCACATCGTGTACTTTTAAGTGTTAATATGAGCGCTAACCTGGCCGCATTAAAGGAACAGTCAAGTCAAAAAAAACTTTCATAATTTAAATAGGGAATATAATTTTAAACAACTTTTTAATTTACTTTTATCACCAATTTTGCTTTGTTCTCTTGGTATTCTTAGTTGAAAGCTAATTCTAGGAGGTTCATATGCTAATTTCTTAGACTTTGCCTCTAATCTGAATGCATTTTGACCACTAGAGGGCATTAGTTCATATGTTTCATATAGATAACATTGAGCTCATGCACGTGAAGTTGCCCTGAAGTCAGCACTGTTTGGCTAAAAAGCAAATCTGTCAAAAGCACTGAAATAAGGGGGCAGTTTGCAGAGGCTTAGATACAAGGTAATCACAGAGGTAAAAAGTGTATTTATATAACTGTCTTGGTTCTGCAAAACTGGGGAATGGATAATAAAGGGATTATCTTTCTTTTTAAACAACAACAATTTTGGTGTTGACTGTCCCTTTAAAAGTTTACCTTCAGGTGTGTTTTTGTGTTAGAAAAAGAATCTAGTACATTACTTGTAATTTAGCCCTTTGGGTTTCTCACTAACATTATTTACACAAAACATGCACAGTGATAATACAAACAAATGATAATACAAATTGTTTTAAATGGTTTTTTTTAGGATCCCCTTATTTCATAATTAGCAGGCATGTATACCTATATAGGAATATGTACAAACTCAAATCATCTCAATAGATTACAAGGAATGTGTTTATATAGATAAGAACAATACTCCCCTCTGGGAACAAATCATTGCCTTCCCATAGTCTCTCCCAAAAGAACAGTTTAATAGACTTGTGTTAATATAGGAGGCGCAGGTCCAGGAGTTTCCTTTGGCTCAATATAGTACCTCTGTGCAGCAACAAGATATTCAAATACGGAACAGCTCCTTCATAACACTTGTTATGGGCTTGATGATCAAAAACTCTCTGGGAGACTTAAATAATATATAGCTTTAAATGTACTGTAACTGTTTCTGTGCGAAACAGACCGCTGCTCCTTAATTCGTACGCCTCCTCTGAGGCGGCAGACATCAATCCGCCTGATCACATACAATCGGGTTGGTTGACCCCCCCCGGCTAGTTGCCTCATACCTGCAGGGGGTGGCATTGCACAAGCAGTTCACCAGAACTGATGTGCGGCGGACATGATCCGCTATAGCGGATCATGTCCGCTTGCACTTTGTTAAATCGGCCCCTATGTGTTTACTTTGATGATTTAAAGCCCCAGATTATCTAAGTCTCCCAGAGAGCTCAATATAAGAAGTTTTTCACTCACTCTGCATTCTTAAATTCTTGTTCTTGCAGAGTGATGGTGAAGGGGGGTTATATGATTATTAATTAAAAAGAAAAAGAAAGGCACTTTAGAGAGTTAACAATTACGTAATTTCCCAAAGGCAGAAAAACCTATCCCACACTACAATAATTTTCTTCCAATTACTATGTATTTAAAGCAATATTAACAAACACATCACACATCACACATCTAAGGACAAAAATACAAGTTCCCTAAGATACAATTCAATATTTCCTATTAGGGAGCTCCCTTAAAAAAGAGATAGAACAAGTATATATTGAAGCTTATGCAAAGTTCAACATTGTTCGGTTGTTGTTAGAATAATTGCAAAGCTCAAATAAAGCTTTTATAGATACCGTGTCTGATTCCTGTCAAATTGCTGTGTAACAACAACACATTAGTGGTTAGTAGCTGAAGCCATGCAAAGTTCAACATTCATTGGTAGCTTTTAGAGTGTCCAGCACGTTAAATAAGTATCAATCAGCTGTGCTTTATATTAAGGAAGCATATTATATATGACACCAAGATAAACTCTGTGACACTTTCCTGTTTTTCCATTTCCATTTGCAAATTGCCGTACTCGGCAACAGGGCTCAAACAGTCTTCTCCCAAAGCACATGTAATACTTTTAGTTGATAACATTTTATTAGAGCTATCATTAGCATCCTGATTTCACAATGGCTCAGTGTAATTTAAAGTATTTCCCTAGGTGTTTGCTCTCGTATCACCACACACGTTATCATGGTCTTCCTACACTGTGCTTTGAATCAAGCGTGTCGCAAGCATACTTTGAAAGTTCCATACACTTCCTCTTGTTCGGTCACTTACGTTGTACACAGATATGTTTCATTGGCATCACAACTCCCTGTGGTTGGGTTGTAATCCCATTAGGATCCTGTTTAGGATATAGAAGAGTTCCACACTCACATTAGTTAAATTTCCTAGTGGTATAGAAATGGCTGCCTTAGCATGATTCCTTCACTCGGTTGCTCGTCTTTGCTACACATGTTTCACCCCTTCCAGGCTTTGGGTTTCATCCTGCTTAATTTTTGATCATACATTTATATGTATATATATATGTATATATATATATATATATATATATATATATATATATATATATATACTGTATATATATATATATATATATATATTCATCAAAATGTGGTAGTCAAAGTGTCATGAAGTCAGAAAGCAGCAACGTTTGGGGTTCAACCCATTGTAATAGGCTGTGGTTTCAAAGAACAAAACCAGCTACTTCATATACACAGATAAACCTGAAAATGCAATTTCTCAAATATTTTATACTCTGCAGCTTGTATAACAAGTAATTGAAAATACATTAATGGAAAAACAATTTTACAGTGTACTTTCCCTGTAAGTAACTTCTAATTGGTCCTGCCAAAAGCCTTTTCTGTGTTGGTGGCTATGAGTCTATGTTGTGTAGCCTGGCATATTCTGTCAATGTGAGGACTCTGATTGTGTTGTCCCTAGCTTCGCGGCGTGGTACGAAGCCCACTTGGTCTGTGTATATGACGTCATTTAATATATTGTTAATGCAGTTGGCCAAGATTTTACTAAGTATTTTAAAGTTAGTGTTTAAAAAGGAAATAGGCCTATAGCTACCTGGTTCATCTAGTGGTTTGTTGGGTGATGGTATCACTGTAATATGTGCTTCTAGCATGTCTATTGACAGGGGGGAATTGTCATCTAGGTCAATAATATCATAATAATAAGGTTAATAGGTGTGGGGCCAATATGTCCTTAAAAGTTTTGTAGTAGACTTTGGTGTAACCGTTAAGCCTAGGACTCTTGTCTGATGGAAGGTTTGAGATGGAATTGAGGATTTTTTTAGATTTGTCGTGTGATATTTTGTTCACGTCAGCTTCCTCAAAGTATCTGAACATATTTGTTATGTGGCTCATGGAGGTGTCCAACGGTAAATTGCATAGTTTTTTGTAGAATTCCCTAAAATGATTGGCTATGCCTTTACTGTCGTAAATATGTATATATATATATATATATATATATATATATATATATATATATTCTGCCCTACTATTTACTGAGGATACCATATTTTCTACCCCCAAAAAATTGCCTTCTAAAGATTTAAAGGTTTAAAGATTTACTACTTGTCACCTATAGATTTACTGTCCACTGTCGTTTATTGATTTATTTTTTTAATTTTATATTTTTATTTTTTGCTGACCAGTGGGAATCCTGCTGATGCCGATGTCTCCTATGATTGGCCAGTATTTGGGTGAACCACTAAGGGAAACAAAAAATAATAAATAAATAAATAAATAAGCTTTGTAATTTTTTGTTTTGTAAAATTTTTATAGTGGAATTATTTTATGGAGATACAGCATAGAAGTTGTCGGTACTGTATAATACTACGGGATTTTGGGTTTTCTTGCAAGATATATACTATAGATTTGGCAAAATGGCAAAAAGATTTTATAATGTTAAGGAGGCATACAAAATTGTAAATGATGCAGACTATAATATTGAACCCTCTGATTCAGAATATTATCCTAATTCAGAAAATGAGGAAACAAGTGACACTGATGCCGAACCCTATATTCCCTTCCAAAAAAAATCAGAAGCCCAATCTCCACAAGAACAACTTGCAGTCTCAGGGTGACAATTTGATTTTTAATACCCCTCATTTTTATAGCCCTGAAATTCCTGATTTTACTAAGTCTGCTGGTATCAATGTGGACATAACCAATTTCAATCCAGCAGACTTTTTTGAAATATTTTTTTCAGATGATATTTTGGAAGAAATGGCTTGCCAGACTAACTTTTATCCAGAGCAGTGCTGGGTTCCAGAAATCCCCTACAGATTTAGACAACTATAATTAGAACCCAACAAATATTGCAGAGCTAAAAACACTTTAGGGACTCACTCTTACTATGGGCATCATACCTAAGCCAAGCATCAGTATTGGTCTACCCACCCTGTATTTCAACACCTCTGTTCCTAGCAGTAATGCCCAGATCAAGGTATGAATAATTACACAGTTTCCTCCACTTAGATAGATAACTCACACGCCCCACCTTTGGCTGACAACAAATATGACAGATATATAAAATAATGCCACCAATTTATTATTTTAACAAATTATTTGCTGAAGTATATACCCTATCTAAAAATATTTGTATTTATGAGAGCAAATGCTTTTCAAAAGTAGATTACAATTTAAACAATATACCTTCTCCAAAAGAGCATGTTATGGTATTAAATTCTATAAACTGTGTGGGAATTCCACAGGCCACATACAAAATTTGAAGGGAAAGACTGTCAATTAGATACACCTGGCTACCCACCTTACTTTACAACAAGTGAGAAAATTGTCTGGAACCTTATTTATCCCTTGTTAGGACATGGGTACCATCTTTATGTTGATCATTATTATAGTAAAGGTTTCCCACCGTAACTAGTCTCCAAGAAGCAAAAGGTAGGAGAAACAACAACGCTACAGAGTGAAGAACTTGTAGCAGTAAATTTAACAACAAAAAAATGTGTATATGCTAACAACTATACACAATGAGGGAGTCAATGCAGTTACTTCAAGAGGTGAAGTTTGCATTGTAAACTACAACAAATATATGGGTGGAGCATACCTCTTTTATCAGATAATGAAGCCTTATATTGCAGCAAGAAAAACTAAAATCTGGTATAAAAATCTTCTTGTCTATATGATTCAGATGGCACTTTGAAATTTATATATTTTGTACTAAACCTATGTATCTGCCAAAAAGCTTCCCTACCTAAATTACCAAGTAGTTGTGATTGCAAGCCTTTTATTTGAAAATAGTGAAACACCTCAAAACTGTATGACAAGCCCATCAAAACCTAATTTATGCTCAAAAATTGTTCTTGAAATGTATTATACAGTTTTAAAAAAATGGTAAAAATGCTGGGTATAAATAAATTGCCAAATCTGTACATTTCCTTTTTTTAAATAAATTATCATGCTTGTTATAAATACGGATGGTGGCATGAAAATCATATAATTTAATACAGGCAGTTATGCCATAGAAAACAAGAGATTAACCCTTTTCACAAAATCCCCTTTCAGAATTATGGTGCACAGCTGCAATTAGTGGCCTTCTATGACCCTTTGCCCAAACATATCTAAAAATACAATTTCAAAACTGTGATGTGCTGCTGCAGTTTGTGACCTTATATGACCCTTTGCCAAAAAATATCTTAAAAGCCAGTTTAAGAAATGTGATACCAAATGGTCCCTGGTCCCATTGCCATAACGTGTTTCAAAATCCCATTTCAGAACTGTGATTCACAGCTACAATTAGCAGCCTTCTAATTACCAAACCCAATGACAAGCCCATGCATGTCTACTATGTCTGAACAAAGGCACCCTAAGAAAGATTTTAAAATTTGAATTTTCACTGTACATGTTTTCTGCAAATAATGTCAGTGAGAACCCCAATATTTGTGAAAATAATGTTTTCTTTTTTTTCTAAATTATTGCATTTGGCATTTATCTGACTGCCAGCTGTTAGCATAAAATATACCAAAATAGGCCTAGATCAATACCTTGGGTTGTATTTTCTTACAATATATAACATTTATTTGGATAGTTATGATATAGCAAATAACTAATTACCCTTTGCTTGAACAAATCTAAAAATCCCCTTTCAGAGTTGTGATTCAGAGCTGCAATTAGCCACCTTTTAATTACCAAAACCAACGACAAACCCATAAATGTCTACTATTTTTAAACAATGGGGTTCCCAAAGAAGCTTTTACAACCATTTGGTTTATGGATGCACAAATTATGTATAAATAATTTCAATGAGAATCCCAAACTTTGTAAAAAAGTTAATGATTTTTTTTATATGATCGCATTTGGCGCATATTAAATATTCCAAAATGGACCTAGATCAACTTATTTGGTTGTTTTTTTTATAGATATATATGTAGTTTTAGGGGTCAATTTTGAAAATTTAAGACGTTATGTCATTCCAAATTAGCCCTGCACCATTTGCTACAATGTGTCTAAAAATCCTCTTTCACAAGGGTGGTGTGCAGGTGCAATTAGTGGCCTTTAGATTACCAAAAGCAATGGTAAACCTATAGGTGTCTGGTAATTCTAAAGGATCCTAAAGACGTTTTTTTTAAGCATTTGTCTTATGACTGCACAAGTTATGTGCAAGTAAATTAAGTGAGAACCCCAAGTTTGTTTAAAAGTTAATGATTTTTTTCTTATTTGTTCACATTTGGTAAACATCTGACTGCAAACTGGTCACATGGAATATGCCAAAATATATACTGTATAACCAAATGAATATAAGAATAAAAAACTATACAGCCCTTATATTTTAAAAAATTCAAAAGAAAATGCAGATATATAAAATAAAAAAACAAAGAGGCCTATGGGCCTCTAGTTATCAAGCCGTCAACCTCAAATATGCTGGAATTCCACGGCGTATTTGTGGCAAGTTATCAAATCCTACACACCGGCAAAAGTAGAATATAGTGACGTAAGCTTCGATCCGACGGACTCAGTCCGACACAAATCGATTCTTACATCACTCCAGATGTTCCGAACGCAAGTTCGGCACAATCTGACTACGTTTGCTAGTTATCAAATGACTAGCAGGTACGCTCGACACTTTTCCGGCCCAGCGTACCTGGTTTTCAATTCGCCGCCCTGGAAGTGGCGGATCCCATAGGAATCAATGGGAGTCTGACCATAGCGAAATTTCATGTTCGCTGCTGCCCGACATCCCATTGATTCCTATGGGAGATGTCTGTACCTAACACCCTAACATGTACCCCGAGATTAACCACCCCTAATCTGCCCCCCCTACACCGCCGCCACCTATATTAAACATGTTAACCCCTAAACCGCCACTCCCGGACCCCGCCGCCACCTACATAATACCTATTAACCCCTATCCTGCCCCCCTATACCGCTGCCACCTATACTAAATTTATTAACCCCTATCCTGCGGATCCCGTACCCCGCAGCAACTAAATAAATTGTTTAACCCCTAAACCGCCGCTCCCGGACCCCGCCGCCACCTATATTAAACTTATTAACCCCTAATCTGCCGCCCCTATACCGCCACCATCTATATTAAACTAAATGACCCCTATCCTGCCCCCCCTATACTGCCGCAACCTATAATCAAATTATTAACCCCTAAACCTAAGTCTAACACTAACCCTAACACCCCCCTAACTTAAATATTAATTAAATAAATCTAATTAAATATTATTCTTATTAAATTAATTATTCCTATTTAAAACTAAATACTTACCTATAAAATAAACCCTAAGATAGCTACAATATAACTAATAATCATATTGTAGCTATTTTAGGATTTATATTTATTTTACAGGTAACTTTGTATTTATTTTAAATAGGTACAATAGTTATTAAATAGTTATTAACTATTTAATGACTACCTAGCTAAAAGAAATACAAAATTACCTGTAAAATAAATCCTAACCTAAGTTACAATTAAACCTAACACTACACTACCATTAAATTAATTAAATAAATTACTTGCCAATACCTACAATTAAATACAATTAAATAAACTAAACTAAATTACAAAAAACCCCACTAAATTACATAAAATAAAAAAATATTACAAGAATTTTAAACTAATTACACCTAATCTAAGCCCCCTAATAAAATAATAAAAAAAATAATAAAAGTCCCTACCCTATTCTACATTAAAAAGTAATCAGCTCGGGAGCCGACCAGCAAAGCTAATGGTCGCATCGAGTTAGAGCTCCGGCCTGTAAAAGCTCTAATGGGTTAATTATAACACCTTATTTACCAGCACTGGGTCATACATTACCAAAATATAGCTAAGGGAGCTGAACGTCTATCAAGCAGCTATCTTTTTTACCGCTACTCCATACAGGAATCACAGCTGCACAGTGAGGCCTAACGGACACGCAGCAGTGCATTGCGGCAAGGGCCCTTTATCCTCGGCACACAACTTAAGAAGAGCAGTTTGGAAGTAAGTGACAGCGAGAACTTGCAGCACTAACAGCATACTGGTCACCCATAGCAGCGGCCGCATAGGAGACTCACCGGACTGCCTACCACGTGGACGCAGGTATTTACTGGGCCCACACTGTGAGACACAGATATAAAGAGGACCGCAAGTACACCCCTGGGCCATACAGACATAGCGGTCACTCCGGAACAACTCATATGCAGGGTAGTCCCAATTAGACACCATACTAACTAAATATTGGCTGAGGGACCTAGAGACTCTCCCATCACAAGCACTCGAGTAATGTCCCAACACTGAATGCCAATTTGAAACGGACCTTGGGACTCCTACTAGCCTACCATAAGCTCCCTAAATTAAACACCCTAAGACTAGGGCAGCTCAGCCTACAAATCCATATCTGCGCCATACCAGCACAGCCCACTACATAAGACTGCACTCATTCCTTACAGTGAGCCCCAAAAATTATACACATAAGATGGCCTCAAAAAACAAAAATAAGATGGAGAAAACAAAAGGGAATATAATTACAGGGGGAAAACTGAATTCATACTTCAAGAGCCAGGACACCTTCCCCACGGAAGAGGCGAGGCCCTACACCCCTGATCCACCTGAGCATACACTCCAGGCCTCCTCTTCCATGATAGAAAATGCGACACCAATCACACGTGCAGATCTCCAAACTCTATCTACCAAAGCAATCCTCTCTGCTATCATGCAACAAGTCAGCAAAGCTATTAAAGATGGCCTAGCAGAGGTTAAAAGGGACATTCATGAATTAGGAGACAGAGTGTTAGACCTGGAGGAGCAATTGGAAGAAACGAACTCATCGTCGGACAAGAACACACAAGCTTTCCAGTTCCAGCAAGAAGCTATTGAGCGCCTTCAGGTACAAATGGAGGACCTTGATAACAGGGGACGTAGACAGAACCTTCGAATCTGAGGTATTCCTGACAAAATACTACCACAGCAACTGCTCTCCTACCTCCAAAATCTATTCAAATTCCTACTGGACCCCGAGAAGGAACCTGTCACACTAGATAGAGCCCTACGACCAAAACCTCCTGATCGCATGCCCCCAAGAGATGTTATCCTCTGTTGCCATAGGTATACAGACAAAGAAAAACTCTTACAGGCTGCCAGAAAGAAATCACTTTATTTCGGTGAGGACTCTCTCCAGATTTATCCTGACCTCAGCCCGATTACCCTGGCCAAGCGCAAGGAAGTCAGGTATCTTACCCTCCACTTACAAGACCTAGGGATAACATACCGATGGGGATTCCCCTTTGCCATAAAGGTCCTGAAGGATGAGAAAACATATGTGTATCGAAGCCCAGAGGACTTAGAAATGTTCTGCAAACAACTTGACATAGCCCCCCCCTTTCTACCCAAGATCTCGGAGCCACCTAAAAGAGGAAATCAGAGTGGGTCCACATCGCCCAAACCGCAAAGGAGAAGCTGGTCTACGAGGCCAACCAAGAGAAGAAACACTGCTACACCTGACTCTCCCGCAAGCCTAACAAACCCACCTTGACATACAACAGAGAGTAACTAATTCTCTATCCCTTTTACTCTCCCCATATCTATTGTTATGGTAAAGGACTTTTTATTGAGACTGTCCAGTTTATCAATCTATAAACCCAGTTGAATGAGTTAGATATCATTGAGTAACATGTTTAAAATATCACCTCTTACCCAGTTTATAGTGGAAAGGCAATTTCACCACCTTAAATCCCCCCCCTTCCACTCGTAGTTTAGTTCAAATTGCGAGCAGAAACTGCTCTTGTTAAATTTACTATAGAAATATGTGTTATTTGTTCTTTTTCTATGTGTGTTGTTGTTTTTCTAATATTCTGATCGATTGTAATTACTGGCTTTTTACTTACAGATCTCCATGTCAAGGGATTTTTTGCTTTTACAGCTTAGTTTCTCTGCATCCACCATCAGAAACGCTAGTACATTTAGAACCAAGGGGACACCTCCGAACTCCATGCGACCCTCTCCTCCAGGTAAGACAGACTCGACAGACACTCACTACTCCCAATGACTATGACGGTACCTAAAATTCAGATCATCTCACAAAACGTAAAGGGCCTTAACTCTCCGAACAAGCGCTCAGTTGCCCTCAAACACTTCACAAAATACCCTCACTCCATCATCTTCCTACAGGAGACCCATTTCCAGGCAGGTACAGAACCTTCACTGACCTCTAGAGACTTCCCTACTAGCTTTCATAATGCTTACCACAGCAAAAAACAGGGAGTCAGTATTTTGTTCCATAAACATCTACACTTTCAACTGCATCACAAGATAACAGACTCAGAGTGGAGGATTATTATCTTGGTAGGCCTCCTATTTAATAAACCAATTACCTTGGTCAATATATACTCCCCACTTAGCCGTAGACTGAAGTTTTTTCAAAAAGTACTCTCTCTCGTCCTAGAACATAGGAAAGGGCCAATTATCTTGGGCGGGGATCTTAACTCTACACTTGATCCAGTCATGGACTCATCAACAAAACACGGGCAGGCTAAGACTAGGGCACCAAACACGATCTTTTCGTGTATAAAAGAGCTAAGTCTAATTGACACATGGAGGATACAACATCCAACGCAACGCAACTACACTTTCTATTCCCACCCCTGGGCCACATACACTCAAATCGACTACTTGTTCATAGATAGGAATCATCTGTCCCTGCTGAAAGAGACAGACATTTTACCCACGGCGTGGTCTGACCACTCGGCTGTATCTATGGAGCTAGAGTGGCCTGACATGCCAACAGTCCCTTTTGTCTGGCGGCTGGGTAATTCACTCCTTCACCACCCTCCGACACAGGAGGTGCTGAAGAAAGCAATTAATGAATACTTCCAATTTAATTGTAATAGCGAATCACACCCTATCTCTATATGGGAAGCGCACAAGGCGTTCATTCGGGGACAGCTTATAAAACAAAAAGCCATAATGAAAAAGCAATATAACTCCTCAATAGCGAGCTTGACGACACAATTATGTGACCTAGAAACACATCAAAAAAATAACCCGTCTAACAAAACACTCTTAACGCAGATAACTAGGACGAGACAAGACATAAACACCATACTAACCAAGGAGGCACAGAGAAAGGCATTGGCACTGAAAAAAATGTACTTTTTTGAGGGCAACAGGTCAGGGCCTAGGTTAGCCAGGCTACTTAATCAACAAGCCATGAGATCCCACATCAGCGAACTAGTAACACCAGTAGGACAACAATTGTTCGATAGCAAGGATATTGCAGACCAATTAAAAAACTATTATTCAGAACTATATAATTTACAGACGGACAAATCCCCGGGCAGATTGACCGATATCCAGACTTACATCAAAAAAGCTAACCTACCACAGATACAGACACAACTAAAAGAGGACTTTGAGACACTCATCTCGCTCCAAGAAATTCTTTCAGTAATTGCAAAATTACCCACAGGGAAGAGCCCAGGCCCCGACGGATTCACTAACATGTATTATAAAACATATAGGCACTCCCTAGCACCTCACCTTTTGAATCTGTTCAGAACCATTGACGAAGGGAAGACATTACCCACAGAGATGCAACAGGCCCATATTTCCGTTATTTTAAAGCAAGGTAAATCACCTATAGATACCAAAAGCTATAGGCCTATATCACTTTTGAACACAGATCTTAAAATCCTGGGTAAGATCTTAGCAAACAGATTAAATAGATTGCTTGAGGATATTGTTCATACGGATCAGGTTGGTTTTATACCACACAGGGAAGCTAGGGACAATACAATACGGGCCCTGACTCTGATGTCCTATTCCAAATTTAATAAAATACCAACGGTCTTCTTGGCAACTGATGCTGAGAAGGCCTTTGACAGGCTTGATTGGCAGTTCCTTAGAGAAACCCTTCTAGCAATAGGGATGGGACCCCGCATGCTTCACAGAATACTTAGTTTGTACACCCACCCCACCGCGAAAGTTAAAGCGAATGGTGTCCTATCACGTCCATTCGAGATCAGAAATGGAACAAGGCAGGGGTGCCCTCTGTCTCCCCTGCTGTTCATTCTCACAATGGAAGTAATGGCCGCCCACGTGCGGAATAATCACTCTATAAAAGGCATTGAAATTGGCCCACATAAGTTTAAGGTAGCGCTATTTGCGGACAATGTCCTCTTTACTGTCACAGACCCGGCCCAATCTCTGAAAGAAATTATGAATGAGCTCCACAACTTCGGGAAACTCTCTAATTTCGCTGTGAACATGACTAAATCAGAGTTGTTAAATGTCTCTCTTACACGGGAGAAATTTATGAAACTTGCAGAGGTCTGTCCACTGACACTTCGACTAGACTCCTTAAAATACTTGGGTATCCATTTATCCCCGAACCCGACTACACTTTTTAAAAAGAATTTTGAAACCCTTATGTCATCTACACAGAAAGACTTAAACACTTGGGCGACTAAGCCCCTATCTTGGTGGGGCAGAATACAGTGTATAAAAATGACAACACTCCCTAGGATCCTGTATACCTTACAGGCCCTTCCTGTTGCCCTACCGAGATGGTTTCCCCAGAGACTTCAGAACTACATAAAAAGATTCATATGGGGTACTGTTAAACCCCGAATAAATAAAGCCACAATGTATAGACCTACTTTAGCGGGAGGCCTAGGCCTTCCGGATATAAAACTTTATTTAGATGCGATTGTACTCCAGAGAGTACATGACTGGCATAACACACCAGAACATAAGGCCTGGATAGCGATCGACTCTCAAATCCTGAAAGTCCCCACAATAGGAGCCCTATGCTGGGTTCCCAAATCCCTGAGACCCCCACAGTGCACGTCACTCCCCATACACCAACACTTTTTTGAGGCTTGGGACACAATTAAACATAAAAGACAAGATATCTCAGGGACTTGATCCCCTCTTTTCCCTATCCCACTAAATGCAGAGCTGACGGGAGGGCTAGATAAAAACTTTCAAAGGGGAGCGGAGTAGGGATACACCATTCCACTGAGAGACTTCCTACGAGATGGTAAACTTCTGACCAGAGAGGAAATAAAAGAAGTAGCACACGGTACATACTATCCGTGGTTAAAATACATGCAACTCACACATTTCATTCACACAACCCCATTCAGGACAGAGTTTTTGAGGCAACTAACCCCATTTGAACATATTTGCTCGACTAACAAACCAATATCTCATTCACTCTCTAAAATGCGTAGTATCCTACAGACCCATATGAGAGATGAATTGCCCACATATGTCAATAACTGGCATAGGGAGCTGGGAGGGACTTTAAGTAGTGAAGACTGGAGATCTATATTTCAATACACTAAAAAATCATCCACTTCCCCGAAACTCCTTGAATTAAACTTTAAAGTAATAACACGTTGGTACCTGACTCCGGCGAAGTTACACTCTATATACCCGTCTTCCAGTGATAAATGCTGGAGGGGTTGTAATAGAATAGGCAGTTATATTCATATGTGGTGGGAATGTGATATCCTAACACAATTCTGGCATTATATAGAGAATCACTTTAGAAAAGGCCTAATTAAAGACCTCCACCTGACACCCCATATAGTATTACTGAACAAGCTCCCCCGGACACCATGTAAACTTAGGAGGCAGTTGCTACAGATTGGAATTAATGGGGCCAAGGCCCTGAAATGGAAAACACCTACCCCCCCAACTGGACAGTTGTGGCTAAAAAAAATAAACGAACTTTTAAACCTGGAGGAATTTGGATATTTAAAAAAACTTAGACTAGACTTTTTCCAGGACATGAGATTCTTGTGGGAAGAATCTATATACCAACCTGACCTTGACGCATCCCAGACAAGACATACTTAAGCCCTGGTCTACCCACAAGCGTGGAGTCGGAGGTTCCCCCCCCTCTCACGGGGAAAAAAAAAAAAAAGCAAGGGATCCATATCCCAAACTAGATAGAAAACACAAATCTAACCAAAGTAAGAGGAAATGTCTAGCTGGCCATATAACTTTGGGAAGTACCCTACTATAGGGAAACGCAATATATACCATTTTTTTTAAAAAAAAAAGAAAAGAAAATTTTGTTGGTAAGCACCAATCTCTCTTATAGAAAAGACATTATTAACGATCAGTATTTATCTCCATTTTTGTCTTTTTTTTTCTTTTTCTTTTACTATTCTTCTCTGTTCATGTTATGTGTTGTTTAAAGTGATATAAGATACCACCTGAGAGAGAGACTGCCATTGTAACTGAAAATATGAATAGTGATTTGTACAACTAGTACGGTAAGTGTACCGTTGTTTGTAACTATTTTTTTCCTATTTCTGATCAATAAAAGATGGTTATTTAAAAAAAAAAAAGTAATCAGCTCTTTTACCAGCCCTTAAAATGGCTTTTTGCGGGGCATGCCCCAAATTAATCAGCTCTTTTGCCTGTAAAAAAAAATACAACCCCCCAACATTAAAACCCACCACCCACATACCCCTACTCTAACCCACCCAAACCCCCTTTAAAAAAACCTAACACTAACCCCCTGAAGATCTCCCTACCTTGAGTCGTCTTCACCCAGCCATGCCAAAGTCTTCATCCGATGGGGCAGAAGAGGACATCCAGACCGGCAGAAGTCTTCATCCTATCCAGGCAGAAGAGGACATCTGGACCGGCAGACATCTTCATCCAAGCGGCATCTTCTATCTTCATCCATCCGACGAGGAGCGGCTCCATCTTCAAGACCTTCGGCACGGAACATCAGCCAATCAGATTTTTCCTACCTTAATTCAGATTGGCTGATAGAATCCTATCAGCCAATCGGAATTCGAGGGACGCCATCTTGGATGACGTCACTTAAAGGGACCTTCATTCGTCGGGTAGTCGTCGGTGAAGAAGGATGTTCCACGCCGGAGGTCTTGAAGATGGAGCCGCTCCTCGTCGGATGGATGAAGATAGAAGATGCCGCTTGGAAGAAGATGTCTGCCGGTCCGGATGTCCTCTTCTGCCCGGATAGGATGAAGACTTCTGCCGGTCTGGATGTCCTCTTCTGCCCCATCGGATGAAGACTTTGGCCCAGCTGGGTGAAGACGACTCAAGGTAGGGAGATCTTCAGGGGGTTAGTGTTAGCTTTTTTTTAAGGGGGGTTTGGGTGGGTTAGAGTAGGGGTATGTGGGTGGTCGGTTTTAATGTTGGGGGGGGTTGTATTTTTTTTACAGGCAAAAGAGCTGATTACTTTGGGGCATGCCCCGCAAAAAGCCCTTTTAAGGGCTGGTAAAAGAGCTGATTACTTTTTAATGTAGAATAGGGTAGGGACTTTTATTTATTTTTTTTATTTATTTTATTAGGGGGCTAAGATTAGGTGTAATTAGTTTAAAATTCTTGTAATATTTTTTTTTTTTAATTTAGTTTAGCTTATTTAATTGTATTTAATTGTAGGTATTGGCTAGTAATTTATTTAATTAATTTAATGATAGTGTAGTGTTAGGTTTAATTGTAACTTAGGTTAGGATTTATTTTACAGGTAATTTTGTATTTCTTTTAGCTAGGTAGTTATTAAATAGTTAATAACTATTTAATAACTATTGTACCTATTTAAAATAAATACAAAGTTACCTGTAAAATAAATATAAATCCTAAAATATCTAGAATGTAATTATTAATTACATTGTAGCTATCTCACGGCTAGATTTGGAGTTTTGTCGGTAACGACCCGAAAAACTAACGCCGGCTTTTTTCTGGCCGCACCATAAAAATAACTCTGGTATTGAGAGTCCACATAAAGGCTGCGTTAGGCTCCAAAAAAGGAGCGTAGAGCATATTTAACGCAGCTTCAACTCTCGATACCAGAGTTGCTTACGCAAGCGGCCAGCCTCAAAAACGTGCTCGTGCACGATTCTCCCATAGGAAACAATGGGGCAGTTTGAGCTGAAAAAAAACCTAATACCTGCAAAAAAGCCGCGTTCAACCAATCAGAATCAAGTTCAATACGATTGGCTGATCCAATCAGCCAATCAGATTGAGCTAGCATTCTATTGGCTGTTCCGATCAGCCAATCAGAATATTCCTACCTTAATTCCGATTGGCTGATAGAATCCTATCAGCCAATCGGAATTCGAGGGACGCCATCTTGGATGACGTCCCTTAAAGGAACCGTCATTCGGCTAGTAGGCGTCGGGAGAAGAGGATGTTCCGCGTCGGAGGTCTGCAAGATGGATCCGGAAGAAAGAAGATTGAAGATGCAGTTGATAGAAGACTTCATCCGGATCATGGACCTCTTCAGCTCCCGCTTGGATGAAGACTTCATCCGGATCATGGACCTCTTCAGCTCCCGCTTGGATGAAGACTTCAGCCGGATCATGGACCTCTTCAGCCCCCCGCTTGGGCTTGGATCAGGACATCGGAGGAGCTCTTCAGGACGGATCGGTGAACCTGGCAGGGTGAAGATAAGGTAGGAAGATCTTCAGGGGCTTAGTGTTAGGTTTATTTAAGGGGGGTTTGGGTTAGATTAGGGGTATGTGGGTGGTGGGTTGTAATGTTGGGGGGGGTATTGTATGTTTTTTTTTACAGGCAAAAGAGCTGAATTCTTTGGGGCATGCCCCGCAAAGGGCCCTGTTCAGGGCTGGTAAGGTAAAACGCCAAACTCCAAATCTAGGCCTTAGTGTTTATTTTACAGGTAAGTATTTATTTTTAAATAGGAATAATTTATTTAATGATAGTGTAGTGTTAGGTGTAATTGTAACTTAGGTTAGTTTTTATTTTACAGTTAAATTTGTCTTTATTTTATCTAGGTAGCTATTAAATAGTTAATAACTATTTAATAGCTATTGTACCTAGTTAAAATAAATATAAAGTTGCCAGTAAAATAAAAAAAAATCCTAAAATAGCTACAATATAATTATTAGTTATATTGTAGCTATATTAGGGTTTATTTTATAGGTAAGTATTTAGTTATAAATAGGATTAATTTAGTTAATAAGAGTAATTTTTATTTATATTTATTAAAATAATATTTAAGTTAGGGGGGTGTTAGGGTTAGTGTTAGACTTAGGTTTAGGGGTTAATTAGTTTACCGTAGATGGCGGCGGTATAGGGGGGCAGGATAGGGGTTAATAAATTTATTATAGGTGGCGACGGTGTAGGGGGGCAGGAGAGGGGTTAATAAGTTTAATATAGGTGGCGGCGGGGTCCGGAAGCGGCGGTTTAGGGTTTAAACAATTTATTTAGTTGTGGCGGGGTACAGGATCGGCAGGATAGGGGTTAATAAATTTATTATAGGTGGCGGCGGTATAGGGGGGGCAGGATAGGGGTTAATAGTTATTATGTAGGTGGCGGAGGGGTCCGAGGGGTTAATACATTTATTATAGTTGCGGCGGGGTCCGGGGGCGGCGGTTTAGGGGTTAATATATTTATTATAGTTGCGGTGGGGTCTAGGAGTGGCGGTTTAGGGGTTAATAACTTTATTTAGTTGCGGGGGGCTCCGGGGGCGGCGGTATAGGGGGTAGAACAGTATAGTATAGTGTGGGTGCTTAGTGACAGCTTATCAATAAAGCTGCAGAAAAGCCGAAGAGCAGCGAGATCGGATGAGTGATAACTATCACAGTCCGCTGCTCATCGCCCCTTACTTGGTGCACGGCTATTTGACAGCTTTTTTGATAACTTTGGCGAACGTATTCAGGTCCGCGGCGGCGATGTGAGGCGAGCTTAGGCGAGCGTATTGGGGCCGGCGAAGGCAGGTACTTACGGAGCTTGATAACTAGAGGCCTATGTATCAAAGGTCTTGCCGAACTGATCCGACAGTGCGGATCAGGTCCGCAAGACCTCGCTGAATGTGGAGAGCAATACTCTCTCCGTATTCAGCATTGCACCAGCAACTCACAAGAGCTGCTGGTGCAACGCCGCCCCCTGTAGACTCGCGGCCAGCAGAGTGATGTCAATCAAACTGATCATACTCAATGGGGTTGAATTGTGGCAATTCCTGTCAGCCTGCTCAGAGCAGGCGGACAGGGTTATGGAGCAGCGGTCTGCTTCATAACTGCTGTTTCTGGCGAGTCCGAAGACTCGCCAGAAACACAGGCCCACAAGCTCCATACGGAGATTGATAAATGGGCTTCAAAATGTCAGAGAAAAATTTTAATTATTTGCACAAAAAGGTTTATAGAGTAATCTATCTATTTACTAGTTTATTTGCAAGCAAGCAAACACTCTAGTAGCTGACAAAAATCAGAGCAATGGATACAGATCTTTATAAAAGCAAATAAAACATTAATACTGAAAAAAATGACGAATCATAAAATACTTAACAGGTTCAAGTAGCAACACTTTTCTGGCCCCTCTGTTGATTCACAACGTGTTTCAGGGGCACCTAATGAAGGAGCATATCCCTGAAATGCGTTGTGGATCAACAGACTGGCATTTTGTTTTTGTATTTAAAAATTAAATATTTAGTGCATCTGTATTTTCTTTTTAATTTTTTAAATATAAGCACTGTTTATAGTGTTTTTATACTTTATGAATATATATAGTTTTGTG
Source organism: Bombina bombina (assembly GCF_027579735.1). Lineage (NCBI taxonomy): Eukaryota > Metazoa > Chordata > Amphibia > Anura > Bombinatoridae > Bombina > Bombina bombina. Next base: position 629,340,032 of record NC_069502.1, read on the forward strand.
GGTCAATTTTAATAATTTAATCAGTTATCTCATTCCAAATGGGCCCTGCACCCTTTGCCATAAGATGTCAATAAATCCTCTTTCAGAAGCGTGGTGTGCAGGTGCAATTAGCAGCCTTCAGATTACCAAAATCAGTAATAAATACATACATGTCTGCTTTAACTGAACACAGGGGCTCTAGAGAAGCTTTATCTAAGCAAAAACTAGGCTGATGTTTCAGAAAGGGGCCAGTGAATTCACCATGGTCTGAAGCCTCTAGCCTTTATGTTACCTAGCATTGACACTGCTTAACATATGCACTACGCTATCAGATGTGTGCAAACATGACATTTCCGATTTAGTTTAATATTAAAGAACATTTCCTTCAATGTTTGTAATGTAAAAGTTTTGTTATTCTAAGTCATTATTTATACAACCCACCTAAGATAATATTTTAGGTAAGATGCCTTAACTGCAAGACCTTCCATACAGCTTGCAAGCCTTATTATAAAATCATCACAATAGTGTCCAAGTACTCATTGCAGTGTCCATATTATGACATCATAATAATCACTTTGCAATAACTACATTATTACTGAGACAACAAACACAAGTTGATCATTTTGTTTCTCACTGTTTGGAAGAGGCTGCATTTTGTTTGTGTCTAGCAATAAGCAAATAGGGCTTGCTCTGCCATCCACTGATGAACAGGGTGCTTTGGATACTTGCTGTATTGCTTATTACCCTTTATGGACATCAGTGTGAATTCCTTGGACCATGTGAGTAGACTTGCAAACACCACACTGAGTCATGTTAGATTTTAATTATGTCCAACAATGAAGTTAACATTTAGATCAACTAGACAAAGTTAAGTAACAATGAACATTATTGGTGTTGTATCTTTTAAAACCGTCTATATCTATTAGCTGAAGTCAGAGGTCTCTCTTAGTAACAGAAACATTACCTGGACAGGTCATACAGGCTGAATTGTGTATGCTAGAGATGCCATTTATACTAGAAACCTTATCACAGAATGTGTTGTAACTTTTCTAAGAATTAAAATACATTTTTAAGTCTCTTTTATGCTTCCAAATCTGGATCCGCCACTAATCTTGCTTTTTGTCTAGCCCCAGTTCAGCTTCAATGACTGACATATGTCATTCTCACAAATAAGCAATACATTTCCTTCCCAGGACTTCCAGTATTATTCACAAAGTAGGATTTTTTTCCTTGAGATGCCAGTGACACAAATATTTTTATTTTGTTTATTTGTTTATATTTTTATTTGTTAACTATCATGTCAGTAACACAAATAGAGCATTTTTTTTTACACTAAATAGGTACTAGTATCACATGCAGATATAAAGCTTAACCCCACAGAATGATAGTCATTAATACAGAAAATTGATTTGTCTACCCTCTTGAATACTAGTCACATGCACAAAATCTATTTAACCTTCTTGATTACTGGTGACACACTGAAGAATAATTACTATTTTGGAACACCAAAAGACTAGAAAAAAATGCCTATTTAATTCCATGAGATGCTAGTAACACACATATACCAGTGTTAGACCTTTCAGAAATAAATGGTATTAATAAGTAATCATTATTTTTGTGTAGCTTATTTACTTACTGCAGATCTAGATATCAAGTACACCATACAAATTGATAACTGTGTACACACACACTTTCAACTCTAATACCTTGAAACATGAATAATCATTTTTATTCAATTTTAATATTTAATTATCTGTTTAACTGTTTTTATGTAAATTTTTCACATTCCAATGTTCTTAACTTTGAAGAAAATGCTATTTGTATTGTTAAATATATATCTCTATATTAATCTGTATATATTTATATATATATTTGTATGCAAATTATTATGACCCTGGGGAAGTCTCCCTATGGGTGATGGGGGAAACCAGACGTGGACTCCTTGCCCAGTGTGCTTAGAGGAATGTGGCTGCACCTCACTGACGAGGCCCATAGGAGGCCGAAACGATCGTCTGGGGTTGTCATGTTCCTTGTTCAGAGGAGAATTGCCTGGTATTTCGGGGCTGGACTGACCTTACTTGGCGGGATCAGACTGATATATTTCAGGAAAGTTTTCTTCTGTGAAAAGCACACTGGTCTAAAAGAGGCTGCCTCCGGGTGGTAAATCGCCATAGAACAAGCCACTGAGCTGCTGTTCGTTCCTGGTAGAGCGCTTCTCTCTTTGTATGCAAATTATTATGACCCTGGGGAAGTCTCCCTATGGGTGATGGGGGAAACCAGACGTGGACTCCTTGCCCAGTGTGCTTAGAGGAATGTGGCTGCACCTCACTGACGAGGCCCATAGGAGGCCGAAACGATCGTCTGGGGTTGTCATGTTCCTTGTTCAGAGGAGAATTGCCTGGTATTTCGGGGCTGGACTGACCTTACTTGGCGGGATCAGACTGATATATTTCAGGAAAGTTTTCTTCTGTGAAAAGCACACTGGTCTAAAAGAGGCTGCCTCCGGGTGGTAAATCGCCATAGAACAAGCCACTGAGCTGCTGTTCGTTCCTGGTAGAGCGCTTCTCTCTTTGTATGCAAATTATTATGACCCTGGGGAAGTCTCCCTATGGGTGATGGGGGAAACCAGACGTGGACTCCTTGCCCAGTGTGCTTAGAGGAATGTGGCTGCACCTCACTGACGAGGCCCATAGGAGGCCGAAACGATCGTCTGGGGTTGTCATGTTCCTTGTTCAGAGGAGAATTGCCTGGTATTTCGGGGCTGGACTGACCTTATTTGGCGGGATCAGACTGATATATTTCAGGAAAGTTTTCTTCTGTGAAAAGCACACTGGTCTAAAAGAGGCTGCCTCCGGGTGGTAAATCGCCATAGAACAAGCCACTGAGCTGCTGTTCGTTCCTGGTAGAGCGCTTCTCTCTTTGTATGCAAATTATTATGACCCTGGGGAAGTCTCCCTATGGGTGATGGGGGAAACCAGACGTGGACTCCTTGCCCAGTGTGCTTAGAGGAATGTGGCTGCACCTCACTGACGAGGCCCATAGGAGGCCGAAACGATCGTCTGGGGTTGTCATGTTCCTTGTTCAGAGGAGAATTGCCTGGTATTTCGGGGCTGGACTGACCTTACTTGGCGGGATCAGACTGATATATTTCAGGAAAGTTTTCTTCTGTGAAAAGCACACTGGTCTAAAAGAGGTTGCCTCCGGGTGGTAAATCGCCATAGAACAAGCCACTGAGCTGCTGTTCGTTCCTGGTAGAGCGCTTCTCTCTTTGTATGCAAATTATTATGACCCTGGGGAAGTCTCCCTATGGGTGATGGGGGAAACCAGACGTGGACTCCTTGCCCAGTGTGCTTAGAGGAATGTGGCTGCACCTCACTGACGAGGCCCATAGGAGGCCGAAACGATCATCTGGGGTTGTCATGTTCCTTGTTCAGAGGAGAATTGCCTGGTATTTCGGGGCTGGACTGACCTTACTTGGCGGGATCAGACTGATATATTTCAGGAAAGTTTTCTTCTGTGAAAAGCACACTGGTCTAAAAGAGGCTGCCTCCGGGTGGTAAATCGCCATAGAACAAGCCACTGAGCTGCTGTTCGTTCCTGGTAGAGCGCTTCTCTCTTTGTATGCAAATTATTATGACCCTGGGGAAGTCTCCCTATGGGTGATGGGGGAAACCAGACGTGGACTCCTTGCCCAGTGTGCTTAGAGGAATGTGGCTGCACCTCACTGACGAGGCCCATAGGAGGCCGAAACGATCGTCTGGGGTTGTCATGTTCCTTGTTCAGAGGAGAATTGCCTGGTATTTCGGGGCTGGACTGACCTTACTTGGCGGGATCAGACTGATATATTTCAGGAAAGTTTTCTTCTGTGAAAAGCACACTGGTCTAAAAGAGGCTGCCTCCGGGTGGTAAATCGCCATAGAACAAGCCACTGAGCTGCTGTTCGTTCCTGGTAGAGCGCTTCTCTCTTTGTATGCAATATATATATATATATATATATATAAATATATTACAGAAAATTATTTATATATATATATATTTAAAAAATATATATATGTATATATATATATATATATATATATATATATATACAGTATATATATATATATATATATATATATATACTGTATATATAAATATTTAAAAGTAAAAAAACAAAACATTTTTATTCTGTCTAGCTGGAATATAAAATATTTATAACTACCTTTGGGTTTAGCACTGTAGGTGTAATGTGGTGTCGGGTTAGTGCCCAAGGAATAAGTGTTAGGTTTTTTGTCTTCATCTCTCTCCATTAAAGTCTATAGGGAATCAAATTTTAATGTGGTTGCGATATCCGAAATCCAGATTTTGTGTTTTGCTTGTGCGCAAACAATTCACTTTTAAGTGTTAATATGAGCGCTAACTTGGCCACATTAAAGGAACAGTCAAGTCCAAAAAAAACTTTCATAATTTAAATAGGGAATGTAATTTTAAACAACTTTTTAATTTACTTTTATCACCAATTTTGCTTTGTTCTCTTGGTATTCTTAGTTGAAAGCTAATTCTAGGAGGTTCATATGATAATTTCTTAGACTTTGAAGACTGCCTCTAATCTGAATGCATTTTGACCACTAGAGGGCATTAGTTCATGTGTTTCATATAGATAACATTGAGCTCATGCACGTGAAGTTACCCTGAAGTCAGCACTGTTTGGCTAAAAAGCAAGTCTGTCAAAAGCACTGAAATAAGGGGGCAGTTTGCAGAGGCTTAGATACAAGGTAATCACAGAGGTAAAAAGTATATTTATATAACTGTCTTGGTTCTGCAAAACTGGGGAATGGGTAATAAAGGGATTATCTTTCTTTTTAAACAACAAAAATTCTGGTGTTGACTGTCCCTTTAAAAGTTTACCTTCAGCTGTGTTTTTGTGTGAGAAAAAAAAATCTAGTACACTACTTGTAATCTAGCCCTTTGGGTTTCTCACTAACATTATTTACACAAAACATGCACAGTGATAATACAAACAAATTATAATACAAATTGTTTTAAATGTGTTTTTTTAGGATCCCCTTATTTCAGAATTAGCAGGCATGTATATATATATATATATATATATATATATATATATATATATATATATATATATATATATAAGAATATGTACAAACACAAATCATCTCAATAGATTACAAGGAATTTGTGTATATAGATAAGAACAATACTCCCCTCTGGGAATAAATCACTGCCTTCCCACAGTCTCTCCCAAAAGAACAGTTTAATAGACTTGTGTTGATATAGGAGGCGCAGGTCCAGGAGTTTCCTTTGGCTCAATATAGTACCTCTGTGCAGCAACAAGATATTCAAATACGGAACAGCTCCTTCATAACACTTGTTATGGGCTTGATGAACAAAAACTATCTGGGAGACTTAAATAATATATAGCTTTAAATGTACTGTAACTGTTTCTGTGCGAAACAGACCGCTGCTCCTTAATTCGTACGCCTACTCTGAGGCGGCAGACATCAATCCGCCTGATCGCATGCAATCGGGTTGGTTGACACCCCCGGCTAGTGGCCTCATACCTGCAGGGGGCGGCATTGCACAAGCAGTTCACCAGAACTGATGTGCGGCAGACATCTGCTATAGCGGATCATGTCCGCTCGCACTTTGTTAAATCGGCCCCTATCTGTTTACCCTGATGATTTAAAGCCCCAGATCATCTAAGTCTCCCAGAGAGCTCAATATAAGAAGTTTTTCACTCACTCTGCATTCTTAAATTCTTGTTCTTGCAGAGTGATGGTGAAGGGGGGGTTATATGATTTTTAATCAAAAAGAAAAAGAAAGGCACTTTAGAGAGTTAACAAATAATTTCCCAAAGGCAGAAAAACCTATCCCATACTACAACAATTTGCTTCCAATTACTATGTATTTAAAGCAATATTAACAAACACATCACACATCATACATCTAAGGACAAAATACAAGTTCCCTAAGATACAATTCAATATTTCCTATTAGGGAGCTCCCTTAAAAAAGAGATAGAAGTATATATTGAAGCTTATGCAAAGTTCAACATTGTTCAGTTGTTGTTAGAATAATTGCAAAGCTCAAATAAAGCTGTTAGATACCGTGGCTGATTCCTGTCAAATTGCTGTGTAACAACAACACATTAGTGGTTAGTAGCTGAAGCCATGCAAAGTTCATCATTCATTGGTATCTTTTACAGTGTCCAGCAAGTTAAATAAGTATCAATCAGCTGTGCTTTATATTAAGGAAGCATATTATATACGACACCAAGATAAACTCTGTGACACTTTCCTGTTTTTCCATTTCCATTTGCAAATTGCTGTACTCTGCAACAGGGCTCAAACAGTCTTCTCCCAAAGCACATGTAATACTTTTAGTTGATAACGTTTTATTAGAGCTATCATTAGCATCCTGATTTCACAACGGCTCAGTGTAATTTAAAGTATTTCCCTAGGTGTTTGCTCTTCTATCACCACAAACGTTATCATGGTTTTGCTACACTATGGTTTGAATCAAGCGTGTCGCAAGCATACTTTGAAAGTTCCATACACTTCCTCTTGTTCGGTCACTTACGTTGTACACAGATGTGTTTCATTGGCATCACAACTCCCTGTGGTTGGGTTGTAATCCTATTAGGATCCTGTTTAGGATATAGTAGAGTTCCACACTCACATTAGTGAACTTTCATAGTGGTATAGAAATGGCTGCCTTAGCATGATTCCTTCTCTCGGTTGCTCGTCTTTGCTAAACACATTTCACCCCTTCCAGGCTTTGGGTTTCATCCTGCTTAATTTTTGATCATACATTTATATATATATAGATCTATATATAGATTTACTATATATATATATATATATATATATCAAAATTTGGTCTTTATTCAAAGTGACATGAAGACAAAAAGCAGCGTTACGGGTCCACCTGACCCTTAGTCATGCTATAGAACACTAACATTCAATCCCTTATATAGCACCTGTGTGGTGATTAATTATTTAACCTATTCACTCCTTGTAACATATACATGTCTTATTAACTATCGCTATCTAGTGGAGATGTAATATAATCGCTAATTTTAAATAAACTTTTTTTCTTTTCACTTTTTTGTTATTTAAATTAGGTTATTGGTAGAATGATAGTCAGATTATGGAAACAATAAATGTATCTTTAAAAAACACAGCCAATTAAAAATACATATATGTATGCTTGAAAATTATAAAAACAAATGTAGGTCATAATCCTTATTTAATGCTACAGGATGTAGAGTTTTCAAATTCTGAATCCCCCAAACTTCTGATATGTGATAGTGGGTCACCATCAAGTATATGGTAAACCCCACTATCAGATAGTTGAGCCAAAATCTCCTGTATTTAATACTCCCTATCTAGGACAACTACAGCACTGCCCTTGTCCACATTTTTAATCACAATTAATTTATTTTTATAAAGATCTTTTAAAGCTTGTCTTTCAGCAGCTGTGATATTGCTATGGCATTTAATTTCTTTCTTTGTTAGTAAGGTTTTTATATCATTCTGCACACATTTTTATAGGTTTCAACACCTGAATTTAATGTGCTTGGAACATAATACGATTTATTTTTTAAACCCAAAGATTTCATATTAAACATAGCATTTTCATCATAGTTGCTAACATTCCTAGTACTAGCACTCTGTGTCCCAAAGTGTGCCTTAAGTCTCAAGGTTCAAAAAAAGCAGTACAAATCCTTTTCAAGGTTAAATTCATTAATACGGGTAGTGGAACAGAACTATAGGCCCTTGTTCAGTACATATTATATTTCTAATAGTTGGTAGCTTGCAATATTAATAACTAAATTGCTTTTATCAGCCATAAGTTCTGTTGTATGTCCAAAGTCCCTTTTGTTATTGAGGGCAAGATAGAATCAGTGCCCACAGATCTTCTATTAGGTGCGAGGATAGGACCCTCCCAGTCTCTGCCCATTTTATTGAGGCAGGACATACAGTGAGCCAGCTCAGGTTCCAGATTATAGACCACATCCCAAAACTGAGAAGGGGTGGGGATAGGGAATTGTTATTGAAAAGGAGAGAAGATTGGTGGATTCAGAATTTGAAAACTCTACATCCTGTAGGATTAAATAAGGATTATGACCTACATTTGTTTTTATAATTTTCAAGCATACATATATGTATTTTTAATTTACCGTGAAATTTGTTTTTAAAAGATACATTTATTGCTTCCATAATCTGACTATCATTCTACCAATAGCCTAATTTAAATAACAAAAAAATTAAAAGAAAAAGTTTGTTTAAAATTCGCAATTATATTACATCTCCAATAGATGGCGATAGTTAATGAGAAATGTATATGTTACAAGGAGTGAATAGGTTAAATAATTAATCACCACACAGGTGCTATATAAAGGATTGAATGTTAGTGTTCTATAGCATGACTAAGGGTCAGGTGGACCCGAAACGTTGCTACTTTCTGTCTTCATGTCACTTTGAATAAAGACCACATTTTGATGAATTGTTGGTGCTGACGTCTTCCTTTTGGATTTTCTTCTATGTATGAGAGGGGTGCAGGATCCTCTGATGTGCGTGCACCCTATAAGAAAGATAAGTGCAAATCCTTCTACTTGTGCTGGACCCTATATCATGTATATATATATATATATATATTATTTTTTTTAACTAGAGCAAAGTAGGAAGAGGTGTATTAAACTCTAAAGAGGATACCCTCACTGTCAAAATAGTGGGACTAAAGCCTGGAGTAAATATATGAATCAAATGAATAAGTGCCTTGTTGGATTGAACCAAATTTAAGGCTCCGGTACAGACCCTCTTAAAGTTAATAAACATTCAAAATAAACAGAAAGAAGATTCAGATAACTAATTACGTTTTCTGAAAAAAGAGAGGGATTTCAGCACTCTTTTGTTCCCAGTTATTCCTAATATAGTAAACAGGCTGGAAGACTTCTCAGACAAGATACATACACATACGGGTACAGCAATTACATATAAGTTTATTTACAAAAATCAAACAACAAAACATCAAGCATCTGTGAATTACTACACATCAAGGACACCTATATACCACTGCAGTGGGTGACAAAACTACAGAAAGACATGCAAGCTTGCCTATACAATGAGGTACAGAAGGTATCTTAATAATCTGGGCACAGAGCATATAGAAACATGCTGAATGTTTATACAAAGTAAAGTCAGAGATCATCCGTGTCTCAGACCTTAGCAATAGGAGTTGTCACTCAACTTAAAGAAGTAAATGGCATAAGTATTTCCTTAGTGGAAAACCACAATGTTCCATATTGTGTATAGAAACAATAAATGTGATACAACCTGTCTCTGATAAAGTTGATGACTAGTGATGTCCCGAACTGTTCGCTCGCGAACGGTTCACGGCGAACATAGTATGTTCGCGTTCGCGGCTGTGGGCGAACACATGCGATGTTCGATCCGCCCCCTATGTGTCATCATTGAGGAAACTTTGACCCTGTATGTCACAGCCTTCTGACACATTAGAGCCAATCAACATCAGACACTCCCTCACAGACCCTCCCAGCTACTTGGAAGCCGCCATTTTAGACTCATAACGACCTTGCTTTCTTAGTGAGAGGATGTGTTGTTTTTGTGCTGCTGACATTATAGTGAAAAAGATAGCTAGGCTAGTGTATTTAGTGTCCATCTCATCTCTGCTGCAAGGACAGCACCCCAAAAAGCCCTTTTTAGGGCTATAATTCGAGCCGTTTTTTTTTTGTTTTTTTTTTTCGTATTTTTATTAGCATTTGCCTGGCTTTCAACCTGTGTTTGTGAGGCTCACAGCATATGCTGTGATTACTGCCACCACTGATATCTGCCTAACAACATTAGTTTAAATTTAACCAACAAAACATTTTAATTATTTTGCTAGTGTAATTTTTTTTCATTTTCTATCAGGCCTGTGTCACACAGCATATACTCTGGTTCATTGCTCTGTGCCAGCCACCAGTGTTAATATCCGTTTAAAAAATTATTTTAAATTTTAAAAAAATGTTTTAAATTATTTTGCTAGTGTAATCTAATTACATTTTCTATCAGGCCTGCGTCTGTCAGGCTCACACAGCATTAATATACTTCATTTTTTTTCAGTCTTTTGGTTAATTGCGCTGTGCCAGGCAGCCACCACTCATATCTTCTTCACCTTAATTTAAATTTTAAAAAAAAACGTTTACATTTTTTTGATAGTGTAATCTAATATCATTTTCTATCAGGCCTGTGTGTTTTGCTGACATACAGAGCCTACTGTGTTTACTTGCTGCCCTCCCTAGTCTATGAGCCACGACTCATATGTGTTTAACCTTTTTTTTAATTCCCCCCCCCCAAAAAAAAAAATTTAAATCATTTGTCTAGTGTAATCTAATAGTATTTTCTATCAGGCATGTGTGTATCTGACTTACAGAGCCTACTGTTTTTAATAGCTGCCCTTCCAAGGCTATCAGCCACGACTCATATCTATGTGCTTAACCTTTTTCTTTAAATTTCCCAAAAAAATCTTTAAATCATTATGCTAGTGTAATCTAATTTTATTTTCTATCAGGCCTGTGTCTAACTGTCTATCTGACTTACACAGCATACTGTTGTTAATTGCTGCCCTACGTAGCAGTCAGCCAGTGCGACCACTCATATGTGCATTGCACTTCTTAACATTATTTTAATATTAAAATATAAAATGTTAAATTATTTTGCTAGTGTAATCTAACTTAATTTTCTATTAGGCCTGTGTTTTTGTCACTTACACAGCATACTGTGTTAAATTGCTGCCCTACCTACCAGCCACGACTCATATCTGCCAGCCTGTGTGCCAGGCCCAACTAGCCAATTAGTGCCACCAATCATAGTTGTTGTAACAGTATTGAAAACATTGTGAATCATCACTTTTTTGACTGTCAATCTGCAGTCTAGTAGTGCCATTGAATTGCAGTTCCCTCCTGCCTGCCAGCCTGTGTGCCAGGCCCAACTAGTCAATTAGTGCCACCAATCCTAGTTGTTGTAACAGTATTGTTAATCTTTAAAATTACAAATTGTTCACTTGTGATTCATCAGTTTGCTCGTGCCATTGAATTGCACTTTCCTCCTGCCTGCCAGCGTGTTTTCCAGGGCCAACTAGCCAATTAGTGGCACCAATCATAATTCTTGTAACAGTATATAAAAAATTTAAAATCATAATTTTTTTTAATGCAAATCTTCAGTCTCCTAGTGCCATTGAATTGCAGTTTCCTCCTGCCTGCCAGCCTGTGTGCCAGGCCCAAACTAGCCAATTAGTGCCACCAATCCTAGTTGTTGTAAAAGTATTGTTAATCTTTAAAATTCCAAATTGTTTGCTTGTGATTCATCAGTTTGCTTGTGCCATTGAATTGCACTTTCCTCCTGCCTGCCAGCGTGTATTCCAGGCCCAACAAAACATTTTAATTATTTTGCTAGTGTATTTTTTTTTTTTTTCTATCAGGCCTGTGTCACACAGCATATACTCTGGTTCATTGCTCTGTGCAAGCCACCAGTGTTAATATCCGTTTATAACATTATTTTAAATTTAAAAAAAATGTTTTAAATTATTAGGCTCACACAGCATTAATATACTTCATTTTTTTCAGTCTTTTGGTTAATTGCTCTGTGCCGGGCAGCCACCACTCATATCTTCTTCACCTTCACTTTTTTGACTGTCAATCTGCAGTCTAGCAGTGCCATTGAATTGCAGTTCCCTCCTGCCTGCCAGCCTGTGTGCCAGGCCCAACTAGGCAATTAGTGCCACCCATCCTAGTTGTTGTAACAGTATTGTTAATCTTTAAAATTACAAATTGTTCGCTTGTGATTAATCAGTTTGCTCGTGCCATTGAATTGTACTTTCCTCCTGCCTGCCAGTGTGTTTTCCAGGCCCAACTAGCCAATTAGTGGCACCAATCATAATTCTTGTAACAGTATATAAAAAAATTTAAATCATAATTTTTTTGACTGCAAATATTCAGTCTTCTAGTGCCATTGAATTGCAGTTTCCTCCTGCCTGCCAGCCTGTGTGCCAGGCCCAAACTAGCCAATTAGTGCCACCAATAATAGTTGTTGTAACAGTATTGTTAATCTTCAAAATTCCAAATTGTTTGCTTGTGATTCATCAGTTTGCTCGTGCCATTGAATTGCACTTTCCTCCTGCCTGCCAGCGTGTTTTCCAGGCCCAACTAGCCAATTAGTGGAACCAATCATAATTCTTGTAACAGTATATAAAAAATTTAAAATCATAATTTTTTTGACTGCAAATATTCAGTCTCCTAGTGCCATTGAATTGCAGTTTCCTCCTGCCTGCCAGCCTGTGTGCCAGGCCCAAACTAGCCAATTAGTGCCACCAATAATAGTTGTTGTAACAGTATTGTTAATCTTCAAAATTCCAAATTGTTTGCTTGTGATTCATCAGTTTGCTCGTGCCATTGAATTGCACTTTCCTCCTGCCTGCCAGCGTGTTTTCCAGGCCCAACTAGCCAATTAGTGGCACCAATCATAATTCTTGTAACAGTATATAAAAAATTTTAAATCATAATTTTTTTAACTGCGAATATTCAGTCTCATAGTGCCATTAATTTGCAGTTTCCTCCTGCCTGTCAGCCTGTGTGCCAGGCCCAAACTAGCCAATTAGTGCCACCAATAATAGTTGTTGTAACAGTATTGTTAATCTTCAAAATTCCAAATTGTTTGCTTGTGATTCATCAGTTTGCTCGTGCCATTGAATTGCACTTTCCTCCTGCCTGCCAGCGTGTTTTTTCAGGCCCAACTAGCCAATTAGTGGCACCAATCATAATTCTTGTAACAGTATATAAAAAATTTAAAATCATAATTTTTTTGAATGCAAATCTTCAGTCTCCTAGTGCCATTGAATTGCAGTTTCCTCCTGCCTGCCAGCCTGTGTACCAGGCCCAAACTAGCCAATCAGTGCCATCAATCCTAGTTGTTGTAACAGTATTGTTAATCTTTAAAATTCCAAATTGTTTGCTTGTGATTCATCAGTTTGCTTGTGCCATTGAATTGCACTTTCCTCCTGCCTTCCAGTGTGTATTCAAGGCCCAACTAGCCAATTAGTGCCACCAATCATAGTTGTTGTAACAGTATTGAAAACATTGTGAATCATCACTTTTTGACTGTCAATCTGCAGTCTAGTAGTGCCATTGAATTGCAGTTCCCTCCTGCCTGCCAGCCTGTGTGCCAGGCCCAACTAGGCAATTAGTGCCACCAATCCTAGTTGTTGTAACAGTATTGTTAATCTTCAAAATTCCAAATTGTTTGCTTGTGATTCATCAGTTTGCTTGTGCCATTGAATTGCACTTTCCTCCTGCCTGCCAGCATGTTTTCCAGGCCCAACTAGCCAATTAGTGGCACCAATCATAATTCTTGTAACAGTATATAAAAAATTTAAAATCATAATTTTTTTGAATGCAAATCTTCAGTCTCCTAGTGCCATTGAATTGCAGTTTCCTCCTGCCTGCCAGCCTGTGTACCAGGCCCAAACTAGCCAATCAGTGCCATCAATCCTAGTTGTTGTAACAGTATTGTTAATCTTTAAAATTCCAAATTGTTTGCTTGTGATTCATCAGTTTGCTTGTGCCATTGAATTGCACTTTCCTCCTGCCTTCCAGTGTGTATTCAAGGCCCAACTAGCCAATTAGTGCCACCAATCATAGTTGTTGTAACAGTATTGAAAACATTGTGAATCATCACTTTTTGACTGTCAATCTGCAGTCTAGTAGTGCCATTGAATTGCAGTTCCCTCCTGCCTGCCAGCCTGTGTGCCAGGCCCAACTAGGCAATTAGTGCCACCAATCCTAGTTGTTGTAACAGTATTGTTAATCTTCAAAATTCCAAATTGTTTGCTTGTGATTCATCAGTTTGCTTGTGCCATTGAATTGCACTTTCCTCCTGCCTGCCAGCATGTTTTCCAGGCCCAACTAGCCAATTAGTGGCACCAATCATAATTCTTGTAACAGTATATAAAAAATTTAAAATCATAATTTTTTTTTACTGCAAATATTCAGTCTCCTAGTGCCATTAATTTGCAGTTTCCTCCTGCCTGTCAACCTGTGTGCCAGACCCAAACTAGCCAATTAGTGCCACCAATCCTAGTTGTTGTAACAGTATTGTTAATCTTTAAAATTCCAAATTGTTTGCTTGTGATTCATCAGTTTGCTCGTGCCATTGAATTGCACTTTCCTCCTTCCTGCCAGGGTGTTTTCCAGGCCCAACTAGTCAATTAGTGGCACCAATCATAATTCTTGTAACAGTATATAAAAAAATTAAAATCATAATTTTTTTGACTGCAAATATTCAGTCTCCTAGTGCCATTGAATTGCAGTTTCCTCCTGCCTGCCAGCCTGTGTGCCAGGCCCAAACTAGCCAATTAGTGACACCAATCCTAGTTGTTGTAACAGTATTGTTAATCTTTAACATTCCAAATTGTTTGCTTGTGATTCATCAGTTTGCTCGTGCCATTGAATTGCACTTTCCTCCTGCCTGCCAGCGTGTTTTCCAGGCCCAACTAGCCATTTAGTGGCACCAATCATAATTATTGTAACAGTATATAAAAAATTTAAAATCATAATTTTTTTGACTGCAAATATTCAGTCTCCTAGTGCCATTGAATTGCAGTTTCCTCCTGCCTGCCAGCCTGTGTGCCAGGCCCAAACTAGCCAATTAGTGCCACCAATCCTAGTTGTTGTAACAGTATTGTCAATCTTTAAAATTCCAAATTGTTCACTTGTAATTCATCAGTTTGCTCGTGCCATTGAATTGCACTTTCCTCCTGCCTGCCAGCGTGTTTTCCAGGGCCAACTAGCCAATTAGTGGCACCAATCATAATTCTTGTAACAGTATATAAAAAATTTAAAATCATAATTTTTTTGAATGCAAATCTTCAGTCTCCTAGTGCCATTGAATTGCAGTTTCCTCCTGCTTGCCAGCCTGTGTGCCAGGCCCAAACTAGCCAATTAGTGCCACCAATCCTAGTTGTTGTAAAAGTATTGTTAATCTTCAAAATTCCAAATTGTTTGCTTGTGATTCATCAGTTTGCTTGTGCCATTGAATTGCACTTTCCTCCTGCCTGCCAGCGTGTATTCCAGGCCAAACTAGCCAATTAGTGGCACCAATCATAATTCTTGTAACAGTATATAAAAAATTTAAAATCATAATTTTTTTGACTGCAAATCTTCAGTCTCCTAGTGCCATTGAATTGCAGTTTCCTCCTGCCTGCCAGCCTGTGTGCCAGGCCCAAACTAGCCAATTAGTGCCACCAATCCTAGTTGTTGTAACAGTATTGTTAATCTTTAAAATTAAACATTGTTTGATTGTGATTCATCATTTGGCTTGTTGCATTGAATTGCAGTTCCCTCCTGCCTGCCAGCCTGTGTGCCAGGCTCAACTAGCCAATTAGTGGCACCTATTATATACTTATAACAGTATATAAAAAAAATTAAATCATAATTTTTTTGACTGCATCTTCAGTCTCCTAGTGCCATTGAATTGCAGTTTCCTCCTGCCTGGCAGCCTGTGTGCCAGTCCCAACTAGCCAATTAGTGCCACCAATTATAGTTGTTTAAACAGTATTGAAAAAATTGTAAATCATCACTTTTTTTACTGTGATTCTGTAGTCTAGTAGTGCCATTGAATTGCAGTTCCCTCCTGCCTGCCAGCCTGTGTGCCAGGCCGACTTGCCAACTAGTTACACCAATCATATTTGTTGTCACAGTATTGTTATTATTTAAAATAAAAAATTATTTGATTGTTATTCTGAATCCTCAGTTTTCTCGTGCCATTGAATCGCACTTTCCTCCTGCCTAGCAGCCTGTGTGCCAGGCCCAACTAGCCAAGTAGTGCTAGCAATCATATTTCTTTTAACAGTCTTGAAAAAATTTTAAATCATCACTGTTTTGACTGTGAATCTGCAGTCTCCTAGTGCCCTTGAATTGCATTTTGCTCCTGCCTGCCAGCCTGTGTGCCAGGTTGATTTGCCAACTCGTTACACCAATCATATTTGTTGTCACAGTATTGTTAATAATTTAAATTAAAAAAAATTTGATTGTTATTCCGAATCCTCAGTTTGCTTGTGCCATTGAATTGCACTTTCCTCCTGCCTGCCAGCCAGTGTGCCAGGCCGACTTGCCAACTATTTTCACCAATAATAATTGTTGTCACAGTATTGTTAATTATTAAAATTAAAAAAAATTTGATGGTTATTCTGAATCCTCAGTTTTCTTGTGCCATTGAATTGCATTTCCCTCCTGCCTCCCAGCCTGTTTGCCAGGCCCAACTAGCCAATTAGTGCCAGCAATCATATTTCTTTTAACTTGCAAAAATTGTCAATTATCACTGTTTTGACTGTCAATCTGCAGTCTACTAGTGTCCTTGAATTGCATTTTTCTCCTGCCTGCCAGCCTGTGTTCCAGGTCGACTTGCCAACTAGTTACACCAATCTTATTTGTTGTCACAGTTTTGTTAATAATTAAAATTAAAAAATTTTGTATTGTTATTCTGAATCCTTAGTTTGCTCGTGCCATTGAATTGCACTTTCCTTCTGCCTGCCAGCCTGTGTGCAAGGCCGACTTGGCAACTATTTACACCAATCATATTTGTTGTCACCGTATTGTTAATAATTACATTTTTAAAATTTTTGCTTTTTATTCTGAATCCTCAGTTTGCTTGTGCCATTGAATTGCACTTTCCTCCTGCCTGCCAGCCTGTGTGCCAGGCCCAACTAGCCAATTAGTGCCAGCAATCATATTTCTTTTAACAGTATTGCAAAAATTGTCAATCATCACTGTTTTGACTGTCAATCTGCAGTCTACTAGTGTCCTCGAATAGCATTTTCCTCCTGCCTGCCACCCTGTGTGCCAGGCCGACTTGCCAACTAGTTACACCAATCTTATTTGTTTTCACAGTATTGTTAATAATTATAATAAAACATTTTTTGATTGTTATTCTGAATCCTCAGTTTGCTTGTGCCATTGAATTGCACTTTCCTCCTGCTTGCCAGCCTGTGTGCCAGACCGTCTTGCCAACTATTTACACCAATCATAATTGTTGTCACAGTATTGTTACTAATTAAAATTAAAAAAAATTTGATTGTTGTTCTGAATCCTCAGTTTTCTCTTGCCATTGAATTGCACTTTCTTCCTGCCTGCCAGCCTGTGTGCCAGGCCCAACTAGCCAATTAGTGCCAGCAATCATATTTGTTGTCACAGTATTGTTATTAATTAAAAATAAAAAAAATTTGAATGTTGTTCTGAATCCTCAGTTTGCTTGTGCCATTGAATTGCACTTTCCTCCTGCCTGCCAGCCTGTGTGCCGGGCCGACTTGCCAACTATTTACACCAATCATATTTGTTGTCACAGTATTGTTAATAATTAAAATAAAAACATTTTTGATTGCTGTTCTGAATCCTCAGTTTGCTCGTGCCATTGAATTGCACTTTCCTCCTGCCTGGCAGCCTGTTTGCCAGGCTGACTTTCCAAATATTTACACCAATCATATTTGTTGTCACAGTATTCTTAATAATTAAAATTTAAAAATTTTTTAATTGTTGTTCTGAATCCTCAGTTTGCTCGTGCCATTGAATTCCACTTTCCTCCTGCCTGCCAGCCTGTGTGCAAGGCCCACCTAGACAATTATTCCCAGCAATCATATTTATTTTAACAGTATTGCAAAAATTGTCAATCATCACTGTTTTGACTGTCAATCTGCAGTCTACTAGTGTCCTTGAATTGCATTTTCCTCCTGCCTGCCAGCCTGTGTGCCAGGCCGACTTGCCAACTAGTTACACCAATCTTATTTGTTGTAACGGTATTGTTAATAATTAAAAATAAAAAAATTTTGATTGTTATTCTGAATCCTCAGTTTGCTCGTGCCATTGAATTGCACTTTCCTCCTGCCTGCCAGCCTGTGTGCCAGGCCGTCTTGCCAACTATTTACACCAATCATAATTGTTGTCACAGTATTGTTACTAATTAAAACTAAAAAAATGTTTGATTGTTGTTCTGAATCATCAGTTTGCTCGTGCCATTGAATTGCACTTTCCTCCTGCCTGCCAGCCTGTGTGCCAGGCCCAACTAGCCAATTAGTTCCAGCAATCATATATATTTTAACAGCATTGCAAAAATTGTCAATCATCACTGTTTTGACTTTAAATCTGCAGTCTACTAGTGTCCTTTAATTGCATTTTCCTCCTGCCTGCCAGCCTCTGTGCCAGGCCGACTTGCCAATTATTTACACCAATCATATTTGTTGTCACAGTATTGTTAATAATAAAAATTAAACATTTTTTGATTGTTGTTCTGAATCCTCAGTTTGCTCGTGCCATTGAATTGCACTTTCCTCCTGCCTGCCAGCCTGTGTGCCAGGCCCAACTAGCCAATTAGTGCCAGCAATCATATTTCTTTTAACAGTATTGCAAAAATTGTCAATCATCACTGTTCTGACTGTCAATCTACATTCTACTAGTGTCCTTGAATTGCATTTTCCTCCTGCCTGCCAGCCTGTGTGCCAGGCCGACTTGCCAACTAGTTACACCAATCTTATTAGTTGTCACAGTATTGCTAATAATTATAATTAAAAAAAATTGTATTGTTGGGGGTGGAGCCAAGCCGTGCAGGAACATGGCCGCACTCTAAGTTTGCTCCGCAGATACCTACTTTCTCAGCATTTTCTAACTGGCAGGATTATCATATTAATACCCCTAAAAGCCATCGGATGAGAAGGGTTGATATCCCGCACACCTGCGCTACCACTTGAGGGGTCAACACTTGTAATTGTGGCTCACGCACATGCGGCCTGACTACAGCACCTCCATTATGATACCTCCATTGCTGCCACCCTTCTTGCCGCTTTTGGTCCCCCCTGACAACCCGAGATTGCTATTTCCTAACCCCGATACGGACATACCACCTGTAGCCGCGCTCCCTGAGGAGACCGGGCGGGGGGCCACTCCTTCGGACTTGCTGGCTGGAGGTTTTCTAACGGACCTTTTCCCCACGTGACCGGGCCGACTTACACCTCCGCCGGAGTGACCTTCTATAACAGCTAGCACCAAGAATCAGGTGTAGTACCGGCCTTATAATGTGACACGCATCTGAGAACTTAGTAGCTACACGTGGCTCACATCTACCCTAATACAATCGGTGCCGCTGAGCAGGGGAGGCGCATGGGTTTGGGCCTACATTAAACAATAGATAGAATACAGAGGACGCTGTATATGACTGCCCCAGTTAGCTGCACATTACTCAACTCCCCCTTTGCATAGCAAAACACCGGCCTCCATCCATAACTGACTTTGCTAACACTTAACCAGAGGAAGAGGCCTGAGTTCCACTACAGGGCACAGTGGCGCCCCCACCCCTCACTGGGTAGTACAAAACTCCTATGCCAGGTTATCTTGCCCTGTTTTGGGAATAAAGCCCTCAATCTTGGGGCCTAATATCAAGTCACAATACCCTCCCATATGTCTAAGGACACCACAATGACCCCCAAAAAAGGGAGTAAAGCAGACAAACCAGGGAAACCCCATTCCCAAACCCCCTCAGTGTCATCATTTTTTCACAACCCAGACCCTCCAGCTGCTGTTTCTAATGGCACCCCTGAGAGTATGGACATACACAGATCCCCCGAGAACTCTAATAATCAACAAGACTCATTACAAGCCATACAGTCTAAACTTGCATCCCTTCCATCTAAATCAGATCTAGAATCTCTTAAATCTTTTATAAGAGATGAAACGCGTGACTTAAAAAGGGACTTGAATGAGATGGGGGCAAGAATTGACTACCTTGAGGAGGGTCAAGACACCTTAAACAACTTGGTCAGCTCCAATACACAACAGTTATCTATCCAAGATTCCATGATGCAGTCTCTACAAGATAAAGTGGAGGATTTGGATAACCGGGGACTCAGGAACAACCTGCGGATCCATGGTATACCTGAGGAGGTACCTACTGACCAGCTAAGAGACTACCTTATAGAGTTATTCCAATACCTGCTCCCTAACTCTTCCCAACTGCGCAACGAAGACATCGACAGGGCCCACAGGGCGCTACGCCCTACGCCCAAACCTCCCCTGCCGCCACGGGATGTTATAATTAGATTTTTACGATTCACTGCAAAAGAATCCTTTTGGCAAGCAGCAAGAACACGACAATCTATAACCTTCCGGGGTCACTCACTACAGATCTATCAGGATCTCAGTCCATACACAATACAAAGGCGCAAAGAAATCAAATTTATAACCACCACGCTACAAGAACACCACATAAAATACAGATGGGGCTTTCCGTTCAGTTTAATAGTGAATCACAACGGATCTCAACTCACCTACAAGGACTTTAATGACCTCGAACCTTCTATCAAGATCACTGAACATCACTTTTAATCCGCCCAAAGAACCCATGCTTGCTGCTCCCCTAGCGCCACCTGAACCAGGACCTTCTGGACTTGAGGTACAGAGGCCTCAGTGGTCTAGGGTCCAGTCAAAAAGGAGGAAAACTGATGCCAACCCAGCCAGACCCACTACAAAGTGAACAGCTCCTTAGGTCGTCTTCTATTACCCGACTTGCTCATGCAAATTATACTTTGCCTTCTCTGGACTCCTTGGGCTGTCACCCCTGACTTACCCCTACTGTTTTTAAGCAGTGGTGGAGATATGAGGACTGTATATAAAGTGGTAATGTATGGCTCTGTGGTGTGTGTATATTGATAAGTTTTGTTGTTTACTAGTTCTGTTCATTATCTTTATTTAACAATGCTTACCCCCGAAATTTGCCAGGGAGGGTTGTTAGAAATGCACTGGCTATGATACCGAGTGCGTTTTAAACTACCTCCACAGTCTATATGGTAATAACATACCCAGGGGTAACTCACATATACACCTATCTAATACATAGAATACCTGAATATCTACAGTTTTCCCTGATGTATAACCTCTCTAGATTTAATGGCCCATAGGAATACCTGACCCTACTTTGTGGATCTCTACATAGTGGCTCACTGGGCATATAGTTTAGAGCTCTTATAGCTCCATTGAATAGATCAAAGTGCCTATCGTAAGCAGAGCTTTACTATTCACTCATAACTCGGCCCTAATTATGAAAATTTTCTCCACACAGCGGGGAACACGTTATGGGAAATGTTATAACCTTTATCAACTGTTAATGGCAAACTGTGACACAATCTGCGGACACTTATGGGCCTTCACAGGGCTTAAAGTGGCAACTATTTTTATGATTAATTACACACAGTGAAGAATTAAAAAGTTAATACTCTGCAATAAACCTCCTGGCTATACTCTTGTATTTTAACACTCTAGTTTGAAGCACACATTTTGGAGCTCGACTCATATCTGACCCCTTTCCCCTATAGGCAGTGGACTAACACCACTGTCTATTATACCATGATATATTCCCTCAACCGGGGTAATCTCTAATCAACATATATTTGATTATTCCAATAAACATTTACTAGTTAATAAACTCCCTTTTATGTAGGGAAATTTACACCACTCTTCCTGTTTCCTTGTCCTGCCAATTACTGCACATCTATAAACTGAGAAATTGCTAGGTAGTGGTCTTTCCCCCCTTAGCAAAGTGTATAGAATTCTCAATACACTGGTAAAAGTCTATTATGCTTATGATCTTTATCGTTTGTTTTTTCTTGTTCTGTTTCTAAAGTTTAACTGTTATGTGTGTTTTTTAGTTTATTTTTGTCCGGTCCTGGGGAAGGCACTCTTTCATGCTATTAATATTAATCTAATGACATCGCTGATAGCCTGCACATCTTCCCTCCTAAACTAATGGAAAATACACAAACCCAATTTAAGCTTATCTCCCATAATGTCAAAGGGTTTAATAGCCCTCAAAAAAGGTCCATGGCCCTAAGAGATTATAAACGCAATAGAGGAGATATCCTTTTCATTCAAGAGACCCACTTTAGGAGGGGCCGCGAACCCAAAGCCAGCTTGCAGAGGTTTGGCGAAATATTCCTTTCTTCTCATACAACAAAACACAATGGGGTTGGAATCTTACTGAGCAGACGTTTTCCATTTCAGATTTCTTCCACACATAAAGACAGTGAGGGGAGATACATTATTATACTCGGTTCCCTGTACCATAAACCCATAACATTAGTGAATATATATGCCCCTAATGTTAACCCTGCTCCCTTCTTCAATACGCTTAGCAAGAAAATTCTAGAGGTGGCAAGGGGTAGCCTGGTTTTGGGGGGGATTTTAATCTAGCACTTCACCCATCCCTTTGCTCGTCAGGCACATCCTCAGTACCTAATAAAAGCCTGAAACACATCAAACAATCCCTTTTGCAACTAACATTACATGACACTTGGCGACTCCAACACCCCAACGATAGGGACTACACGTTCTACTCCAACCCACATCAACTCTACACGAGAATCGATTACATATTTACAGATGTAACCAATCAGTCCCGTATCTCGAGAACATATATTCACCCATTGACCTGCTCTGACCATGCAATGATAAGCTGTCAATTTAACTGGTCTCCCTCCTCTCCTTCTTCACCTAACTGGAAATTTGATGACTCCCTGCTTAGAGACCCAGTGACTTACTCTCAAATACAAAAGACTCTAGTGGACTACTTCAGAGACAATGACACTACTGATGTGGACATTCATAGCATTTGGAACGCACATAAATGCATCCTTCATGGTGAGCTGATAGCACTCAAAGCCGCTAAGACAAAACAACAACAGACGTACCTTAACTCACTATTAGATGATCTCGCTAAATTGCAAGAGGCACATAAAGCATTTCCATCAAGCACCTCCTTTTTGGACAGCATCACACATAAACGACAACAGCTTAACCTCCTCCTGGGTACCCAGGCTAAACAAAAGGCTTTATTTCTAAGAAAGATATATTATGAGGGAGCGAACAAGCAGGGCAGAATGCTCGCTCACCAACTCAAAAGAAGAACTAACAGATAATACATAATGGGCATCCGGGGAACTGATGGCTCTACTAGACACACGACCTCTGATATCTCTTTAGCCTTTAAAGACTATTATGATAACCTTTATAATATCAGACGGAATAAAGTCCCCCCCTCCCAGGTAGATATTAATGACTACCTCTCCAGCCTAAACCTCCCAAGACTAACTAACGAACAAAGAGATGAATTAGACAACCCGTTTACCGAGGAGGAGATCCTTAGAGTCATCTCCTCTCTCCCCTCAGGCAAGGCCCCAGGCCCTGACGGTTTCGGGAACTCGTACTATATCCAATTTAAGGAACTGCTTTCCCCATACCTTCTTAGATATTTCTGTAGTGTGGATGGAGATAAAGACTTTCCCCCTGCCTCACTTCGGGCCCATATCTCGGTCATCCCTAAACCTAACAGGTCCCCGGAATTAACATTGAACTATCGCCCGATCTCACTAATCAATTCGGACTTAAAGATTTTTGCAAAAATCATTGCTAACCATGTAAACCGTTTCCTTCCTCATCTTATTCATAATGATCAGGTGGGTTTTGTCCCAGGCCGTGAGGCAAGAGACAATACCATCCGTAATATACAATTAATTTGGCATATCTCCAACAGTAAAATCCCTGCGGTATTGGTCTCTACAGACGCGGAAAAGGCTTTCAACCGTGTCAACTGGTCATTCCTCCGAGCGTCTCTTGAAGCCTTTGGCTTCGGCTCTATCACCTTAAAAAGGATATTTTCGTTATATAATTCCCCGAGCGCTAGTATCACTCTTAACGGCTCCTTGTCCCCCCCAATAGAAATAAAGAACGGTACACGCCAGGGCTGCCCCCTCTCCCCCCTGCTGTTCGCACTATATATATATTGAAACACTGGCCTCTAAAATCAGAAGCAATACGGATATAACGGGAATCTCTATAGACCAGGACACATATAAATTGTCCTTATTCGCGGACGATATCCTACTTACCCTTACCAACCCGGAAACTTTGATCCACGCTCTCCTATCGGAACTCACAACTTTCCAAAACTTAGCGGACTTTCTCATAAATCAAAACAAATCTGAGATTCTAGATATTGGACTCCTGCCCAGTTCGGTCGCACACATTAAACAGGAATGCCCACTGAGATGGTGTAGTGGCAACCTGAAATACCTGGGCATCTACCTCTCTCGTTCATTCAACGCACTATTCTGCGATAACTTTCTCCCACTCAAAACCACAATAATGCGTGATCTATCCTCTGGAAGGCAAAAAGTAGACATGTGCACGGCTAAAAAATTTGGTTCGTTTTCGGTTCGGATCGATTCGGACTTTTCAAATTTCGTTTCGGATCGAATCGGATTCGGCAAAATTTGAATAAATTCGTTTCGGATTTATTCGGATCCGAATAAATTCGTTTCGGATTTATTCGGATTCGGCTGAATTCGGTTCTATTCCGTTCCGAAATTCGGTATGTTTTTAGTACACTAACACCCATTTAGTACACTAAGTCACTAACACCCATAAACTACCTATGAACCACTAAACCGAGGCCCCCCCACATCGCAAACCCTATAATAACATTATTTAACCCCTAATCTGCCGATCGGATATCGCCGCAACCTACATTATAGCTATTAACTCCTAATCTGCTGTCCCTAACACCGCCGACCCCTACATTATAGTTATTAACCCCTAATCTGCCCCCCCAACGTCGCCGCAATCTAACTACAAGTATTAACCCCTAATCTGCCTACCCGATATCGCCGCCGCCTACATTATAGCTATTAACCCCTAATCTGCTGTCCCTAACACCGCCGACCCCTACATTATAGTTATTAACCCCTAATCTGCCCCCCCCAACGTCGCCGCAATCTAACTACAAGTATTAACCCCTAATCTGCCGACCCGATATCGCCGCCGCCTACATTATAGCTATTAACCCCTAATCTGCTGTCCCTAACACCGCCGACCGCTACATTATAGTTATTAACCCCTAATCTGCCCCCCCAACGTCGCCGCAATCTAACTACAAGTATTAACCCCTAATCTGCCGACCCGATATCGCCGCCGCCTACATTATAGCTATTAACCCCTAATCTGCTGTCCCTAACACCGCCGACCCCTACATTATAGTTATTAACCCCTAATCTGCCTCCCCCCAACGTCGCCGCAATCTAACTACAAGTATTAACCCCTAATCTGCCGACCGCAAATCGCCGCCACTATAATAAATGTATTAACCCCTAAACCGCCGCACTCCCGCCTCGCAAACACTATAATACATTTTATTAACCCCTAATCTGCCCTCCCTAACATCGCCGCCACCTACCTACAATTATTAACCCCTAATCTCCCGCCCCCAACGTCGCCGCTACTATAATAAGGTTATTAACCCCTAAACCTAAGTCTAACCCTAACACTAACAACACCTAACTTAAATATAATTTAAATAAAACGAAATAAGTTTACTATAGTTAAATAAATGAATCCTATTTAAAACTAAAGACTTACCTGTAAAATAAACCCTAAGATAGCTGCAATATAACTAATAGTTACATTGTAGCTATTTTAGGATTTATTTTTATTTTACAGGCAACTTTGTATTTATTTTAACTAGGTACAATAGTTATTAAATAGTTATTAACTATTTAATAACTACCTAGCTAAAATAAATACAAATTTACCTGTAAAATAAATCCTAACCTAAGTTACAATTACACCTAACACTACACTATCATTTAATTAATTAAATAAATGACTCATATTTAAAACTAAATACTTACCTGTAAAATAAACCCTAATATAGCTGCAATATAACTAATAGTTACATTGTAGCTATTTTAGCATTTATATTTATTTTACAGGCAACTTTGTATTTATTTTAACTAGGTACAATAGCTATTAAATTGTTATTGACTAATTAATAGCTACCTAGTTAAAATAATTACAAAATTACCTGTAAAATAAATCCTAACCTAAGTTACAATAAAACCTAACACTACACTATCATTAAATAAATTAACTACAAGTACCTACAATTATCTACAATTAAATAAACTAAAGTACAAAACCCCCCCACTAAATTACAAAAAATAAAAAACCACTAAATTACAAAAAATAAAAAAATATTACAAGAATTTTAAACTAATTACACCTAATCTAAGCCCCCTAATAAAATAACAAAGCCCCCCAAAATAAAAAAAAATGCCCTACCCTATACTAAATTACAAAAGTTAACAGCTCTATTACCTTACCAGCCCTGAACAGGGCCCTTTGCGGGGCATGCCCCAAAGAAAACAGCTCTTTTGCCTGTAAAAAAAAAAACACAATCCCCCCCCCACATTACAACCCACCACCAACATACCCCTACTCTAACCCAAACCCCCCTTAAATAAACCTAACACTACCCCCCTGAAGATCTCCCTACCTTGAGTCGTGTTCACCCAGCCGGGCCGAAGTCTTCATCCGATGGGGCAGAAGAGGACATCCAGACCGGCAGAAGTCTTCATCCAAGCGGGGCAAGAAGAGGTCTTCCATCCATCATACAAGTACCAAAATACAAACAAACACTAAATTACCAAAAATAATAAAATATTACAATAATTTTAAACTAATTACACCTAATCTAAGCCCCCTACTAGCTATTAATATAGCTTCAATATAACTAATAGTTACATTGTAGCTATTTTAGGATTTATATGTATTTTAAAGGCAACTTTGTATTTATTTTAACTAGGTACAATAGTTATTAAATAGTTAATAACTATTTAATAACTACCTAGCTAAAATAAATACAAATTTACCTGTAAAATAAATCATAACCTAAGTTACAATTACACCTAACACTACACTATCATTAAATTAACTAAATAAATGAATCCTATATAAAACTAAAGACTTACCTGTAAAATAAACCCTAATATAGCTGCAATATAACTAATAGTTACATTGTAGCTATTTTAGCATTTATATTTATTGTACAGGCAACTTTGTATTCATTTTAACTAGGTTCAATAGCTATTAAATAGATATTGACTATTTAATAGCTACCTAGTTAAAATAATTACAAAATTACCTGTAAAATAAATCCTAACCTAAGTTACAATTAAATCTAACACTACACTATCATTAAATAAATTAACTACAAGTACCTACAATTAAATACAATTAAAAAAACTAAACTAAAGTACAAACCCCCCCCCACTAAATTACAAAAAATAAAAAAATATTACAAGAATTTTAAACTAATTACACCTAATCTAAGCCCCCTAATAAAATAACAAAGCCCCCCAAAATAAAAAAAATGCCCTAACCTATACTAAATTACAAAAGTTAACAGCTCTATTACCTTACCAGCCCTGAACAGGGCCCTTTGCGGGGCATGCCCCAAAGAAAACAGCTCTTTTGCCTGTAAAAAAAAAACACAATCCCCCCCCCCACATTACAACCCACCACCCACATACCCCTACTCTAACCCAAACCCCCCTTAAATAAACCTAACACTACCCCCCTGAAGATCTCCCTACCTTGAGTCGTGTTCACCCAGCCGGGCCGAAGTCTTCATCCAATGGGGCAGAAGAGGACATCCAGACCGGCAGAAGTCTTCATCCAAGCGGGGCAAGAAGAGGTCTTCCATCCATCAGAAAAGTACAAAAAAACAAACAAACACTAAATTAGCAAAAATAATAAAATATTACAATAATTTTAAACTAATTACACCTAATCTAAGCCCCCTACTAGCTATTAATATAGCTACAATATAACTAATAGTTACATTGTAGCTATTTTAGGATTTATATTTATTTTACAGGCAACTTTGTATTTATTTTAACTAGGTACAATAGCTATTAAATAGTTAATAATTATTTAATAACTACCTAGCTAAAATAAATACAAATTTACCTGTAAAATAAACCCTAACCTAAGTTACAATTACACCTAACACTACACTGTCATTAAATTAACTAAATAAATTAATCCTATATAAAACTAAATACTTACCTGTAAAATAAACCCTAATATAGCTACAATATAACTAATAGTTACATTGTAGCTATTTTAGCATTTATATTTATTTTACAGGCAACTTTGTATTTATTTTAACTAGGTACAATAGCTATTAAATAGATATTTACTGTTTAATAGCTACCTAGTTAAAATAATTACAAAATTACCTGTAAAATAAATCCTAACCTAAGTTACTATTAAACCTAACACTACACTATCATTAAATAAATTAACTACAAGTACCTACAATTAAATACAATGAAATAAACTAAACTAAAGTACAAAAAAAACAAACACTAAATTACAAAAAATAAAAAAAATTACAAGAATTTTAAACTAATTACACCTAATCTAAGCCCCCTAATAAAATAACAAAGCCCCCCAAAATAAAAAAATGCCCTACCCTATACTAAATTACAAAAGTAATCAGCTCTATTACCTTACCAGCCCTTAAAAGGGCCTTTTGCGGGGGCATGCCCCAAAGAAAACAGCTCTTTTGCCTGTAAAAAAAAACACAATACCCCCCCCACATTACAACCCACCACCCACCACCCACATACCCCTACTCTAACCCAAACCCCCCTTAAATAAACCTAACACTACCCCCCTGAAGATCTCTCTACCGTGTCTTCACCCAGCGGGCCGAAGTCTTCATCCGATCGGGCAGAAGAGGACATCCAGACCGGCAGAAGTCTTCATCCAAGCGGGGCAAGAAGAGGTCTTCCATCCATTAGAAGTCTTGATCCAGGTGGCATCTTCTCTGTTCATCCATCCGGAGCGGAGCGGCAGCATCCTGAAGACATCCCACGCAGAGCATCCTCTTCTTTCTTGATCCGACGACTAGGTGACTGTACCTTTAAGTCACGTCATCCAAGATGGCGTCCCTTGAATTCCGATTGGCTGATAGGATTCTATCAGCCAATCGGAATAAAGGTAGGAAAAATCTGATTGGCTGATTCAATCAGCCAATCAGATTCAAGTTCAATCCGATTGGCTGATGGAATCAGCCAATCAGATTGACCTCGCATTCTATTGGCTGTTCCGATCAGCCAATAGAATGCAAGCTCAATCTGATTGGCTGATTGGATCAGCCAATCGGATTGAACTTGAATCTGATTGGCTGATTGAATCAGCCAATCAGATTTTTCCTACCTTAATTCCGATTGGCTGATAGAATCCTATCAGCCAATCGGAATTCAAGGGACGCCATCTTGGATGACGTCACTTAAAGGTACAGTCAACTAGTCGTCGGATCAAGAAAGAAGAGGATGCTCTGCGTGGGATGTCTTCAGGATGCTGCCGCTCCTCTCCGGATGGATGAACAGAGAAGATGCCGCCTGGATCAAGACTTCTGATGGATGGAAGACCTCTTCTTGCCCCGCTTGGATGAAGACTTCTGCCGGTCTGGATGTCCTCTTCTGCCCGATCGGATGAAGACTTCGGCCCGCTGGGTGAAGACACGGTAGAGAGATCTTCAGGGGGGTAGTGTTAGGTTTATTTAAGGGGGGTTTGGGTTAGAGTAGAGGTATGTGGGTGGTGGGTTGTAATGTGGGGGGGGATTGTGTTTTTTTTTACAGGCAAAAGAGCTGTTTTCTTTGGGGCATGCCCCGCAAAGGGCCCTGTTCAGGGCTGGTAAGGTAATAGAGCTGTTAACTTTTGTAATTTAGTATAGGGTAGGGCATTTTTTTTTTATTTTGGGGGGCTTTGTTATTTTATTAGGGGGCTTAGATTAGGTGTAATTAGTTTAAAATTCTTGTAATATTTTTTTATTTTTTGTAATTTAGTGGTTTTTTATTTTTTGTAATTTAGTGGGGGGGTTTTGTACTTTAGTTTATTTAATTGTAGATAATTGTAGGTACTTGTAGTTAATTTATTTAATGATAGTGTAGTGTTAGGTTTTATTGTAACTTAGGTTAGGATTTATTTTACAGGTAATTTTGTAATTATTTTAACTAGGTAGCTATTAATTAGTCAATTACTATTTAATAGCTATTGTACCTAGTTAAAATAAATACAAAGTTGCCTGTAAAATAAATATAAATGCTAAAATAGCTACAATGTAACTATTAGTTATATTGCAGCTATATTAGGGTTTATTTTACAGGTAAGTATTTAGTTTTAAATATGAGTCATTTATTTAATTAATTAAATGATAGTGTAGTGTTAGGTGTAATTGTAACTTAGGTTAGGATTTATTTTACAGGTAAATTTGTATTTATTTTAGCTAGGTAGTTATTAAATAGTTAATAACTATTTAATAACTATTGTACCTAGTTAAAATAAATACAAAGTTGCCTGTAAAATAAAAATAAATCCTAAAATAGCTACAATGTAACTATTAGTTATATTGCAGCTATCTTAGGGTTTATTTTACAGGTAAGTCTTTAGTTTTAAATAGGATTCATTTATTTAACTATAGTAAACTTATTTCGTTTTATTTAAATTATATTTAAGTTAGGGGGTGTTAGTGTTAGGGTTAGACTTAGGTTTAGGGGTTAATAACCTTATTATAGTAGCGGCGACGTTGGGGGCGGGAGATTAGGGGTTAATAATTGTAGGTAGGTGGCGGCGATGTTAGGGAGGGCAGATTAGGGGTTAATAAAATGTATTATAGTGTTTGCGAGGCGGGAGTGCGGCGGTTTAGGGGTTAATACATTTATTATAGTTGCTGCGATTTGCGGTCGGCAGATTAGGGGTTAATACTTGTAGTTAGATTGCGGCGACGTTGGGGGGGGGCAGATTAGGGGTTAATAACTATAATGTAGGGGTCGGTGGTATTAGGGACAGCAGATTAGGGGTTAATAGCTATAATGTAGGCGGCGGCGATATCGGGTCGGCAGATTAGGGGTTAATACTTGTAGTTAGATTGCGGCGACGTTGGGGGGGGCAGATTAGGGGTTAATAACTATAATGTAGGGGTCGGCGGTGTTAGGGACAGCAGATTAGGGGTTAATAGCTATAATGTAGGCGGCGGCGATATCGGGTCGGCAGATTAGGGGTTAATACTTGTAGTTAGATTGCGGCGACGTTGGGGGGGGCAGATTAGGGGTTAATAACTATAATGTAGGGGTCGGCGGTGTTAGGGACAGCAGATTAGGGGTTAATATCTATAATGTAGGCGGCGGCGATATCGGGTCGGCAGATTAGGGGTTAATAAAATAATGCAGGTGTCAGCGATAGCGGGGGCGGCAGATTAGGGGTTAATAACTATAATGTAGGGGTCGGCGGTGTTAGGGACAGCAGATTAGGGGTTAATAGCTATAATGTAGGTGGCGGCGATATTCGGTCGGCAAATTAGGGGTTAATAAAATAATGCAGGTGTCAGCGATAGCGGGGGCGGCAGATTAGGGGTTAATAAGTGTTAGATTAGGGGTGTTTAGAGACTCGGGGTACATGTTAGGGTGTTAGGTGCAGACTTAGTGTTTCCCCATAGGAAACAATGGGGCTGCAGTGTTAGTTTTTTTTTAGCCGAAACTCCCATTGTTTCCTATGGGGAAATGCCGAATTTTAATGAGCTAATTCGGATTTATTCGGAGATACGGCAGCTATTTCGGATTCATTCGGTAGATTCGGAAGTATTTTAATTCGGAAATCCGAATCGATCCGAATCTCCGAATTTACCGAATTTACCGAATTTCCGTATTAATCCGAAACGAACCGCACATGTCTAGCAAAAAGGCTATCTTGGTGGGGCCGGATAAACACTATAAAGATTAACGTTTTCCGTAGCCTACTTTATATCATGGGGGCCCTCCCAATCCCCATACAACCTAAATACTTATCTCAAGTTCAAAACCTATTTAGCACATTTATCTGGAACAATAAACCACCAAGAATTAATAAAAACACAATGTTTCTATTGAAACCACAAGGGGGGCTGAGTGTCCCCAATCTTGACGAATATAGAAATGCCATTTTCCTACAGAGGATCCTTGACTGGAGGGTGGGGACATCACAGAGACGATGGGTTCATCTAGAAAGACAGTTGTCCCCCGACACCCCTCTCCCGAGCCTCTGTTGGCATCCAGACTTCAACGTGACAATTAAGCGACTTTCCAACCCTATTATCAGGGAGACTGCCCTGATTTGGAACCAGACCAACACACACCATCCATACCTCTCGTCTATCCCTGGCCCCTTGACATCCTTAATACATAACTCGGAATTCTCTCTGATGTGTCTATGTGAGCCATTATCCCTTGACGCGTCAATAAAAGATATTTCGGCTCATAACATAACTACTAATGAAGTCTTGTGCACACAAACACAGCTAATAGAAAAGGGATTTGACTGGGCAAGGAACTGGTTCTCTTATAGACGACTACATAACTATATCTCTACCCATAGCGACAAAAACAACTTGACCCGCACTCCCACTAACCTAGAGAAATTATACTTGATCAACACACCAATTAGACATTCCCTATCTACTGTATACAAAATTTTACTTCAACCCCCTCCAGGTAATCTTCCCTACTCCATTGAGAAGTTGGAGAGAGAACTGGGGAATATAATTCTCCCACATACTGCAATCAACATATTTTTAAACACAAAAAGATCATCTGTTTCTTCCTCCATACAAGAGACCAACTATAAAATCCTACACTGCTGGTACTTAACCCCCCGTAGACTTCACCGCCTGTTCTCGTCCATGAGCGACAGGTGCTGGAGATGCGGACACGTAGGTAGCGGAATGGGCCATATGTGGTGGTGGTACTACCGTCTGAACCACTACTGGTATGAGGTCATTCATGAAGTTGAAATAATCTTCCAAATCTCGATCCCCCCAGACCCCCTGATATGGCTTTTAAACAAGTCTATTAAACTGCCCTGCAAGTCCCTACTCCCTCTTTTCCGCATCTTTACAAATAGTGCAACACTGTTAATAGCTAAAATATGGAAGACTAGAGATATTCCCACACTAGCTAACTGGCGCAACAAAGTATCTGAACTACTAGAGCTTGAGGAATACTCCGCCTATAAGAGAGGTACTACTGACAATTATAATGCCCTCCAATTCATATGGGACGATTACGAACGAAATATTAATGATTAGCGATGCTGCTTTGGACCCTTCCCTACATAGAGTTGGATTCCATGGGACTGGACACCCTTTTCATTTAGTGAATAGTTAGTTTTAATTTTACTTTTATTTTATTTCATTTCTATTTTCTTTTATTTCCTTTTATTTTTATCCTGTCTCATAATGAAAATTTTTTTGATATAATTTGTTAATCCATCCTCCCTTCAAGTTTTAACTACCATGTTGAACCATGGCCCTTTATGCTCAGTGTAATAGAAGGGTATGGACCATAGAGGAGGACAGATTGTATAGAATTTGTGAATTATTCCATGTATGTATTTGTATTGTTCTTTTTTTTCTATTCTGTGATACACTCTGTTCATTTATCAATAAAAAGAATTTAACTAAAAATTTTTGGATTGTTATTCTGAATCCTCAGTTTGCTCGTGCCATTGAATTGCACTTTCCTCCTGCCTGCCAGCCTGTGTGCCAGGCCGACTTGCCAACTATTTACAACAATCATATTTGTTGTCACAGTATTGTTAATAATTAAAATTAAAAAAAATTTGATGGTTATTCTGAATCCTCAGTTTGCTCGTGCCATTGATTTTCACTTTCCTTCTGCCTGCCAGCCTGTGTGCCAGGCCGACTTGCCAACTATTTACACCAATCATATTTGTTGTCACAGTATTGTTAATAATTAAAATTAAAATTTTTTTGCTTGTAATTCTGAATCCTCAGTTTGCTTGTGCCATTGAATTGCACTTTCCTCCTGCCTGCCAGCCTGTGTGCCAGGCCCAACTAGCCAATTAGTGCCAGCAATCATATTTCTTTTAACAGTATTGCAAAAATTGTCAATCATCACTGTTTTGACTGTCAATCTGCAGTCTACTAGTGTCCTCGAATTGCATTTTCCTCCTGCCTGCCTGTGTGCCAGGCCAACTTCCCAACTAGTTACGCCAATCTTATTTGTTGTCACAGTATTGTTAATAATTATAATAAAAAAAATTTGGATTGTTATTCTGAATCCTCAGTTTGCTCATGCCATTGAATTGCACTTTCCTCCAGTTTGCCAGCCTGTGTGCCAGGCCGTCTTGTCAACTATTTACACCAATCATAATTGTTGTCACAGTATTGTTACTAATTAAAAATACAAATTTTTTGATTGTTATTCTGAATCCTCAGTTTGCTCATGCCATTGAATTGCACTTTCCTCCTGCCTGCCAGCCTGTGTGCCAGGCCCAAGTAGCCAATTAGTGCCAGCAATCATATTTCTTTTAACAGTATTGAAAAAATTGTCAATCATCACTGTTTTGACTGTCAATCTGCAGTCTACTAGTGAACTGGCTTGAATTGCATTTTCCTCCTGCCTGCCTGCCTGCCTGCCTGTGTGCCAGGCCCAACTAGCCAATTAGTTCCACCAATCATATTTCTTGTAACAGTATTGAAATTTTTGTTAATCATAACTGTTTTGACTGTGAATCTTCAGTCTCCTAGTGCCATTGAATTGCAGTTTCCATTCTCTCAGCGTGTGTGCCAAACAGGCCCATTTGCCAACTATTGCCAACAATCATATTTGTTGTCACAGTACTTCTAATATTTAAAAAAATTAACAATTTATGATTTTTAAAACATCTGTCTTTTTTGTTGTTGTCAGTCTGACAGCGTATACTGTGCCCACTTCGACAGTGCCACCACTCATATAATTTGTGTAATAGTATTGTTAGTGTCCATTTTAAAAAAAATGAAAGGCAGAGGCAGGACACCCCACAGGTTCCGTGGTTGTGGTCGTGGTGCTGTGATTCCTTTAGACCCTACAAATATGCACATTGTTCAGACGCCGGGTGCCAGGGGGGACGCAAAAAGTTCTGAGGAGGACCTAGTTGAATGGCTAACACAGGACACCCAATCTTCTACAGCTTCCGCTCCTAGTCCTTCTAACCTTGACGCACCATCTACATCCAGCTGTGCTTTGGGCAGGTCTCAAGTGACCAGTGCCACTCGCCCGCCTGTCGCCACCATCAACACTAGCACCACAGCCGCTTCACTTGATCTGTCACAGGAGTTATTGACACATCAGTTGGAAGAAATGAGTGATGCGCAACCATCATTGACAGAGGATGTAGATAACAGTGATCAGTCTCAGTCAGGCAGCATTACCGACATGGAGGTACGGTGTGATGATGATGATGTTGTACCCACTACTGCTTCCTTTCTTGATGTGTCAGATACAAGTGAAGTGGTTGATGATGATGTGTCGGTGGATGTCACGTGGGTGCCTGCTAGAAGAGAAGAAGAAGAGGGGGAAAGTTCAGATGGGGAGACAGAGAGGAGGAGGAGACGAGTTGGAAGCATGGGGAGGTCGTCTCAAGGAGCTAGTGGCACAGTCAGACAGCATGCATCGGCACCCGGGGTCAGCCAGACAGCATGCCGACGCCCATCAACGCATGCTGTTGCCACCACCAGAATGCCGTCATCGCAGAGCTCAGCAGTGTGGCATTTTTTTGTGTGTCTGCCTCTGAGAACAGCGATGCAATTTGCAACCTGTGCCAAAAGAAACTGAGTCGTGGGAAGTCCAACACCCACCTAGGTACAACTGCTTTGCGAAGGCACATGGTCTCCCATCACAAACGCCGATGGGAAGAACACATGAGTAGAAGCAACACACAAAGTGAAAGTCGCCAACCACTGCTGTCCTCCTTGCCCCCTCTCAAACATCCTCCACTGAGTCTCTCTTACGTAGCAGTTCCTGGTCATCTGCCCACAGTCAGTTGTCTGTCAAGGACATGACTGAGCGTAAAAAGCCAATTTCTCATAGTCACCCCCTTGCCCAGTGTCTGACAGCTGGCTTGTCTGAACTCTTAGCCCGCCAGCTTTTACCATACAAGCTGGTGGAGTCTGATGCTTTAAAAAAAATTGTATCTATTGGGACACCGCAGTGGAAGGTACCTGGCAGAATTTTCTTTTCACAAAAGGCAATCCCAAACCTGTACTCTGTTGTGAGAAAGGAAGTTATGGCATGTCTGGCACACAGCGTTGGGGCAAGGGTCCATATGACCACGGATAGCTGGTCTGAAAAGCATGGTCAGGGCAGGTATATCACCAACACTGCGCATTGGGTAAACCTGCTGACATCTGACAAGCATGGAATGCGTGGCTCTGCAGAAGAGTTGGTGACACCGCCACGACTTGCAGGCAGGCCTGCTGCTACCTCCTCTACTCCTCCTACTCCATCCTCTTCCATAACCTCTTCCTCGGCTGAGTCCTCTTCAACTTCTGCGTCTTGCTCCACATCTATGGCACCCCCCCAGCTCCCCAGGTACTATGCTATATCCTGGGTACGGCAGTGTCACGCCGTCTTGGGGTTAACTTGCCTGAAAGCGGAGAGTCACACCGCACCAGCACTCCTGACTGCCCTGAATGCACAGGTGGATCAGTGGATGACTCCGCACCAACTGGAGATTGGCAAGGTTGTTTCTGACAAATGGAAGTAATTTGGTGGCGGCATTGAAATTGGGCAAGTTGACACATGTGCCGTGCATGGCACATGTGTGTAATCTAATTGTACAATGATTTGTCCATAAGTACCAAGGCTTACAGGACATCCTGAAGCAGGCCCGGAAGGTGTGTGGCCATTTCAGGCATTCCTACACGGCCATGGTGCACTTGTCCGATATCCAGCATCGAAACAACCTGCCAGCGAGGCGCTTGATTTGCGACAGCCCGACACGGTGGAATTCAACACTCCTAATGTTTGACCGCCTGCTCCAACAAGAATAAGCTGTTAATGAGTATTTGTATGACCGGGGTGCTAGGACAGCCTCTGGGGAGCTGGGGATATTTTTGCCAAATTACTGGACGCTCATGCGCAATGCCTGTAGGCTCATGCATCCTTTTGAGGAGGTGACAAACCTTGTCAGTCGCACCGAAGGCACCATCAGCGACATCATACTATTTGTTTTCTTCCTGGAGCGTGCCCTGCGAAGAGTGCTGGATCAGGCCATAGATGAGTGTGAAGAGGAAGAGTTGTGGTGTCCATCACCCCCACAAACAGCCCGAGGAACGGGACATGATTAGCTCGACATCCAACCTTGTTCAAATGGGTTCTTTCATGCTGTCGTGCCTGTTGAGGGACCCTCGTATAAAAAAGCTGAAGGAGAACGACCTGTACTGGGTGTCCACATTCCTCGACCCCCGGTATAAGCATAAAGTGCCTGAAATGTTACCAAATTCCCGCAAGTCGGAAAGGATGGAGCATTTTAAGAATAAATTAAAAATATGCTTTACACAGCGTATAAGGTTGATGTCACAGCACAACGGGAATGTAACAGGGGAAGAGATTAAATTAATCCTTCTCCTCCTCCCACGACCATGGCGGCAAGGACAGGACGCTTTCCTGATGTCTTGTTGATGGAGGACATGCGTACCTTTTTAACTCCCATGCATCCCCAGAGCCTTTCGGGATCCAGCCTCAGAGAAAGACTCAACCGACAGGTAGCAGACTACCTAGCTTTAACAGCGGATCTCGACACTCTCAGGAGCGATGGACCCCTTGACTACTGGGTGTGCAGGCTTGACTTGTGGCCTGAGCTATCCCAATTTGCAATGGAACTTCTGGCCTGCCCCGCTTCAAGTGTCCTGTTCGAAAGGACCTTCAGTGCAGCAGGAGGTTTTGTCACTGAGAAGAGAAGTAGCCTAGGTCAAAAAAGCCTTGACTATCTCACTTTTATAAAAATGAATGAGGGATGGATCCCGAAGGGACTGACATTGGGCGATACATTTGATTAAAAAAGGCCTGATGATGAGATGAGCTGGCTTGGGCTACAACTGGTACACAGTTTGGAGAGTG
Organism: Bombina bombina; assembly: GCF_027579735.1. Classification (NCBI taxonomy): domain Eukaryota; kingdom Metazoa; phylum Chordata; class Amphibia; order Anura; family Bombinatoridae; genus Bombina; species Bombina bombina. The sequence continues at coordinate 629,377,880 of NC_069502.1, forward strand.
AGTGAAGTAGTGCGCTAGTGTCAGGGGGGGAGATCAAACACCTTACTTAGGCTGACCATATTGCCACTTTAAGAAGGAACACATATGAAAAATACATATGTGAGGGTTCTTATACAAAACCATTTCTTTAAACAGCCCTGAAAACAGCCCTGACATATGTATTTTTCATATGTGTCCCTTTTTAAAGCGGCAATATGGTCAGCCTAGCCTTACTGGATATGCTTAGATCCTTCAATCTAAGCAATAATGTTAATGATACTAAAAGGGGGTAGTAAGGGCGCTAAAAGCTAAAGATCTTAGGGGTATTAATGTGTGTATCGTGATACTGCTATAATTGCAATATGATTTAGTTTTTAAAGTGCATTAAGTGTTGATAGATAAGTACCAAGTGATTCTACACATACACTCTTAACGTGTGTTAAAAAACTAATGTTTAATAATAAAAAATAAAAATTAAATTTACCTCAATAAACAATAACAAAATCACATATATAGAACAATTGATAGAGACGTCTCTCTATTATATTGGGGATCCAACCAACAAAATCAAAAATCAACAAAAATACATTATCGTATCTATTAAAAATTGTAAGGTATATAAAATGTATCAATATTTAACAATTGTTTCAATAGTTAAAAAATATGGAAACCTTGTATATAAAAACAGTGTTAAATAAACCTTGCTACAATTTTATCTAGGAAAGTTCCTCTCCAATTGGTGAGGTATAATGGTAGCTAAGATTATGTTATAGTGTTAGGATATTAAAGGTATTGAAGCGGTGCTGTAAGAAAATTTTTGGATGACACCGTAGTGCCTCTAAGTCCAGAGAGTCTTAAACTGCAGGGTATTATGTAAGCATCCTGCATATACAGTATTGTCAGGCAATATTTATTGATCTTCTTGTGGTAACATACCTCTCTGTTTCGGTATCCAAGGCTGTGAGGTGTGCTTTGTCTCTTCCGTTCTTCCGCGGCTAGTCTCTGTCCTGTGAGGCCAGCATCTGACGTCACACCCGGTTATCCACAGAAACCGCCCACAAGTGTCAATCACTCTCCCTGAGATACTCTCAGGTAGTTACCACTTTGTAGTTTCAATCTGAAAGTTATCCACAACCGCAGATTATTTCTATCCACTCCAGTAGTCTCCATGTTTTTTTTAGTTCTCATCCAATCTCACTCCCTCTGACCGTGACGTAGTATTCAGACTCCTTCTACCACCTTTACTGATCTACAACTGGTACACAGGCTGGCCTTTTTTTTTCTTATAAAGCCAGATGACTTGCTTGACTTATCCGCCAACAACTAGTGTTCAAGCCACAAGCTTTTAGGGCACTTTCTAAATGTTTTACAAACATCAATTTTTCTGGCCGCTGCTACAGCAGTTGCTACAACAATACCCAAATTTTTCAGTCATTTGTACATTCCTAATTTTTCTGGCCTCTGCTGCTGCTCTGTGGGTACAAAACTCAAATCAAAAAATAAGGCACATAACAGTGATTAAACTGTTAAGAATAGTACAACTTAACACACCATTCATATCTGGTGGACCATTAAATTGCACGCGCAGTGCCCCAAATGTGAAGTAGGAGGACCGACCAAGCATCTTTATCCGTCTCTTGATTGCTCTAAATTATCTCTGGGTTCCATCTATGCCATACCTGTACTCTATTGTGCAAAAGGGTGGCATATGTGGTGTTTCATGCTGTTGTGCCTGTTGCGGGTCGTAGCCCATGGTATAAAAAGGCTGAAGGAGAATGACCTGTAATGGGTGCCCCAGCACATTTTTTGAAAAATGTTCCCGGTTCCTCTCAATTATCTCCGGGTTTCTAAAATGGATGCCATACCTGTACTCGATTGTGCAAAAGGATGGCATATGTGGTGTTTCCTGCAGTTGTTTCTGTTGATGGTGCTCGACCCTCTTATAAAAAGACTGAAGGAGAACGACCTGTAGTGGGTGTCCAAGCATGGTTTTTTGGGCAATTTCACGTTTCCAAACAATTATCTCTGGGTTTCTAAAATCAATGCCGTACCTGTACTCTATTGTTCAAAAGGATGCCATATGTCCTCTTTACTGCTGTTTTTTCATATGAGGGTCCTGGACTCTCTTATAAAAAGGCTGAAGTAGAAAGAAGTGTCCTGGGTGTCCAATCATTTTTTGGGTTCAATTTCCCGGTTGCAACAAATTATCTCCGGGTTTCTAAAATCAATGCTTTACCTGTACTCTATTGTTCAAAAGGATGCCATATGTCCTCTTTCCTGCTGTTGTTTCTGTTGAGGGTCCTGGACCCTGTTATAAAAAGGCTGAAGGAGAAAGAAGTGTACTGGGTGTCCATCCAATCATTTTTTTTAATTCAAATTCCCGGTTGCAAACAATTCTCTCCAGGTTTCTAAAATCAATGCTTTACCTGTACTCTATTGTTCAAAAGGATGCCATATGTCCTCTTTCCTGCTGGTGTTTTGTTTGAGAGTCCTGGACCCTCCTATAAAAAGGCCTAAGGAGAAAGAAGTGTACTGGGAGTCCAATCAATGTTTTTTTCTATTTCCCAGTTGCAAAAATTTATCTCTGGGTTTCTAAAATCAATGCTGTACCTGTACTCTATTGTTCGAAAGGATGCCATATGTTCTCTTTCCTGCTGGTATTTTGTTTGAGGGTCCTGGACCCTCTTATAAAAAGGCCTAAGGAGAAATAAGTGTACTGGGTGTCCAATCAATGTTTTTTTCTATTTCCCATTTGCCAAAAATTATCTCTGGGTTTCTTAAATCAATGCTGTACCTGTACTCTATTGTTCAAAAGGATGCCATATGTCCTCTTTCCTGCTGGTGTTTTGTTTGAGGGTCCTGGACCCTCTTATAAAAAGGCTGAAGGAGAAAGAAGTGTACTGGGTGTCCATCAAATCATTTTTTTTATTCAAATTCCCGGTTGCAACAAATTATCTCCGGGTTTCTAAAATCAATGCTTTAACTGTACTCTATTGTTCAAAAGGATGCCATATGTCCTCTTTCCTGCTGGTGTTTTGTTTGAGGGTCCTGGACCCTCTTATAAAAAGGCCTAAGGAGAAAGAAGTGTACTGGGTGTCCATCCAATCATTTTTTTTATTCAAATTCCCGGTTGCAAAAAATTATCTCTGGGTTTCTAAAATCAATGCTGTACCTGTACTCTATTGTTCCAAAGGATGCCATATGTCCTCTTTCCTGCTGGTGTTTTGTTTGAGGGTCATGGACCCTCTTATAAAAAGGCCTAAGGAGAAAGAAGTGTACTGGGTGTCCATCAAATCATTTTTTTTATTCAAATTCCCGGTTGCAACAAATTATCTCCGGGTTTCTAAAATCAATGCTTTAACTGTACTCTATTGTTCAAAAGGATGCCATATGTCCTCTTTCCTGCTGGTGTTTTGTTTGAGGGTCCTAGACCCTCTTATAAAAAGGCCTAAGGAGAAAAAAGTGTACTGGGTGTCCAATCAATGTTTTTTTCTATTTCCCATTTGCCAAAAATTATCTCTGGGTTTCTAAAATCAATGCTGTACCTGTACTCTATTGTTCAAAAGGATGCCATATGTTCTCTTTCCTGCTGGTGTTTTGTTTGAGGGTCCTGGACCCTCTTATAAAAAGGCCTAAGGAAAAATAAGTGTACTGGGTGTCCAATCAATGTTTTTTTCTATTTCCCATTTGCCAAAAATTATCTCTGGGTTTCTAAAATCAATGCTGTACCTGTACTCTATTGTTCAAAAGGATGCCATATGTCCTCTTTCCTGCTGCTGTTTTTGTTGAGGGTCCTTGACCCTCTTATAAAAAGGCCGAAGGATAAAGAAGTGTAAAAGGACTAAGGATAAAGAAGTGTACTGGGTGTCCAATCAATGTTTTTTTTTATTTCCCGGTTGCAACAAATTATCTCAGGGTTTCTAAAATCAATGCCTTACCTGTAATCTATTGTTCAAAAGGATGCAATATGTCCTATTTCCTGCTGCTGTTTTTGTTGAGGGTCCTGGACCCTCTTATAAAAAGGCCGAAGGATAAAGAAGTGTAAAAGGCCTAAGGATAAAGAAGTGTACTGGGTGTCCAACCAATGTTTTTTTTCGATTTCCCGGTTGCCACAAATTATCTCAGGGTTTCTAAAATCAATGCCTTACCTGTAATCTATTGTTCAAAAGGATGCCATATGTCCTCTTTCCTGCTGCTGTTTTTGTTGAGGGTCCTGAAACCTCTTATAAAAAGGCCTAAGGATAAAGAAGTGTACTGGGTGTCCTGTCCAATGTTTTTTTCTATTTAACGTTTACTAAAAATTATCTCCGGGTTTCTAAAATCAATGCTTTACCTGTACTCTATTGTTCAAATGGATGCCATATGTCCTCTTTCCTGCTGCTGTTTTTGTTGAGGGTCCTGGACCCTCTTATAAAAAGGCTGAAGGATAAAGAAGTGTAAAAGGCCTAAGGTAAGGAAGTGTACTGGGTGTCCAATCATTGTTTTTTTTCTATTTCCCGGTTGCAAAAAATTATCTCTGGGTTTCTAATATCAATGCCTTTCCTGTAATCTATTGTTCAAAAGGATGCCATATGTCCTCTTTCCTGCTGCTGTTTTTGTTGAGGATCCTGGAGCCTATAATAAAAAGGCCTAAGGATAAAGAAGTGTACTGGGTGTCTAATCAATGTTTTTTTCTATTTCACGTTTCCTAAAAATCATCCCCGGGTTTCTAAAATCAATGCTTTACCTGTACTCTATTGTTCAAAAGGATGCCATATGTCCTCTTTCCTGCTGCTGTTTTTGTTCATGGTCCGGGACCCTCTTATAAAAAGGCCTAAGGATAAAGAAGTGTACTGGGTACCCTGTCCAATGTTTTTTTCTATTTCACGTTTCCTAAAAATTATCTCCGGGTTTCTAAAATTAATGCTTTACCTGTACTCTATTGTTCAAAAGTATGCCATATGTCCTCTTTCCTGCTGCTGTTTTTGTTGAGGGTCCTGGACCCTCTTATAAAAAGGCAGAAGGATAAAGAATTGTAAAAGGTCTAAGGATAAAGAAGTGTACTGGGTGTCCAATCAATGTTTTTGTCTATTTCCCGGTTGCAACAAATTATCTCTGGGTTTCTAATATCAATGCCTTTCCTGTAATCTATTGTTCAAAAGGATCCCATATGTCCTCTTTCCTGCTGCTGTATTTGTTGAGGGTTCTGGAGCCTCTTATAAAAAGGCCTAAGGATAAAGAAGTGTACTGGGTGTCCTGTCCAATGTTTTTTTCTATTTCACGTTTCCTAAAAATTATCTCCGGGTTTCTAAAATCAATGCTTTTCCTGTACTCTATTGTTCAAAAGGATGCCATATGTCCTCTTTCCTGCTGCTGTTTTTGCTGAGGGTCCTGGACCCTCTTATAAAAAGGCCGAAGGATAAAGAAGTGTAAAAGGCCTAAGGATAAAGAAGTGTACAGGGTGTCCAATCAAAGATTTCTCTATTTCCCGGTTGTAACAAATTATCTCTGGGTTTCTAATATCAATGCCTTTCCTGTAATGTATTGTTCAAAAGGATGCCATATGTCCTCTTTCTTGCTGCTGTTTTTGTTGAGGGTCCTGGAGCCTCTTATAAAAAGGCCTAAGGATAAAGAAGTGTACTGGGTGTCTAATCAATGTTTTTTTCTATTTCACGTTTCCTAAAAATGATCTCCGGGTTTCTAAAATCAATGCTTTACCTGTACTCTATTGTTCAAAAGGATGCCATATGTCCTCTTTCCTGCTGCTGTTTTTGTTGATGGTCCGGGACCCTCTTATAAAAAGGCCTAAGGATAAAGAAGTGTACTGGGTGTCCTGTCCAATGTTTTTTTCTATTTCACGTTTCCTAAAAATTATCTCCGGGTTTCTAAAATCAATGCTTTACCTGTACTCTATTGTTCAAAAGGATGCCATATGTCCTCTTTCCTGCTGCTGTTTTTGTTGAGGGTCCTGGACCCTCTTATAAAAAGGCCGAAGGATAAAGAAGTGTAAAAGGCCTAAGGATAAAGAAATATACTGGGTGTCCAATCAATGTTTTTTTTTATTTCCCCGTTGCAACAAATTATCTCAGGGTTTCTAAAATCAATGCCTTACCTGTAATCTATTGTTCAAAAGGATGCCATATGTCCTCTTTCCTGCTGCTGTTTTTGTTGAGGGTCCTGGAGCCTCTTATAAAAAGGCCTAAGGATAAAGAAGTGTACTGGGTGTCTAATCAATGTTTTTTTCTATTTCACGTTTCCTAAAAATTATCTCCGGGTTTCTAAAATCAATGCTTTACCTGTACTCTATTGTTCAAAAGGATGCCATATGTCCTCTTTCCTGCTGCTGTTTTTGTTGATGGTCCGGGACCCTCTTATAAAAAGGCCTAAGGATAAAGAAGTGTACTGGGTGTCCTGTCCAATGTTTTTTTCTATTTCACGTTTCCTAAAAATTATCTCCGGGTTTCTAAAATCAATGCTTTACCTGTACTCTATTGTTCAAAAGGATGCCATATGTCCTCTTTCCTGCTGCTGTTTTTGTTGAGGGTCCTGGACCCTCTTATAAAAAGGCCGAAGGATAAAGAAGTGTAAAAGGCCTAAGGATAAAGAAGTTTACTGGGTGTCCAATCAATGCTTTTTTCTATTTCCCGGTTGCAACAAATTATTTCTGGGTTTCTCATATCAATGCCTTTCCTGTAATCTATTGTTCAAAAGGATGCCATATGTCCTCTTTCCTGCTTCTGTTTTTGTTGAGGGTCCTGGAGCCTCTTATAAAAAGGCCTAAGGATAAAGAAGTGTACTGGGTGTCTAATCAATGTTTTTTTCTATTTCACGTTTCCTAAAAATGATCTCCGGGTTTCTAAAATCAATGGTTTACCTGTACTCTATTGTTCAAAAGGATGCCATATGTCCTCTTTCCTGCTGCTGTTTTTGTTGATGGTCCGGGACCCTCTTATAAAAAGGCCTAAGGATAAAGAAGTGTACTGGGTGTCCTGTCCAATGTTTTTTTCTATTTCACGTTTCCTAAAAATTATCTCCGGGTTTCTAAAATCAATGCTTTACCTGTACTCTATTGTTCAAAAGGATGCCATATGTCCTCTTTCCTGCTGCTAGTAATGGGTGAGAGGGCGGACGGCGCCTAAGACTAAATACCGGCTACACTATTAGGAAGACCCCCTATTAGGTCTGGGAGTTATAGCAGTGGAGAATAAATAGGAGCGCCTAGGGCTTAGGTATGGTCAGGGATCACACTGTGATAAAAATGTATTACTTTATTACACTATCTCAATATAACAAAAAATTGTCAAAATATTAGAATAAAAGAAATGCGACCTTTAATTTGAACAAGATATTCGGACCCTTGTTAAAGGATCTTAGCTAAACTGGATCAATTTCTCTTCTGGTTGTGACAGATGTAAAAATTAGAACAAGTGGTGTGCTTGATTGAAATAAAACATTAAAACAATGCTGTGCTTAATCACACTAATAAATTAGTTTAACTTGATTTACACAACATATGGTACATATAATTGTGACAAATGATGAAATCAGTGATTAGAAAATTAGTGTAAAAAACTGTGGTTCAAAAATAATACCAAACAGAAACGTGGTAAAAAATCCACAAGCAAAAAATTCACAAGAAGAAATTCAATTATTTAAAATCGAAAGATCAAAAAAATCGAAAAATGATGAAAAAATGAAAATAAAATTAATCCAAAAAATGAAAAAATAAAATAAAAGACAAAACCGGTTCGTCAAAAAAGTGAAATAACAAATATGTGCTCAGAAAGATTGAGTGATAAATTGTGTCACAATGATAATAGTGATTATTATTCAGGTCTATAATCAACCATAATACAGACTCTTAATATGAAATGCTCATATAATATGCACTGATGTTGACCCAATCAGCAGATCAAAAAACAATGTAGTAACGGTGTTTCCGTTACCAATATAGGGCTAAAAGAATTGCAATATTGCTGATAAAAGCTTTCAAATATGTCAACGAATTATTACAAATATGCGATATAATAAATATTAAAAATTAAAAAATTCTATAGAATGTCCAAATGATTAGTCCAATTGGAAATAATCCAAACTTTTGAAAACTGTCAGAGGGAAATAAAAAACAATGTCCTTAGATGCTGTCCTGATCCAGAATCCTAATCTTTACAACAAGGACCTGAAAACAAAACAGAAAAAATCCTCACAAAAAGGGCCTATAGGGAGAAGTCTAATGGTAATCAAACTCACCCTAAGAGCCAAAGGATCCTGGTACTGATGAAGCCTCACAAATCTCTACGCGTTTCGGCCCTGCAGCGGGGCCTTTCTCAAGATATAATGAGGCTTAGATATAACTGAACTTATATACCCTATGTTTGGGGAGTTTCTAACTAATTGGCGCCAAATTACTAATTCCGGCGGTAAAAATCGCCGCCAAACACTTACCGCGTCATTTCCCCGCTATACCGGATATCCGTTTGCCAGATACTTCCGGTTGCGTCATTTCCGGTAGCTGCGGCCGACTTCCGGTTCATTATACTTCCGGCGGACGCGCTACCATTTTAGATATGGGCACAAAATTGGCAAAGGATTATGAAAAAAAAAAAATTTTAATAATAATTTTGGTAAATTATATATTTAGTTCACCAGCTGAATATTAGATTTATCGATTGATAAAAAAGGGGGATAAAAAAGGGATTAAAAAAAAAAGGGATAAAAAATTGGATTAAAAAATTGTTTCTATATTAAATTTGAGCTAGATTTTAGGCTCATGGGTACCAGGATATACAGGTTTGGGACACAATGTCAGTTACATCAATGCACGATGTGGTGGAGGGCTACTGAAATACGTTGCTTGATTGGATTGCTGGAATAGGAATATATATCAGAAACTGGGATCATATTAAATTGTGGGATAAATATAAATATAAATATAAAAGATGTATATACCTCGATTATAGCATAGACTTTCTGGTTGATTGGATAAAACAATCGATAACATTAGAATGTGGATTAATATACTTATGCCATAATCAACCTTTATACACAAATTAAAATATACATATATATATATATATTAAAAACTCTGGTTAAAATTCATAATTCATGATAGACTCTGGATTCAATGACTCTATATGTTATGTGTGGCACTACGGACTATCAGACATGTGATACTGGGTACATGTAGGTGACGATATGGATGGAAATGTCAGTGTGAGGGGATAGCTCTAGGATACCGGTGTGGAGGGAGGCCTTTTGTGCTATTGGAATAGATGCACTATTTCAAAACTGGCATTATGTCCTTTTGGATAGATGCAGTCTAAGTTGAATATCCACTCCGATTCGATCTTTAACATTTTGCTTTCCATATTCCCACCCCTCCAATCTTTATTCAGTTTACAAATCCCCATGAATTTGAAACTTTTGTTATTTCCCCCATGTGCTTCTTTAAAATGTTTATAGAGGGGCAAGTCTATTTTACCCCATTTTATCTGTAGTAAATGTTCGCGGATTCTATCCTTTAATTTTCTGGTGGTCTGTCCGACATACTGCAGACCACAACCGCATTCAATTAAGTAAACCACAAACTTGTCTGTACATCTGATGGTTTGTTTAACTTGGAATACTTCATTGGTTACTTTAGATTTCAGGCAGTTACTTTTAATACCATGTTGGCATGCCTTACATAGATGGCATGGATAGAAACCGCAGAGTTTCTTGCCTATAACTCCTAAAGAATTATTCAAATTAGTATTGCACTTAGGGGTACTTGGAGCCAATTTGGACTTTAAATTTTCCGCCTTTCTATAAATGAAGTGAGGTCGTTCAGATAGATGTTCTCCTATAATGTCATCATCCTTGAGAAGGTGCCAGTGTCTTTTCACTATGTCTTCTATTGTTTTCTTCCTCTCATTATACTGGGTAATGAAAGGGACCTTGAGACTCTCATCTGGTCCTGTGTTTTGTTTGGTTTTATATGCGAGAAGAGTTTCTCTTTTCATGTTGTTCACATCACGTATGTTTCTATCTATATGTGATTCATCATAACCTCTTTCAAGGAACCTGTCCTTAAGTATTTGAGATTGTTTGATCCAAGTATCTTCTTTTGAACAGTTTTTCCTTATCCTCATAAGCTGCCCTTTTGGAATGTTGGATATCCATTTGTTATGGTGACAGCTTGAATGATGGATATAGTTATTAGAATCGACTTCCTTGAAGTGTGTTGAGGTCTCAATTCTCCCATCTTCGACTCTGATATCCAGATCTAGAAAGACGATGTGGTCCTTGCTGATGGTATTCGTAAACCTCAGATTGGATTGGTTTTCATTCATTATCCTTAGTGTATGTTCCAAGTCTTCTTGGCTTCCTTTCCAAATGATTAGAAGATCATCTATGTATCTTTTATAGAGAACCAGGTCCGCGCTCGCTGGGCACGACTCCCAAAAGATGGTTTCCCAGCTGCCCATATAGAGATTGGCGTAACTGGGCGCGAACCTGGTTCCCATGGCGGTCCCACACACCTGACGGTAAAAAACCCCATCCCAACAGAAATAATTATGTTTTAGGATGTAGTCTATTCCGTCTAATATGAATCTTCTCTGAGCTTCAGGCATGTTTTCATCTTTGTCCAGATAATTTCTGATGGATTCTAAACCTTCATCATGTGGTATAGAAGTATATAGTGATGTTACATCGCTTGTGACCATTATGTAAGTGTCGTCCCATTCCATGTTCTTTAATAAATTCAATACCTCGGTGGAGTCTCTTAGATAGGAGGATAGTGTTCTTACATAGGGTTGCAATTGTTTATCAATGTATTCCGATAAATTGCTTGAAAGTGATCCTATGCCCGATATAATTGGTCTCCCAGGGGGGTTGACTAGGCTCTTATGGATCTTCGGTAGATGGTAGAATACTGGTATCTTAGGATGTTTGTTTGTTAGATACCTGTATTCCTTGTCATTCAATATGCCCATTCCACTTGCTTCAGCCAATAGATCATCCAAAGTAGTTTTGTAGTGACCTGTGGGATCTGAGTTCAAGATTTCATACGTCTCCTTATCATCAAGGATCCTCTTGGACTCTCTCCAATAGTCCGTTTTGTTCATCAGGACCACCCCACCTCCCTTATCTGCCGATTTAATCACAAGTTCTTTGTTCTTTTCCAATTTTGATATTGTCTGTAGTTGTTTAGCATTCAGATTTCTTTTGTGCGCCTTAGTGGAACTCAATTTCTTGATGTCGTTACACACCATAGCTTCAAAAGCCTCGATTGCAGGGCCCTTGCAATGGGTGGGATAAAAGTTGGATTTGGGTTTCAGATTTGAGTGTTTAAATTGATTCTCATTAGTCGGTCTTGGTGCGGTGATAGTACTTCTTTCTAATGATGATTTCAAGAAGTATCTTTTGAGAGTGAGTTTGCGAACAAACTCTTTGGTATTCAGATACGTTTGAAATTTGTTTAATCCTTTCGATGGAGCATAGGAAAGTCCTAACCCTAATACTGAGAGTTCATCTGAATTGAGGTTCATATCACTCAAATTAAAAATCCCTTTAACTTCTTCAGCTGGTTTACTTGTTTCCAATTCTTTGGTATCTTCTCTTAGTTTTGGTCCGGTCTTATATCTTGACCCTGCTCTTCTTCCCCGATGTGTCTTCTTTTTATAGGTGTGTCCACGTTTTCCAACGTCACCTGTTTCCTTTTCCCTTTTGGTTCCCTTAGGGGTGGATTGTTCTGTCCTAGCCCTAAAAAAGGGGATGATGAAGATGCTTCTGTGTCCTCTCTGGGGGCGTTGTAGGGTTCCCTAGAATTGGGGGTGATTAGGGGTGAGAACCTATTCGGCATTTCTCTGTAATTGTCCCTCCAGTCTTGTTGTCGTCCCCTGAAATTACCTTGGGGATATTGATCAATCATATAGTCATCATCGGTCCTTTGCCTGTGATGGTTCCTTTGTTGTTGTTTCCTCATGTTGGGTTGATTAAAGCCACTGTGATTCTTGGGCCATTGGTATTGGTCTCCATAGGTCTCTCTGTCAGATTGATAATCGGATGGTCTGTGTGGGGGTACATAACCCCAATGATACGGACGGTAGCCCCTCCTGAAGTTCTGTTGATATATGTTATGTGGTCCCCAATCTTCATACTGTCTCTGCTGACCATTAACATCGTCATGCCAGTTCTCCCTGTACATATTGTTTCTTCTCATATTGTTTGGTGGTCTCTGATATTGGGAATTTCCATTGATATACCGGTTGTCCCTGAAGGGATTCCCTTGGCGTTCTCCATAGGCGAACCTCCTTTGTTGTAATCTGTTGGTACCATATGGGGAATGGTTCTCAGCTGGATTTTTAAATCTGGCACCTTCTCTGGTTTCTATGTATCTATTGGTATAATGTTCCTTGGGGGCAGGCTCTCTTCTATCCTCTCGGATTTGGGGATGGGTAAGGGATGTTGGTTGTGTCAACTCTTTTTTGTTGGAATCACATCCCTCATCCCCATTGTTTCCGGAGTTGTCCTGAGCAGCATTTAGGTCCCTATTTATTTTCTTTGTTTTCTTTGCAATAGTGTCATCTTTTAATTTGTTAATTTTAGTATATAGATGTTCTTGTTTTTCTTTGAAGGTTTGGGAATCTTTAAATATCTCCATATTTTTTTCCTCAATTTGTATCTCTGAGTCTATGTGCGTTAAGAGAAGTTCACTATATTTGATAACAACAAAGGAACCATCACAGGCAAAGGACCGATGATGACTATATGATTGATCAATATCCCCAAGGTAATTTCAGGGGACGACAACAAGACTGGAGGGACAATTACAGAGAAATGCCGAATAGGTTCTCACCCCTAATCACCCCCAATTCTAGGGAACCCTACAACGCCCCCAGAGAGGACACAGAAGCATCTTCATCATCCCCTTTTTTAGGGCTAGGACAGAACAATCCACCCCTAAGGGAACCAAAAGGGAAAAGGAAACAGGTGACGTTGGAAAACGTGGACACACCTATAAAAAGAAGACACATCGGGGAAGAAGAGCAGGGTCAAGATATAAGACCGGACCAAAACTAAGAGAAGATACCAAAGAATTGGAAACAAGTAAACCAGCTGAAGAAGTTAACGGGATTTTTAATTTGAGTGATACGAACCTCAATTCAGATGAACTCTCAGTATTAGGGTTAGGACTTTCCTATGCTCCATCGAAAGGATTAAACAAATTTCAAACGTATCTGAATACCAGAGTTTGTTCGCAAACTCACTCTCAAAAGATACTTCTTGAAATCATCATTAGAAAGAAGTACTATCACCGCACCAAGACCGACTAATGAGAATCAATTTAAACACTCAAATCTGAAACCCAAATCCAACTTTTATCCCACCCATTGCAAGGGCCCTGCAATCGAGGCTTTTGAAGCTATGGTGTGTAACGACATCAAGAAATTGAGTTCCACTAAGGCGCACAAAAGAAATCTGAATGCTAAACAACTACAGACAATATCAAAATTGGAAAAGAACAAAGAACTTGTGATTAAATCGGCAGATAAGGGAGGTGGGGTGGTCCTGATGAACAAAACGGACTATTGGAGAGAGTCCAAGAGGATCCTTGATGATAAGGAGACGTATGAAATCTTGAACTCAGATCCCACAGGTCACTACAAAACTACTTTGGATGATCTATTGGCTGAAGCAAGTGGAATGGGCATATTGAATGACAAGGAATACAGGTATCTAACAAACAAACATCCTAAGATACCAGTATTCTACCATCTACCGAAGATCCATAAGAGCCTAGTCAACCCCCCTGGGAGACCAATTATATCGGGCATAGGATCACTTTCAAGCAATTTATCGGAATACATTGATAAACAATTGCAACCCTATGTAAGAACACTATCCTCCTATCTAAGAGACTCCACCGAGGTATTGAATTTATTAAAGAACATGGAATGGGACGACACTTACATAATGGTCACAAGCGATGTAACATCACTATATACTTCTATACCACATGATGAAGGTTTAGAATCCATCAGAAATTATCTGGACAAAGATGAAAACATGCCTGAAGCTCAGAGAAGATTCATATTAGACGGAATAGACTACATCCTAAAACATAATTATTTCTGTTGGGATGGGGTTTTTTACCGTCAGGTGTGTGGGACCGCCATGGGAACCAGGTTCGCGCCCAGTTACGCCAATCTCTATATGGGCAGCTGGGAAACCATCTTTTGGGAGTCGTGCCCAGCGAGCGCGGACCTGGTTCTCTATAAAAGATACATAGATGATCTTCTAATCATTTGGAAAGGAAGCCAAGAAGACTTGGAACATACACTAAGGATAATGAATGAAAACCAATCCAATCTGAGGTTTACGAATACCATCAGCAAGGACCACATCGTCTTTCTAGATCTGGATATCAGAGTCGAAGATGGGAGAATTGAGACCTCAACACACTTCAAGGAAGTCGATTCTAATAACTATATCCATCATTCAAGCTGTCACCATAACAAATGGATATCCAACATTCCAAAAGGGCAGCTTATGAGGATAAGGAAAAACTGTTCAAAAGAAGATACTTGGATCAAACAATCTCAAATACTTAAGGACAGGTTCCTTGAAAGAGGTTATGATGAATCACATATAGATAGAAACATACGTGATGTGAACAACATGAAAAGAGAAACTCTTCTCGCATATAAAACCAAACAAAACACAGGACCAGATGAGAGTCTCAAGGTCCCTTTCATTACCCAGTATAATGAGAGGAAGAAAACAATAGAAGACATAGTGAAAAGACACTGGCACCTTCTCAAGGATGATGACATTATAGGAGAACATCTATCTGAACGACCTCACTTCATTTATAGAAAGGCGGAAAATTTAAAGTCCAAATTGGCTCCAAGTACCCCTAAGTGCAATACTAATTTGAATAATTCTTTAGGAGTTATAGGCAAGAAACTCTGCGGTTTCTATCCATGCCATCTATGTAAGGCATGCCAACATGGTATTAAAAGTAACTGCCTGAAATCTAAAGTAACCAATGAAGTATTCCAAGTTAAACAAACCATCAGATGTACAGACAAGTTTGTGGTTTACTTAATTGAATGCGGTTGTGGTCTGCAGTATGTCGGACAGACCACCAGAAAATTAAAGGATAGAATCCGCGAACATTTACTACAGATAAAATGGGGTAAAATAGACTTGCCCCTCTATAAACATTTTAAAGAAGCACATGGGGGAAATAACAAAAGTTTCAAATTCATTGGGATTTGTAAACTGAATAAAGATTGGAGGGGTGGGAATATGGAAAGCAAAATGTTGAAGATCGAATCGGAGTGGATATTCAACTTAGACTGCATCTATCCAAAAGGACATAATGCCAGTTTTGAAATAGTGCATCTATTCCAATAGCACAAAAGGCCTCCCTCCACACCGGTATCCTAGAGCTATCCCCTCACACTGACATTTCCATCCATATCGTCACCTACATGTACCCAGTATCACATGTCTGATAGTCCGTAGTGCCACACATAACATATAGAGTCATTGAATCCAGAGTCTATCATGAATTATGAATTTTAACCAGAGTTTTTAATATATATATATATGTATATTTTAATTTGTGTATAAAGGTTGATTATGGCATAAGTATATTAATCCACATTCTAATGTTATCGATTGTTTTATCCAATCAACCAGAAAGTCTATGCTATAATCGAGGTATATACATCTTTTATATTTATATTTATATTTATCCCACAATTTAATATGATCCCAGTTTCTGATATATATTCCTATTCCAGCAATCCAATCAAGCAACGTATTTCAGTAGCCCTCCACCACATCGTGCATTGATGTAACTGACATTGTGTCCCAAACCTGTATATCCTGGTACCCATGAGCCTAAAATCTAGCTCAAATTTAATATAGAAACAATTTTTTAATCCAATTTTTTATCCCTTTTTTTTTAATCCCTTTTTTATCCCCCTTTTTTATCAATCGATAAATCTAATATTCAGCTGGTGAACTAAATATATAATTTACCAAAATTATTATTAAAATTTTTTTTTTCATAATCCTTTGCCAATTTTGTGCCCATATCTAAAATGGTAGCGCGTCCGCCGGAAGTATAATGAACCGGAAGTCGGCCGCAGCTACCGGAAATGACGCAACCGGAAGTATCTGGCAAACGGATATCCGGTATAGCGGGGAAATGACGCGGTAAGCGTTTGGCGGCGATTTTTACCGCCGGAATTAGTAATTTGGCGCCAATTAGTTAGAAACTCCCCAAACATAGGGTATATAAGTTCAGTTATATCTAAGCCTCATTATATCTTGAGAAAGGCCCCGCTGCAGGGCCGAAACGCGTAGAGATTTGTGAGGCTTCATCAGTACCAGGATCCTTTGGCTCTTAGGGTGAGTTTGATTACCATTAGACTTCTCCCTATAGGCCCTTTTTGTGAGGATTTTTTCTGTTTTGTTTTCAGGTCCTTGTTGTAAAGATTAGGATTCTGGATCAGGACAGCATCTAAGGACATTGTTTTTTATTTCCCTCTGACAGTTTTCAAAAGTTTGGATTATTTCCAATTGGACTAATCATTTGGACATTCTATAGAATTTTTTAATTTTTAATATTTATTATATCGCATATTTGTAATAATTCGTTGACATATTTGAAAGCTTTTATCAGCAATATTGCAATTCTTTTAGCCCTATATTGGTAACGGAAACACCGTTACTACATTGTTTTTTGATCTGCTGATTGGGTCAACATCAGTGCATATTATATGAGCATTTCATATTAAGAGTCTGTATTATGGTTGATTATAGACCTGAATAATAATCACTATTATCATTGTGACACAATTTATCACTCAATCTTTCTGAGCACATATTTGTTATTTCACTTTTTTGACGAACCGGTTTTGTCTTTTATTTTTTCATTTTTTCGATTTTTTTGATCTTTCGATTTTAAATAATTGAATTTCTTCTTGTGAATTTTTTACTTGTGGATTTTTTACCACGTTTCTGTTTGGTATTATTTTTGAACCACAGTTTTTTACACTAATTTTCTAATCACTGATTTCATCATTTGTCACAATTATATGTACCATATGTTGTGTAAATCAAGTTAAACTAATTTATTAGTGTGATTAAGCACAGCATTGTTTTAATGTTTTATTTCAATCAAGCACACCACTTGTTCTAATTTTTACATCTGTCACAACCAGAAGAGAAATTGATCCAGTTTAGCTAAGATCCTTTAACAAGGGTCCGAATATCTTGTTCAAATTAAAGGTCGCATTTCTTTTATTCTAATATTTTGACAATTTTTTGTTATATTGAGATAGTGTAATAAAGTAATACATTTTTATCACAGTGTGATCCCTGACCATACCTAAGCCCTAGGCGCTCCTATTTATTCTCCACCTCTTTCCTGCTGCTGTTTTTGTTGAGGGTCCTGGACCCTCTTATAAAAAGGGCGAAGGATAAAGAAGTGTAAAAGGCCTAAGGATAAAGAAATATACTGGGTGTCCAATCAATGTTTTTTTCGATTTCCCCGTTGCAACAAATTATCTCAGGGTTTCTAAAATCAATGCCTTACCTGTAATCTATTGTTCAAAAGGATGCCATATGTCCTCTTTCCTGCTGCTGTTTTTGTTGAGGGTCCTGGAGCCTCTTATAAAAAGGCCTAAGGATAAATAAGTGTACTGGGTGTCTAATCAATGTTTTTTTCTATTTCACGTTTCCTAAAAATTATCTCCGGGTTTCTAAAATCAATGCTTTACCTGTACTCTATTGTTCAAAAGGATGCCATATGTCCTCTTTCCTGCTGCTGTTTTTGTTGATGGTCCGGGACCCTCTTATAAAAAGGCCTAAGGATAAAGAAGTGTACTGGGTGTCCTGTCCAATGTTTTTTTCTATTTCACGTTTCCTAAAAATTATCTCCGGGTTTCTAAAATCAATGCTTTACCTGTACTCTATTGTTCAAAAGGATGCCATATGTCCTCTTTCCTGCTGCTGTTTTTGTTGAGGGTCCTGGACCCTCTTATAAAAAGGCAGAAGGATAAAGAAGTGTAAAAGGCCTAAGGATAAAGAAGTGTACTTTCGATTTCCCGGTTGCAACAAATTATCTCAGGGTTTCTAAAATCAATGCCTTACCTGTAATCTATTGTTCAAAAGGATGCCATTTTGCATGCAGCATTTTGACATGTCATGTGATATGAATACAAGAATGGTATGTTTTGAATCTGCTGAGCATAATAATAAAAAAAAATAATATAATTTAACTTGAGTTACTAACTGAAGCATGATTTACAATAGGGGTTAGATCTATAAGTAGCAGCATAAAAAAATATACAATCTGCTTCATCAAGGCAGTTAGGCTTAGAAGTGAAGGGGTTAAACACTGATAAAGTATTCCTTTAGGGGCGCAAAGAGATGTCTACCGTAACACTCCAGGAACTTCCCAAGAGTCGCTGTCTTGTGTTTCGGGTGATGTTGGAGACATCTGTGTAGTGTACAGGGAAACCAAAAATCCTCTCCATCTCTATGCACCACAGGACGTCCTCCTTGTCATCCATAAGCACAGGAAACTGCTGGCATTTCCCTTGCTTCAAGAAGTTCAGTTTTTGTGGTGATAGTACAGACTTTACTAAACTTTGATTTCCTACCATACTCAAGACAATCTTGTAGTTCAAGCTTATGACTTGCTGTGGGAAACAGTGGCCTGTCCATACCAGGAAGATTTAGACAGAAGTAACGAGCTCTGCTTGCAGGTGACACATGTTTAGCGTCAATCATCAAAGGGGTTGCGTGCAGAATATGGCAGATGGCCCTCTTCTTCACATGTTTGTCTAGAGCCACAACATTTTCAAACAGCCAGAAGAAAGGTCGGTTCTCACCAGCCTTAAGTCACGCTTCATTTACCGAATGCTGAAATTCAAAAAATAGACAAACAGTGCCTTAAAAAAGACCTTTGCAATATGGATTCACCAGAACAAATTCAAAATGCCACAACTCCTCAATCTTCTCCTTCACATTATTATTGTCACACTCCCTTGTACTCCTATGCCCAGCTCCCTGCTGTTGTTTTTGTTGAGGGTCCGGGACCCTCTTATAAAAAGGCAGAAGTAGAAAGAAGTGTACTGGGTGACCACTGACAAATCATTTTTTGGTTCCAATTCACAGTTGCAACAAATTATCTCTGGGTTTCTAAAATCAATGCCTTACCTGTCATCTATTGTTCAAAAGGATGCCATATGTCCTCTTCCCTGCAGTTGTTTCTGTTGAGGGTCCGGGGCCCTCTTATAAAAAGGCCTAAGGAGAAAGAAGTATACTGGGTGTCCAATCAATGTTTTTTTTCTATTTCCGGGTTCATATAAATTATCTCTGGGTTTCTAAAATCAATGCCTTACCTGTCATCTATTGTTCAAAAGGATGCCATATGTCCTCTTCCCTGCAGTTGTTTCTGTTGAGGGTCCGGGGCCCTCTTATAAAAAGGCCTAAGGAGAAAGAAGTATACTGGGTGTCCAATCAATGTTTTTTTCTATTTCCGGGTTCATATAAATTATCTCTGGGTTTCTAAAATCAATGCCTTACCTGTCATCTATTGTTCAAAAGGATGCCATATGTCCTCTTTCCTGCAGTTGTTTCTGTTGAGGGTCCGGGACCCTCTTATAAAAAGGCCTAAGGATAAAGAAGTGTACTGGGTGTCCAATCAATGTTTTTTTCTAATTCCCTGTTCATAAAAATTATCTCAAGGATTCTAAAATCTATGCCTTACCTGTAATCAATTGTTCAAAAGGATGCCATATGTCCTCTTTCCTGCTGGTGTTTTGGTTGAGGGTCCTGGACCCTCTTATAAAAAATTAAAAAGGCCTAAGGATAAAGAAGTGTACTGGGTGTCCAATCATATTTCCCGGTTCATATAAATTATCTCAGGGATTCTTAAATCAATGCCTTACCTGTCATCTATTGTTCAAAAGGATGCCATATGTCCTCTTTCATGCTGTTGTTTCTGTTGAGGCTCCGGGACCCTCTTTTAAAAAGGCCTAAGGATAAAGAAGTGTACCGGGTGTCCAATCAATGTTTTTTTTATTTCCCGGTTCATATAAATTATCTCAGGGATTCTTAAATCAATATGCAAAACAGAATGAGAAGCAGTCTGCCAGGAACGAACAGCAGCATCAATAGCTTGTTCTATGGCCCGGTTACCACCTGGTAGTAGCTTCTTTCTGCCCAATTGTGCTTTTCACAGAGGAAAACTTTCCTGTAGTATATCAGTCTGATCCCGCCAACATGGTCAGTCCAGCCCCGAAATACCAGGCAATTCTCCTCTGAACAAGGAACATGACAACCCCAGACAATCGTTTCGGCCTCCTTTGGGCCTCGTCAGTGAGGTGCAGCCATATCCCTCTAAGCACATTGGGCAAGGAGTCCACGTCTGGTTTCCCCCATCACCCTTAGGGAGACTATCCCCAGGGTCATATTTACATATGCAAAACAGAATGAGAAGCAGTCTGCCAGGAACGAACAGCAGCATCAATAGCTTGTTCTATGGCCCGGTTACCACCTGGTAGTAGCTTCTTTCTGCCCAATTGTGCTTTTCACAGAGGAAAACTTTCCTGTAGTATATCAGTCTGATCCCGCCAACATGGTCAGTCCAGCCCCGAAATACCAGGCAATTCTCCTCTGAACAAGGAACATGACAACCCCAGACGATCGTTTCGGCCTCCTTTGGGCCTCGTCAGTGAGGTGCAGCCATATCCCTCTAAGCACATTGGGCAAGGAGTCCACGTCTGGTTTCCCCCATCACCCTTAGGGAGACTATCCCCAGGGTCATATTTACATATGCAAAACAGAATGAGAAGCAGTCTGCCAGGAACGAACAGCAGCATCAATAGCTTGTTCTATGGCCCGGTTACCACCTGGTAGTAGCTTCTTTCTGCCCAATTGTGCTTTTCACAGAGGAAAACTTTCCTGTAGTATATCAGTCTGATCCCGCCAACATGGTCAGTCCAGCCCCGAAATACCAGGCAATTCTCCTCTGAACAAGGAACATGACAACCCCAGACGATCGTTTCGGCCTCCTTTGGGCCTCGTCAGTGAGGTGCAGCCATATCCCTCTAAGCACATTGGGCAAGGAGTCCACGTCTGGTTTCCCCCATCACCCTTAGGGAGACTATCCCCAGGGTCATATTTACATATGCAAAACAGAATGAGAAGCAGTCTGCCAGGAACGAACAGCAGCATCAATAGCTTGTTCTATGGCCCGGTTACCACCTGGTAGTAGCTTCTTTCTGCCCAATTGTGCTTTTCACAGAGGAAAACTTTCCTGTAGTATATCAGTCTGATCCCGCCAACATGTTCAGTCCAGCCCCGAAATACCAGGCAATTCTCCACTGAACAAGGAACATGACAACCCCAGACGATCTTTTCGGCCTCCTTTGGGCCTCGTCAGTGAGGTGCAGCCATATCCCTCTAAGCACATTGGGCAAGGAGTCCACGTCTGGTTTCCCCCATCACCCTTAGGGAGACTATCCTCGGGGTCATATTTACATATGCAAAACAGAATGAGAAGCAGTCTGCCAGGAACGAACCGCAGCATCAATAGCTTGTTCTATGGCCCGGTTACCACCTGGTAGTAGCTTCTTTCTGCCCAATTGTGCTTTTCACAGAGGAAAACTTTCCTGTAGTATATCAGTCTGATCCCGCCAACATGGTCAGTCCAGCCCCGAAATACCAGGCAATTCTCCTCTGAACAAGGAACATGACAACCCCAGACGATCGTTTCGGCCTCCTTTGGGCCTCGTCAGTGAGGTGCAGCCATATCCCTCTAAGCACATTGGGCAAGGAGTCCAGGTCTGGTTTCCCCCATCACCCTTAGGGAGACTATCCCCAGGGTCATATTTACATATGCAAAACAGAATGAGAAGCAGTCTGCCAGGAACGAACAGCAGCATCAATAGCTTGTTCTATGGCCCGGTTACCACCAGGTAGTAGCTTCTTTCTGCCCAATTGTGCTTTTCACAGAGGAAAACTTTCCTGTAGTATATCAGTCTGATCCCGCCAACATGGTCAGTCCAGCCCCGAAATACCAGGCAATTCTCCTCTGAACAAGGAACATGACAACCCCAGACTATCGTTTCGGCCTCCTTTGGGCCTCGTCAGTGAGGTGCAGCCATATCCCTCTAAGCACATTGGGCAAGGAGTCCACGTCTGGTTTCCCCCATCACCCTTAGGGAGACTATCCCCAGGGTCATATTTACATATGCAAAACAGAATGAGAAGCAGTCTGCCAGGAACGAACAGCAGCATCAATAGCTTGTTCTATGGCCCGGTTACCACCTGGTAGTAGCTTCTTTCTGCCCAATTGTGCTTTTCACAGAGGAAAACTTTCCTGTAGTATATCAGTCTGATCCCGCCAACATGGTCAGTCCAGCCCCGAAATACCAGGCAATTCTCCTCTGAACAAGGAACATGACAACCCCAGACGATCGTTTCGGCCTCCTTTGGGCCTCGTCAGTGAGGTGCAGCCATATCCCTCTAAGCACATTGGGCAAGGAGTCCACGTCTGGTTTCCCCCATCACCCTTAGGGAGACTATCCCCAGGGTCATATTTACATATGCAAAACAGAATGAGAAGCAGTCTGCCAGGAACGAACAGCAGCATCAATAGCTTGTTCTATGGCCCGGTTACCACCTGGTAGTAGCTTCTTTCTGCCCAATTGTGCTTTTCACAGAGGAAAACTTTCCTGTAGTATATCAGTCTGATCCCGCCAACATGGTCAGTCCAGCCCCGAAATGCTAGGCAATTCTCCTCTGAACAAGGAACATGACAACCCCAGACGATCGTTTCGGCCTCCTTTGGGCCTCACTGACGAGGCCCACAATAGGCCGAAACGTACGTCTGGGGTTTTGCTATTTCTCTTGTTCAGAGAGGGATTGCCTGGTATTTCGGGGCTGGACTGCACTGTTAAGTCAGGATCAGACTGATATGCTACAGGAAAGTTCTTCTCTGTGAAAGGCACATATTGAGCAAAAAGAGGCTGCTTCTAGGGTGGTAACTAGCCATAGAACAAGCTATTATGCTATTGTTCGTTCCCAGGTTGAGCGCTTCTCTCTTTTAATTTATGCAAATTATGACACTTGGGGAAGTCTCCCTAAGTGTGATGCGGTAATCCAGACGTGGACCCGTTGCTCAGTGTGCCTAGAGGGATATGGCTGCACCTCACTGACGAGGCCCACAATAGGCCGAAACGTATGTCTGGGGTTTTGCTATTTCTCTTGTTCAGAGAGGGATTGCCTGGTATTTCGGGGCTGGACTGCACTGTTAAGTCAGGATCAGACTGATATGCTACAGGAAAGTTCTTCTCTGTGAAAGGCACATATTGAGCAAAAAGAGGCTGCTTCTAGGGTGGTAACTAGCCATAGAACAAGCTATTATGCTATTGTTCGTTCCCAGGTTGAGCGCTTCTCTCTTTTTATTTATGCAAATTATGACACTTGGGGAAGTCTCCCTAAGTGTGATGCGGTAATCCAGACGTGGACCCGTTGCTCAGTGTGCCTAGAGGGATATGGCTGCACCTCACTGACGAGGCCCACAATAGGCCGAAACGTACGTCTGGGGTTTTGCTATTTCTCTTGTTCAGAGAGGGATTGCCTGGTATTTCGGGGCTGGACTGCACTGTTAAGTCAGGATCAGACTGATATGCTACAGGAAAGTTCTTCTCTGTGAAAGGCACATATTGAGCAAAAAGAGACTGCTTCTAGGGTGGTAACTAGCCATAGAACAAGCTATTATGCTATTGTTCGTTCCCAGGTTGAGCGCTTCTCTCTTTTTATTTATGCAAATTATGACACTTGGGGAAGTCTCCCTAAGTGTGATGCGGTAATCCAGACGTGGACCCGTTGCTCAGTGTGCCTAGAGGGATATGGCTGCACCTCACTGACGAGGCCCACAATAGGCCGAAACGTACGTCTGGGGTTTTGCTATTTCTCTTGTTCAGAGAGGGATTGCCTGGTATTTCGGGGCTGGACTGCACTGTTAAGTCAGGATCAGACTGATATGCTACAGGAAAGTTCTTCTCTGTGAAAGGCACATATTGAGCAAAAAGAGGCTGCTTCTAGGGTGGTAACTAGCCATAGAACAAGCTATTATGCTATTGTTCGTTCCCAGGTTGAGCGCTTCTCTCTTTTTATTTATGCAAATTATGACACTTGGGGAAGTCTCCCTAAGTGTGATGCGGTAATCCAGACGTGGACCCGTTGCTCAGTGTGCCTAGAGGGATATGGCTGCACCTCACTGACGAGGCCCACAATAGGCCGAAACGTACGTCTGGGGTTTTGCTATTTCTCTTGTTCAGAGAGGGATTGCCTGGTATTTCGGGGGTGGACTGCACTGTTAAGTCAGGATCAGACTGATATGCTACAGGAAAGTTCTTCTCTGTGAAAGGCACATATTGAGCAAAAAGAGGCTGCTTCTAGGGTGGTAACTAGCCATAGAACAAGCTATTATGCTATTGTTCGTTCCCAGGTTGAGCGCTTCTCTCTTTTTATTTATGCAAATTATGACACTTGGGGAAGTCTCCCTAAGTGTGATGCGGTAATCCAGACGTGGACCCGTTGCTCAGTGTGCCTAGAGGGATATGGCTGCACCTCACTGACGAGGCCCACAATAGGCCGAAACGTACGTCTGGGGTTTTGCTATTTCTCTTGTTCAGAGAGGGATTGCCTGGTATTTCGGGGCTGGACTGCACTGTTAAGTCAGGATCAGACTGATATGCTACAGGAAAGTTCTTCTCTGTGAAAGGCACATATTGAGCAAAAAGAGGCTGCTTCTAGGGTGGTAACTAGCCATAGAACAAGCTATTATGCTATTGTTCGTTCCCAGGTTGAGCGCTTCTCTCTTTTTATTTATGCAAATTATGACACTTGGGGAAGTCTCCCTAAGTGTGATGCGGTAATCCAGACATGGACCCGTTGCTCAGTGTGCCTAGAGGGATATGGCTGCACCTCACTGACGAGGCCCACAATAGGCCGAAACGTACGTCTGGGGTTTTGCTATTTCTCTTGTTCAGAGAGGGATTGCCTGGTATTTCGGGGCTGGACTGCACTGTTAAGTCAGGATCAGACTGATATGCTACAGGAAAGTTCTTCTCTGTGAAAGGCACATATTGAGCAAAAAGAGGCTGCTTCTAGGGTGGTAACTAGCCATAGAACAAGCTATTATGCTATTGTTCGTTCCCAGGTTGAGCGCTTCTCTCTTTTTATTTATGCAAATTATGACACTTGGGGAAGTCTCCCTAAGTGTGATGCGGTAATCCAGACGTGGACCCGTTGCTCAGTGTGCCTAGAGGGATATGGCTGCACCTCACTGACGAGGCCCACAATAGGCCGAAACGTACGTCTGGGGTTTTGCTATTTCTCTTGTTCAGAGAGGGATTGCCTGGTATTTCGGGGCTGGACTGCACTGTTAAGTCAGGATCAGACTGATATGCTACAGGAAAGTTCTTCTCTGTGAAAGGCACATATTGAGCAAAAAGAGGCTGCTTCTAGGGTGGTAACTAGCCATAGAACAAGCTATTATGCTATTGTTCGTTCCCAGGTTGAGCGCTTCTCTCTTTTTATTTATGCAAATTATGACACTTGGGGAAGTCTCCCTAAGTGTGATGCGGTAATCCAGATGTGGACCCGTTGCTCAGTGTGCCTAGAGGGATATGGCTGCACCTCACTGACGAGGCCCACAATAGGCCGAAACGTACGTCTGGGGTTTTGCTATTTCTCTTGTTCAGAGAGGGATTGCCTGGTATTTCGGGGCTGGACTGCACTGTTAAGTCAGGATCAGACTGATATGCTACAGGAAAGTTCTTCTCTGTGAAAGGCACATATTGAGCAAAAAGAGGCTGCTTCTAGGGTGGTAACTAGCCATAGAACAAGCTATTATGCTATTGTTCGTTCCCAGGTTGAGCGCTTCTCTCTTTTTATTTATGCAAATTATGACACTTGGGGAAGTCTCCCTAAGTGTGATGCGGTAATCCAGACGTGGACCCGTTGCTCAGTGTGCCTAGAGGGATATGGCTGCACCTCACTGACGAGGCCCACAATAGGCCGAAACGTACGTCTGGGGTTTTGCTATTTCTCTTGTTCAGAGAGGGATTGCCTGGTATTTCGGGGCTGGACTGCACTGTTAAGTCAGGATCAGACTGATATGCTACAGGAAAGTTCTTCTCTGTGAAAGGCACATATTGAGCAAAAAGAGGCTGCTTCTAGGGTGGTAACTAGCCATAGAACAAGCTATTATGCTATTGTTCGTTCCCAGGTTGAGCGCTTCTCTCTTTTTATTTATGCAAATTATGACACTTGGGGAAGTCTCCCTAAGTGTGATGCGGTAATCCAGACGTGGACCCGTTGCTCAGTGTGCCTAGAGGGATATGGCTGCACCTCACTGACGAGGCCCACAATAGGCCGAAACGTACGTCTGGGGTTTTGCTATTTCTCTTGTTCAGAGAGGGATTGCCTGGTATTTCGGGGCTGGACTGCACTGTTAAGTCAGGATCAGACTGATATGCTACAGGAAAGTTCTTCTCTGTGAAAGGCACATATTGAGCAAAAAGAGGCTGCTTCTAGGGTGGTAACTAGCCATAGAACAAGCTATTATGCTATTGTTCGTTCCCAGGTTGAGCGCTTCTCTCTTTTTATTTATGCAAATTATGACACTTGGGGAAGTCTCCCTAAGTGTGATGCGGTAATCCAGATGTGGACCCGTTGCTCAGTGTGCCTAGAGGGATATGGCTGCACCTCACTGACGAGGCCCACAATAGGCCGAAACGTACGTCTGGGGTTTTGCTATTTCTCTTGTTCAGAGAGGGATTGCCTGGTATTTCGGGGCTGGACTGCACTGTTAAGTCAGGATCAGACTGATATGCTACAGGAAAGTTCTTCTCTGTGAAAGGCACATATTGAGCAAAAAGAGGCTGCTTCTAGGGTGGTAACTAGCCATAGAACAAGCTATTATGCTATTGTTCGTTCCCAGGTTGAGCGCTTCTCTCTTTTTATTTATGCAAATTATGACACTTGGGGAAGTCTCCCTAAGTGTGATGCGGTAATCCAGACGTGGACCCGTTGCTCAGTGTGCCTAGAGGGATATGGCTGCACCTCACTGACGAGGCCCACAATAGGCCGAAACGTACGTCTGGGGTTTTGCTATTTCTCTTGTTCAGAGAGGGATTGCCTGGTATTTCGGGGCTGGACTGCACTGTTAAGTCAGGATCAGACTGATATGCTACAGGAAAGTTCTTCTCTGTGAAAGGCACATATTGAGCAAAAAGAGGCTGCTTCTAGGGTGGTAACTAGCCATAGAACAAGCTATTATGCTATTGTTCGTTCCCAGGTTGAGCGCTTCTCTCTTTTTATTTATGCAAATTA
Organism: Bombina bombina; assembly: GCF_027579735.1. Lineage (NCBI taxonomy): Eukaryota > Metazoa > Chordata > Amphibia > Anura > Bombinatoridae > Bombina > Bombina bombina. Next base: position 629,405,261 of record NC_069502.1, read on the forward strand.
TGACACTTGGGGAAGTCTCCCTAAGTGTGATGCGGTAATCCAGACGTGGACCCGTTGCTCAGTGTGCCTAGAGGGATATGGCTGCACCTCACTGACGAGGCCCACAATAGGCCGAAACGTACGTCTGGGGTTTTGCTATTTCTCTTGTTCAGAGAGGGATTGCCTGGTATTTCGGGGCTGGACTGCACTGTTAAGTCAGGATCAGACTGATATGCTACAGGAAAGTTCTTCTCTGTGAAAGGCACATATTGAGCAAAAAGAGGCTGCTTCTAGGGTGGTAACTAGCCATAGAACAAGCTATTATGCTATTGTTCGTTCCCAGGTTGAGCGCTTCTCTCTTTTTATTTATGCAAATTATGACACTTGGGGAAGTCTCCCTAAGTGTGATGCGGTAATCCAGACGTGGACCCGTTGCTCAGTGTGCCTAGAGGGATATGGCTGCACCTCACTGACGAGGCCCACAATAGGCCGAAACGTACGTCTGGGGTTTTGCTATTTCTCTTGTTCAGAGAGGGATTGCCTGGTATTTCGGGGCTGGACTGCACTGTTAAGTCAGGATCAGACTGATATGCTACAGGAAAGTTCTTCTCTGTGAAAGGCACATATTGAGCAAAAAGAGGCTGCTTCTAGGGTGGTAACTAGCCATAGAACAAGCTATTATGCTATTGTTCGTTCCCAGGTTGAGCGCTTCTCTCTTTTTATTTATGCAAATTATGACACTTGGGGAAGTCTCCCTAAGTGTGATGCGGTAATCCAGACGTGGACCCGTTGCTCAGTGTGCCTAGAGGGATATGGCTGCACCTCACTGACGAGGCCCACAATAGGCCGAAACGTACATCTGGGGTTTTGCTATTTCTCTTGTTCAGAGAGGGATTGCCTGGTATTTCGGGGCTGGACTGCACTGTTAAGTCAGGATCAGACTGATATGCTACAGGAAAGTTCTTCTCTGTGAAAGGCACATATTGAGCAAAAAGAGGCTGCTTCTAGGGTGGTAACTAGCCATAGAACAAGCTATTATGCTATTGTTCGTTCCCAGGTTGAGCGCTTCTCTCTTTTTATTTATGCAAATTATGACACTTGGGGAAGTCTCCCTAAGTGTGATGCGGTAATCCAGACATGGACCCGTTGCTCAGTGTGCCTAGAGGGATATGGCTGCACCTCACTGACGAGGCCCACAATAGGCCGAAACGTACGTCTGGGGTTTTGCTATTTCTCTTGTTCAGAGAGGGATTGCCTGGTATTTCGGGGCTGGACTGCACTGTTAAGTCAGGATCAGACTGATATGCTACAGGAAAGTTCTTCTCTGTGAAAGGCACATATTGAGCAAAAAGAGGCTGCTTCTAGGGTGGTAACTAGCCATAGAACAAGCTATTATGCTATTGTTCGTTCCCAGGTTGAGCGCTTCTCTCTTTTTATTTATGCAAATTATGACACTTGGGGAAGTCTCCCTAAGTGTGATGCGGTAATCCAGACGTGGACCCGTTGCTCAGTGTGCCTAGAGGGATATGGCTGCACCTCACTGACGAGGCCCACAATAGGCCGAAACGTACGTCTGGGGTTTTGCTATTTCTCTTGTTCAGAGAGGGATTGCCTGGTATTTCGGGGCTGGACTGCACTGTTAAGTCAGGATCAGACTGATATGCTACAGGAAAGTTCTTCTCTGTGAAAGGCACATATTGAGCAAAAAGAGGCTGCTTCTAGGGTGGTAACTAGCCATAGAACAAGCTATTATGCTATTGTTCGTTCCCAGGTTGAGCGCTTCTCTCTTTTTATTTATGCAAATTATGACACTTGGGGAAGTCTCCCTAAGTGTGATGCGGTAATCCAGACGTGGACCCGTTGCTCAGTGTGCCTAGAGGGATATGGCTGCACCTCACTGACGAGGCCCACAATAGGCCGAAACGTACGTCTGGGGTTTTGCTATTTCTCTTGTTCAGAGAGGGATTGCCTGGTATTTCGGGGCTGGACTGCACTGTTAAGTCAGGATCAGACTGATATGCTACAGGAAATTTCTTCTCTGTGAAAGGCACATATTGAGCAAAAAGAGGCTGCTTCTAGGATGGTAACTAGCCATAGAACAAGCTATTATGCTATTGTTCGTTCCCAGGTTGAGCGCTTCTCTCTTTTTATTTATGCAAATTATGACACTTGGGGAAGTCTCCCTAAGTGTGATGCAGTAATCCAGACGTGGACCCGTTGCTCAGTGTGCCTAGAGGGATATGGCTGCACCTCACTGACGAGGCCCACAATAGGCCGAAACGTACGTCTGGGGTTTTGCTATTTCTCTTGTTCAGAGAGGGATTGCCTGGTATTTCGGGGCTGGACTGCACTGTTAAGTCAGGATCAGACTGATATGCTACAGGAAAGTTCTTCTCTGTGAAAGGCACATATTGAGCAAAAAGAGGCTGCTTCTAGGGTGGTAACTAGCCATAGAACAAGCTATTATGCTATTGTTCGTTCCCAGGTTGAGCGCTTCTCTCTTTTTATTTATGCAAATTATGACACTTGGGGAAGTCTCCCTAAGTGTGATGCGGTAATCCAGACGTGGACCCGTTGCTCAGTGTGCCTAGAGGGATATGGCTGCACCTCACTGACGAGGCCCACAATAGGCCGAAACGTACGTCTGGGGTTTTGCTATTTCTCTTGTTCAGAGAGGGATTGCCTGGTATTTCGGGGCTGGACTGCACTGTTAAGTCAGGATCAGACTGATATGCTACAGGAAATTTCTTCTCTGTGAAAGGCACATATTGAGCAAAAAGAGGCTGCTTCTAGGGTGGTAACTAGCCATAGAACAAGCTATTATGCTATTGTTCGTTCCCAGGTTGAGAGCTTCTCTCTTTTTATTTATTCTTAAATCAATGCCTTACCTGTCATCTATTGTTCAAAAGGATACCATGTGTCCTCTTTCATGCTTTTGTTTCTGTTGAGGCTCCAGGACCCTCTTTTAAAAAGGCCTAAGGATAAAGAAGTGTACTGGGTGTCCAATCAATGTTTTTGTCTATTTCCATGTTCATAAGAATTATGTCAGTGATTCTAAAATCTATGCTTTACCTGTAATCAATTGTTCAGAAGGATGCCATATGTCCTCTTTCCTGCTGGTGGTTTGGTTGAGGGTCCTGGACCCTCTTATAAAAAATTAAAAATGCAAAAGGATAATGAAGTGTACTGGGTGTCCAATCAATGTTTTTTTTTCTATTTCCCGGTTCATATAAATTATCTCAGGGATTCTTAAATCAATGCCTTACCTGTCATCTAATGTTCAAAAGGATGCCATATGTCCTCTTTCATGCTGTTGTTTCTGTTGAGGCTCCGGGACCCTCTTATAAAAAGGCCTAAGGAGAAAGAAGTGTACTGGGTGTCCAAGGAATGTTTTTTTCTATTTCCCATTTGCCAAAAATTATCTCTGGGTTTCTAAAATCAATGATGTACCTGTACTCTATTGTTCAAAAGGATGCCATATGTCCTCTTTCCTGCTGTTGTTTTTGTTGAGGGTCCGGGACACTCTTCTAAAAAGGCCGAAGGAGAACGACCTGTACTGTACTGGGTGTCCAATCATGTTTTTGTTTTCAATTTCACGGTTCATAATAAATATCTCCGTGTAACTAAAATCAATGCCATACCTGTACTCTATTGTTCAAAAGGATGGCATATGTGGTGTTTCATTCTGTTGTGGCTGTTGAGGGTCGTGGCCGTGGGACAGCATATAAAACGGCTGAAAGAGAACGACCTGTACAGCCTTGCTGCTCCTTTTAGGCAGGCCAGCTCTTTGCATACATGCCCACAGACTCTGTAACGCATGCCTCTTTTAGGGAGAGGTGCAGCCATAATGCAAGGTCAGAACCTCTGCCTGAAACTGTTATACTCGATTTTGTGAAAGGAAGTAACCTTACCATGGTTCCCTGCACGCACGTATTGTTGTTATATTTTGGTGAGGGTAATCATGATGGCCATGTAGACCACCCCCGAGAGGCATGGAAGTAAGGGATGAGATGAAAGTGCTGAGAATAGTACAACTTGAAACAACAGAGTTAGCCATGGGTGTTAGTGCAAGACCGCTTGGCTTTTTTTTGGCTTTGGGTGCGGCTAATCATGCAGGCCATATAGAGCTGCCACCATTCGGTGTTGTATCAGGTATTAAACTAATAAGAACAGAACTACCAAAATACAGCCAATGAAGGGCCTTATGAAGACTGAGCCAAGGTTGGATTGTAGTATTTGGTTCGGCTAATCATGATGGCCATGTAGACCACCACCAAAAGTCCTGGAAGTAACAGGGATGAGATGAAAGTGCTAAGAATAGTACTACTTGAAACAACCGAGTTAGCCATGGGTGTTAATCCAAGACCGCTTGGCTTTTTTTTGGCTTTGGGTGTGGCTAATCATGCAGGCCATATAGAGCTGCCACCATTCGGTGTTGTATCAGGTATTGAACAAATAAGAACAGTACTACCAAAATACAGCCAATGAAGGGCCTTATGTAGACTGAGCCAAGGTTGGATTGTAGTATTTGGTTAGGCTAATCATGATGGCCATGTAGACCACCACCGAGAGGCCTGGAAGTAACAGGGATGAAAGTGCTAAGAATAGTACTACTTGAAACAACCGAGTTAGCCATGGGTGTAAATCCAAGACCGCTTGGCTTTTTTTTTGGTTTGGGTGTGGCTAATCATGCAGGCCATATAGAGCTGCCACCATTCGGTGTTGTATCAGGTATTAAACTAATAAGAACAGAACTACCAAAATACAGCCAATGAAGGGCCTTATGAAGACTGAGCCAAGGTTGGATTGTAGTATTTGGTTCAGCTAATCATGATGGCCATGTAGACCACCACCGAGGGTCCTGGAAGTAACAGGGATGAGATGAAAGTTCTAAGAATAGTACTACTTAAAACAACCGAGTTAGCCATGGGTGTTAATCCAAGACCGCTTGGCTTTTTTTGGCTTTGGGTTCGGCTAATCATGCAGGCCATATAGAGCTGCCACCATTCGGTGTTGTATCAGGTATTAAACAAATAAGAACAGTACTACCAAAATACAGCCAATGAAGGGCCTTATGAAGACTGAGCCAAGGTTGGATTGTAGTATTTGGTTCGGCTAATCATGATGGCCATGTAGACCACCACCGAGAGGCCGGGAAGTAACAGGGATGAGATGAAAGTGCAAAGAATAGTACAACTAGAAACAACCGAGTTAGCCATGGGTGTTAGTCCAAGACCACTTGGCTTTTTTTTGGCTTTGGGAGCGGCTAATCATGCAGGCCATATAGAGCTGCCACCATTCGGTGTTGTATCAGGTATTACACTAATAAGAACAGTACTACCAAAATACAGCCAATGAAGGGCCTTATGAAGACTGAGCCAAGTTTGGATTGTAGTATTTTGTTTGGCTAATCATGATGGCCATGTAGACCACCACCGAGAGTCCTGGAAGTAACAAGGAATAAGATGAAAGTGCTAAGAATAGTACTACTTGAAACAACAGAGTTAGCCATGGGTGTTAATCCAAGACCGCTTGGCTTTTTTTTTGGTTTGGGTGCAGCTAATCATGCAGGCCATATAGAGCTGCCACCATTCGGTGTTGTATCAGGTATTAAACTAATAAGAACAGTACTACCAAAATACAGCCAATGAATGGCCTATGAAGACTGAGCCAAGGTTGGATTGTAGTATTTTGTTAGGCTAATCATGATGGCCATGTAGACCACCCCCGAGAGGCCTGGAAGTAACAGGGATGAAAGTGCTAAGAATAGTACTAATTGAAACAACCGAGTTAGCCATGGGTGTTAGTCCAAGACAGCTTGGCTTTTTTTTGGCTTTGGGTGTGGCTAATCATGAAGGCCAGATAGACCTGCCACCATTCGCTGTTGTAACAGGTATTAAACTGCTAAGAACAGTACTACTTAACACAACCGAGTTAACATGGGTCCCAGAGCATATGTTTTGTTATTATATTTTGTAAGGGTAATCATGCAGGCCATATAGACCTCCCCCAATAGGGTGAGTAACAGGTATTGAAATGCTAAGAACAGTACTACTTAACAAAAAGTTACCATGGGTCCCAGAGCATATGTCTTATTATTATATTTTGTTAGGGTAATCATGCAGGCCATATAGACCTCCCCCGATAGGGTGAGTAACAGGTATTAAAATGCTAAGAAGAGTACTACTTTACACAACCTAGTTATCATCGGTGCCAGACCGCATGTCTTGTTATTCTATTTTGTAAGGGTAATCATGCAGGCCATATAGACCTCCCCCGATAGGGTGAGTAACAGGTATTAAAATGCTAAGAACAGTACTAATTAACACAAGCTAGTTACCATGGGTCCCACACCGCGTGTCTTGTTGTTATACTTTGTCAGGGTAATCATGCAGGCCATATAGACCTCCCCGACAGGGTGTAACAGGTATTAAAATGCTAAGAACAGTACTACTTAACACAACCTAGTTACCATGGGTCACAGACCCAGAGCAGATGTCTTATTATTATATTTTGTATGGGTAATCATGCAGGCCGTATAGACCTCCCACGATAGGGTGAGTAACAGGTATTAAAATGCTAAGAAGAGTAATACTTAACACAACCTAGTTACCATGGGTCCCAGATCGCATGTTTTGTTATTATATTTTGTCAGGGTAATCATGCAGGCCATATAGACCTCCCCTAACAGGTACAAAATGCGAAGGAAATTACTACTTAACACAACCTAGTTACCATGGGTCCCAGACCGCATGTTTTGTTATTATATTTTGTAAGGGTAATCATGTAGGCCATATAGACCTCCACCGATAGGGTGAGTATGAGTAACAGCTATTAAAATGCTAAGGACATTACTACTTAACACAACATAGTTACCATGGGTCCAAGACCCAGAGCAGATGTCTTATTATTATATTTTGTATGGGTAATCATCAAGGCCGTATAGACCTCCCCAAATAGGGGGAGTTACAAAGATTAAAGTGCTAAGAATGGTACTACTTAAAACACAACCTAGTTAACATGGGTACCAGACCGCATGTCTTATTATTATATTTTTTCAGGGTAATCAGGCAGGCCATATAGACCTCCCCCGATAGGGGGGGTAACAGGGATTAAAGTGCTAAGAAAAGTACTAATTAATACAAGATAGTTACCATGGGTCCAACATCGTGTGTCTTGTTGTTATACTTTGTCAGGGTAATCATGCAGGCCATATAGACCTCCCTTGATAGGGGGAGTAACAGGGATTACAGTTCTAAGAATAGTACTACTTAAACACAACCTAGTTACCATGGGTCCCAGACCAGATGTTTTCTTATTATACTTTGTCAGGCTAATCATGCAGGCCATATAGAGCTCCAACAAAAGGGGGGGGGGGGTAAGAGGGATTTAAGTGATAAGAAAAGTTTTACTTAACACAACAAAATTAACATGGGTCCCAGACCGCGTGTCTTGTTGTTATACTTTGTCAGGGTAATCATAACCGCCCTATATACCTCCACCAATAGGGGGAGTTACTGGGGTGAAAGTGCTAAGAATAGTACTACTTAACACAACCGAGTTACCATGGGTCCAAGACCGCATGTTTAATGATTATACTTTATCAGGGTAATTATATATCTAACAAATCTATCTATTTCTCTTCTATCAATTCTATCTAACTATCAATCTATGTATATCTATCTATCCTATCTATCGATCTATCTTCTGTCCGGACTGTTTTGAGACAGCCACTTGTGTTTTTGACAAATTTGAAGTAGGAGGACAGAACTATCATCTTCTTCCATCTCCCGGTTCCAAAAATGAAGGCCATATAGACCTCCCCCGATAGGGGGAGTAACAGGTTGTAGTAAACTGTTAAGAATAGTACTACTTATCACACCACGGGTCACAGACCGCATGTCTTATTGTTATACTCTGTCAGGGAAATTATATATATTTCAAATCGATTTATTTATCTATCAAATCGATCAAACTATCAAACGTATCGATCAAATGTAGATTGCATCTATTGATCGATGTAATTCGTAGCTATAAAATGTATATTACATATTTTGGTTGATGTCATTCGTATCTATAAAATGTATATTGCATCTTTGATTCGATAACATTCGTATCTATCAAATGTATATTGCATCTATTGATCGATGAAATTCATATCTATCAAATGTATATTGCATGTATTTATCTATGTACAGTGTATCGATCATATGTATATTGCATCGATTGAGCTAAGTAATCTATGTATCTATCTATCAAATCTATCTCGTGGTTGTGCAAGTGGACTGTTTGCGGTTGATTGCGGTGCGTTACACTTGGAGTTTGCTCTGTCACTGTGATGCGGCCGTAACCCTTTCACTACCTGATAGATACGACATCATAACTGATATTTTAAAGCACGTTATTGCAAACAATTTGGGAATGTTAGGTGATTTAGGCCCTTTATGGGTAAAAAGCAGACTCTGCATCAACTATGTAATTTTCCATGGGAGTTTTGCCAGGGATCCCCCTCCAGCATGCCACAGTCCAGGTGTTAGTCCCCTTGAAACAACTTTTCCATCACTATTGTGGACAGAAAGAGTCCTTGTAGGTTTTAAAGTTCGCCTGCCTATTGAAGTCAATGGCGGTTCGCGAACAATACCGGAAGATCGAGTCCGCCGTTCGCGAACCGAAATTTTTAAGTTCGCGACATCACTATTGATGACACTTCAGCGAGGAGTTTTCCGACAGACAACTGCTATCTGCTCACTTTTAGTGGAATACTAGTGAGCTACTGAAAAACGAGGTAAAGGCGTCCTCCACTATCCAGAATGATAGCAGCTTGTAGAAATAGCAAAACCATCCCCGCAGGTCAATAGGCAGGTAAATCACTTCATCACAGGTGCAAGACTTATATATATAGAGTGAGACTAGTACAGTGTTATCTCTCTATTCAAAAAGTTGGATACTGCACCATTTGAGCTTTATATAGGTTCTTATACTATGTTTCTGCTTCCTTTACGTATTGGACTGAGATATTGCAGATAACTAGTGTATATGTGTATGAATTTAGATAGCTATTTAGTTTCTCTTCTTTCCTTTCACCTATATTACAAGTTTTGCGCTATAGAGGGTGCAAAATGAACGCAACAAAAGTTGTGTTATTTCACCTTCCATACCGCTGCCATTACAAGTTTTTGAAAAGCCGCCTTGTGCATACAATATGGTGGCGATGATCTCCATACCACACAAAATACAAGCGCTGCTTTGACATGCTCATGCACGCTTTCCCCATAGACATCAATGGGGAGAAAGTGTTAGAAAAGAACCTAATATAAGGAAAGCAGAATGAATTGCGCTAAAAAATTCTGACTTTAAATGGGCTTATTGCTATAATTATATGTACATATATATTTGTTTTTGTCCTATTATGGATGGATAGCTTTTGACTGTAATATAGTTTGTTTTGGATGTTGTTTTAAAAACAATAATATGTAAACATATAGCACATAACAGTAATATAAATGATTTGTTTGTAACAAATAACAATAGTATAAATGTAGCACTTTTTTAATACCTTGCTCTTTATGGGGTAATAAAACAATTAGAGACCAGCGCAGAATGAATTGAATACAAACACCTATATATAAGGAAGATTCCCAATATTACTTCCAAAAAGGACAAAAGTTTAAATTTAATACAGAATATAAGTGCGCAAAGTGAATGCTAAAGTATACAATTAAAAAGGGGAATTTAATGTAAACTCAGAATTCTGAACATTTAACCATATGCAAAAATTCAAATCTATATATATTCAGATGCAAAGAAATTTTATAGGTCCTCACACCAAAAGGGTTAAAATTAATTCCCATATAATTCGATTTAAATTAGATTGGTGGTGAATATAAACATGAAACAAAACACATATGATTAAAATGTATATTGTATTTTATAATGCTTAAAAACATGAAATGAACAATTTGATAATACTCTTACTAAAAGTATAGTTATAATTATAAATCCAATATTTATTACCTATTAAATACAATTGATAGTGACCGGCCCTAACTTATAAAACACATCTAAAACACATCTAAAATAATAACAAATAAATTGATAAAAGGACAAATGTGATCACAAAATAAGATGTAGGTATTTAGGACTCGAATGGAAACTTAGGCCTAGATTTGGAGTTTGGCGGTAGCCGTGAAAACCAGCGTTAGAGGCTCCTAACGCTGGTTTTAGGCTACCTCCGGTATTTGGAGTCATTCAAAAAAGGGTCTAACGCTCACTTTTCAGCCGTGACTTTTCCATACTGCAGATCCCCTTACGTCAATTGCGTATCCTATCTTTTCAATGGGATCTTTCTAACTCCGGTATTTAGAGTTGTGTCTGAAGTGAGCGTTAGAAATCTAACGACAAAACTCCAGCCGCAGAAAAAAGTCAGTAGTTAAGAGCTTTCTGGGCTAACGCCGGTTCATAAAGCTCTTAACTAGTATGCTCTAAAGTACACTAACACCCATAAACTACCTATGTACCCCTAAACCGAGCCCCCCCCACATCGCCGCCACTCGATTAAATTTTTTAACCCCTAATCTGCCGACCGCCACCTACGTTATACTTATGTACCCCTAATCTGCTGCCCCTAACACCGCCGACCCCTATATTATATTTATTAACCCCTAATCTGCCCCCCTCAATGTCGCCTCCACCTGCCTACACTTATTAACCCCTTATCTGCCGAGCGGACCGCACCGCTACTATAATAAAGTTATTAACCGAAAGAGAGAGAACAGCACTCCATGAGATAGAACAGAAGCTGGAATAACTTCCATGCATGTTCATTTTTATTGAATTCCTCAGGGTGCCAGTTCTTTTTGCACACTATGCCCCTTCACAGAGAAAAAATATCCTGAAGCATATCAGTCTGACCCTGCCCAATGACAGTCCAGCGCCGAAATACCAGGCAATTCTTCTCTGAACAAGGGAAGCAACAACCCCAGACGATCGTTTCGGCCTCCTATGGGCCTCGTCAGTGAGGTGCAGTTGTATCTCTCTAAGGGCAAGTGTGCATGGAGTCCACGTCTGGTTTCCCCATTACTCTTAGGGTGACCCAAAAGTAATTCGCATAAAAATCGAAAGAGAGAGAACAGCACTCCATGAGATAGAACAGAAGCTGGAATAACTTCCATGCATGTTCATTTTTATTGAATTCCTCAGGGTGCCAGTTCTTTTTGCACACTATGCCCCTTCACAGAGAAAAAATATCCTGAAGCATATCAGTCTGACCCTGCCCAATGACAGTCCAGCGCCGAAATACCAGGCAATTCTTCTCTGAACAAGGGAAGCAACAACCCCAGACGATCGTTTCGGCCTCCTATGGGCCTCGTCAGTGAGGTGCAGTTGTATCTCTCTAAGGGCAAGTGTGCATGGAGTCCACGTCTGGTTTCCCCATTACTCTTAGGGTGACCCAAAAGTAATTCGCATAAAAATCGAAAGAGAGAGAACAGCACTCCATGAGATAGAACAGAAGCTGGAATAACTTCCATGCATGTTCATTTTTATTGAATTCCTCAGGGTGCCAGTTCTTTTTGCACACTATGCCCCTTCACAGAGAAAAAATATCCTGAAGCATATCAGTCTGACCCTGCCCAATGACAGTCCAGCGCCGAAATACCAGGCAATTCTTCTCTGAACAAGGGAAGCAACAACCCCAGACGATCGTTTCGGCCTCCTATGGGCCTCGTCAGTGAGGTGCAGTTGTATCTCTCTAAGGGCAAGTGTGCATGGAGTCCACGTCTGGTTTCCCCATTACTCTTAGGGTGACCCAAAAGTAATTCGCATAAAAATCGAAAGAGAGAGAACAGCACTCCATGAGATAGAACAGAAGCTGGAATAACTTCCATGCATGTTCATTTTTATTGAATTCCTCAGGGTGCCAGTTCTTTTTGCACACTATGCCCCTTCACAGAGAAAAAATATCCTGAAGCATATCAGTCTGACCCTGCCCAATGACAGTCCAGCGCCGAAATACCAGGCAATTCTTCTCTGAACAAGGGAAGCAACAACCCCAGACGATCGTTTCGGCCTCCTATGGGCCTCGTCAGTGAGGTGCAGTTGTATCTCTCTAAGGGCAAGTGTGCATGGAGTCCACGTCTGGTTTCCCCATTACTCTTAGGGTGACCCAAAAGTAATTCGCATAAAAATCGAAAGAGAGAGAACAGCACTCCATGAGATAGAACAGAAGCTGGAATAACTTCCATGCATGTTCATTTTTATTGAATTCCTCAGGGTGCCAGTTCTTTTTGCACACTATGCCCCTTCACAGAGAAAAAATATCCTGAAGCATATCAGTCTGACCCTGCCCAATGACAGTCCAGCGCCGAAATACCAGGCAATTCTTCTCTGAACAAGGGAAGCAACAACCCCAGACGATCGTTTCGGCCTCCTATGGGCCTCGTCAGTGAGGTGCAGTTGTATCTCTCTAAGGGCAAGTGTGCATGGAGTCCACGTCTGGTTTCCCCATTACTCTTAGGGTGACCCAAAAGTAATTCGCATAAAAATCGAAAGAGAGAGAACAGCACTCCATGAGATAGAACAGAAGCTGGAATAACTTCCATGCATGTTCATTTTTATTGAATTCCTCAGGGTGCCAGTTCTTTTTGCACACTATGCCCCTTCACAGAGAAAAAATATCCTGAAGCATATCAGTCTGACCCTGCCCAATGACAGTCCAGCGCCGAAATACCAGGCAATTCTTCTCTGAACAAGGGAAGCAACAACCCCAGACGATCGTTTCGGCCTCCTATGGGCCTCGTCAGTGAGGTGCAGTTGTATCTCTCTAAGGGCAAGTGTGCATGGAGTCCACGTCTGGTTTCCCCATTACTCTTAGGGTGACCCAAAAGTAATTCGCATAAAAATCGAAAGAGAGAGAACAGCACTCCATGAGATAGAACAGAAGCTGGAATAACTTCCATGCATGTTCATTTTTATTGAATTCCTCAGGGTGCCAGTTCTTTTTGCACACTATGCCCCTTCACAGAGAAAAAATATCCTGAAGCATATCAGTCTGACCCTGCCCAATGACAGTCCAGCGCCGAAATACCAGGCAATTCTTCTCTGAACAAGGGAAGCAACAACCCCAGACGATCGTTTCGGCCTCCTATGGGCCTCGTCAGTGAGGTGCAGTTGTATCTCTCTAAGGGCAAGTGTGCATGGAGTCCACGTCTGGTTTCCCCATTACTCTTAGGGTGACCCAAAAGTAATTCGCATAAAAATCGAAAGAGAGAGAACAGCACTCCATGAGATAGAACAGAAGCTGGAATAACTTCCATGCATGTTCATTTTTATTGAATTCCTCAGGGTGCCAGTTCTTTTTGCACACTATGCCCCTTCACAGAGAAAAAATATCCTGAAGCATATCAGTCTGACCCTGCCCAATGACAGTCCAGCGCCGAAATACCAGGCAATTCTTCTCTGAACAAGGGAAGCAACAACCCCAGACGATCGTTTCGGCCTCCTATGGGCCTCGTCAGTGAGGTGCAGTTGTATCTCTCTAAGGGCAAGTGTGCATGGAGTCCACGTCTGGTTTCCCCATTACTCTTAGGGTGACCCAAAAGTAATTCGCATAAAAATCGAAAGAGAGAGAACAGCACTCCATGAGATAGAACAGAAGCTGGAATAACTTCCATGCATGTTCATTTTTATTGAATTCCTCAGGGTGCCAGTTCTTTTTGCACACTATGCCCCTTCACAGAGAAAAAATATCCTGAAGCATATCAGTCTGACCCTGCCCAATGACAGTCCAGCGCCGAAATACCAGGCAATTCTTCTCTGAACAAGGGAAGCAACAACCCCAGACGATCGTTTCGGCCTCCTATGGGCCTCGTCAGTGAGGTGCAGTTGTATCTCTCTAAGGGCAAGTGTGCATGGAGTCCACGTCTGGTTTCCCCATTACTCTTAGGGTGACCCAAAAGTAATTCGCATAAAAATCGAAAGAGAGAGAACAGCACTCCATGAGATAGAACAGAAGCTGGAATAACTTCCATGCATGTTCATTTTTATTGAATTCCTCAGGGTGCCAGTTCTTTTTGCACACTATGCCCCTTCACAGAGAAAAAATATCCTGAAGCATATCAGTCTGACCCTGCCCAATGACAGTCCAGCGCCGAAATACCAGGCAATTCTTCTCTGAACAAGGGAAGCAACAACCCCAGACGATCGTTTCGGCCTCCTATGGGCCTCGTCAGTGAGGTGCAGTTGTATCTCTCTAAGGGCAAGTGTGCATGGAGTCCACGTCTGGTTTCCCCATTACTCTTAGGGTGACCCAAAAGTAATTCGCATAAAAATCGAAAGAGAGAGAACAGCACTCCATGAGATAGAACAGAAGCTGGAATAACTTCCATGCATGTTCATTTTTATTGAATTCCTCAGGGTGCCAGTTCTTTTTGCACACTATGCCCCTTCACAGAGAAAAAATATCCTGAAGCATATCAGTCTGACCCTGCCCAATGACAGTCCAGCGCCGAAATACCAGGCAATTCTTCTCTGAACAAGGGAAGCAACAACCCCAGACGATCGTTTCGGCCTCCTATGGGCCTCGTCAGTGAGGTGCAGTTGTATCTCTCTAAGGGCAAGTGTGCATGGAGTCCACGTCTGGTTTCCCCATTACTCTTAGGGTGACCCAAAAGTAATTCGCATAAAAATCGAAAGAGAGAGAACAGCACTCCATGAGATAGAACAGAAGCTGGAATAACTTCCATGCATGTTCATTTTTATTGAATTCCTCAGGGTGCCAGTTCTTTTTGCACACTATGCCCCTTCACAGAGAAAAAATATCCTGAAGCATATCAGTCTGACCCTGCCCAATGACAGTCCAGCGCCGAAATACCAGGCAATTCTTCTCTGAACAAGGGAAGCAACAACCCCAGACGATCGTTTCGGCCTCCTATGGGCCTCGTCAGTGAGGTGCAGTTGTATCTCTCTAAGGGCAAGTGTGCATGGAGTCCACGTCTGGTTTCCCCATTACTCTTAGGGTGACCCAAAAGTAATTCGCATAAAAATCGAAAGAGAGAGAACAGCACTCCATGAGATAGAACAGAAGCTGGAATAACTTCCATGCATGTTCATTTTTATTGAATTCCTCAGGGTGCCAGTTCTTTTTGCACACTATGCCCCTTCACAGAGAAAAAATATCCTGAAGCATATCAGTCTGACCCTGCCCAATGACAGTCCAGCGCCGAAATACCAGGCAATTCTTCTCTGAACAAGGGAAGCAACAACCCCAGACGATCGTTTCGGCCTCCTATGGGCCTCGTCAGTGAGGTGCAGTTGTATCTCTCTAAGGGCAAGTGTGCATGGAGTCCACGTCTGGTTTCCCCATTACTCTTAGGGTGACCCAAAAGTAATTCGCATAAAAATCGAAAGAGAGAGAACAGCACTCCATGAGATAGAACAGAAGCTGGAATAACTTCCATGCATGTTCATTTTTATTGAATTCCTCAGGGTGCCAGTTCTTTTTGCACACTATGCCCCTTCACAGAGAAAAAATATCCTGAAGCATATCAGTCTGACCCTGCCCAATGACAGTCCAGCGCCGAAATACCAGGCAATTCTTCTCTGAACAAGGGAAGCAACAACCCCAGACGATCGTTTCGGCCTCCTATGGGCCTCGTCAGTGAGGTGCAGTTGTATCTCTCTAAGGGCAAGTGTGCATGGAGTCCACGTCTGGTTTCCCCATTACTCTTAGGGTGACCCAAAAGTAATTCGCATAAAAATCGAAAGAGAGAGAACAGCACTCCATGAGATAGAACAGAAGCTGGAATAACTTCCATGCATGTTCATTTTTATTGAATTCCTCAGGGTGCCAGTTCTTTTTGCACACTATGCCCCTTCACAGAGAAAAAATATCCTGAAGCATATCAGTCTGACCCTGCCCAATGACAGTCCAGCGCCGAAATACCAGGCAATTCTTCTCTGAACAAGGGAAGCAACAACCCCAGACGATCGTTTCGGCCTCCTATGGGCCTCGTCAGTGAGGTGCAGTTGTATCTCTCTAAGGGCAAGTGTGCATGGAGTCCACGTCTGGTTTCCCCATTACTCTTAGGGTGACCCAAAAGTAATTCGCATAAAAATCGAAAGAGAGAGAACAGCACTCCATGAGATAGAACAGAAGCTGGAATAACTTCCATGCATGTTCATTTTTATTGAATTCCTCAGGGTGCCAGTTCTTTTTGCACACTATGCCCCTTCACAGAGAAAAAATATCCTGAAGCATATCAGTCTGACCCTGCCCAATGACAGTCCAGCGCCGAAATACCAGGCAATTCTTCTCTGAACAAGGGAAGCAACAACCCCAGACGATCGTTTCGGCCTCCTATGGGCCTCGTCAGTGAGGTGCAGTTGTATCTCTCTAAGGGCAAGTGTGCATGGAGTCCACGTCTGGTTTCCCCATTACTCTTAGGGTGACCCAAAAGTAATTCGCATAAAAATCGAAAGAG
Source organism: Bombina bombina (assembly GCF_027579735.1). Taxonomy (NCBI): domain Eukaryota; kingdom Metazoa; phylum Chordata; class Amphibia; order Anura; family Bombinatoridae; genus Bombina; species Bombina bombina. The sequence goes on from NC_069502.1 coordinate 629,421,718, forward strand.
AGAGAACAGCACTCCATGAGATAGAACAGAAGCTGGAATAACTTCCATGCATGTTCATTTTTATTGAATTCCTCAGGGTGCCAGTTCTTTTTGCACACTATGCCCCTTCACAGAGAAAAAATATCCTGAAGCATATCAGTCTGACCCTGCCCAATGACAGTCCAGCGCCGAAATACCAGGCAATTCTTCTCTGAACAAGGGAAGCAACAACCCCAGACGATCGTTTCGGCCTCCTATGGGCCTCGTCAGTGAGGTGCAGTTGTATCTCTCTAAGGGCAAGTGTGCATGGAGTCCACGTCTGGTTTCCCCATTACTCTTAGGGTGACCCAAAAGTAATTCGCATAAAAATCGAAAGAGAGAGAACAGCACTCCATGAGATAGAACAGAAGCTGGAATAACTTCCATGCATGTTCATTTTTATTGAATTCCTCAGGGTGCCAGTTCTTTTTGCACACTATGCCCCTGTTCAGAGGAGAATTGCCTGGTATTTCGGGGCTGGACTGACCTTACTTGGCGGGATCAGACTGATATACTTCAGGAAAGTTTTCTTCTGTGAAAAGCACACTGGTCCAAAAGAGGCTGCTTCCGGGTGGTAAATCGCCATAGAACAAGCCACTGAGCTGTTGTTCGTTCCTGGTAGAGCGCTTCTCTCTTTGTATGCAAATTATTATGACCCTGGGGAAGTCTCCCTATGGGTGATGGGGGAAACCAGACGTGGACTCCTTGCCCAGTGTGCTTAGAGGAATGTGGCTGCACCTCACTGACGAGGCCCATAGGAGGCCGAAACGATCGTCTGGGGTTGTCATGTTCCTTGTTCAGAGGAGAATTGCCTGGTATTTCGGGGCTGGACTGACCTTACTTGGCGGGATCAGACTGATATACTTCAGGAAAGTTTTCTTCTGTGAAAAGCACACTGGTCCAAAAGAGGCTGCTTCCGGGTGGTAAATCGCCATAGAACAAGCCACTGAGCTGTTGTTCGTTCCTGGTAGAGCGCTTCTCTCTTTGTATGCAAATTATTATGACCCTGGGGAAGTCTCCCTATGGGTGATGGGGGAAACCAGACGTGGACTCCTTGCCCAGTGTGCTTAGAGGAATGTGGCTGCACCTCACTGACGAGGCCCATAGGAGGCCGAAACGATCGTCTGGGGTTGTCATGTTCCTTGTTCAGAGGAGAATTGCCTGGTATTTCGGGGCTGGACTGACCTTACTTGGCGGGATCAGACTGATATACTTCAGGAAAGTTTTCTTCTGTGAAAAGCACACTGGTCCAAAAGAGGCTGCTTCCGGGTGGTAAATCGCCATAGAACAAGCCACTGAGCTGTTGTTCGTTCCTGGTAGAGCGCTTCTCTCTTTGTATGCAAATTATTATGACCCTGGGGAAGTCTCCCTATGGGTGATGGGGGAAACCAGACGTGGACTCCTTGCCCAGTGTGCTTAGAGGAATGTGGCTGCACCTCACTGACGAGGCCCATAGGAGGCCGAAACGATCGTCTGGGGTTGTCATGTTCCTTGTTCAGAGGAGAATTGCCTGGTATTTCGGGGCTGGACTGACCTTACTTGGCGGGATCAGACTGATATACTTCAGGAAAGTTTTCTTCTGTGAAAAGCACACTGGTCCAAAAGAGGCTGCTTCCGGGTGGTAAATCGCCATAGAACAAGCCACTGAGCTGTTGTTCGTTCCTGGTAGAGCGCTTCTCTCTTTGTATGCAAATTATTATGACCCTGGGGAAGTCTCCCTATGGGTGATGGGGGAAACCAGACGTGGACTCCTTGCCCAGTGTGCTTAGAGGAATGTGGCTGCACCTCACTGACGAGGCCCATAGGAGGCCGAAACGATCGTCTGGGGTTGTCATGTTCCTTGTTCAGAGGAGAATTGCCTGGTATTTCGGGGCTGGACTGACCTTACTTGGCGGGATCAGACTGATATACTTCAGGAAAGTTTTCTTCTGTGAAAAGCACACTGGTCCAAAAGAGGCTGCTTCCGGGTGGTAAATCGCCATAGAACAAGCCACTGAGCTGTTGTTCGTTCCTGGTAGAGCGCTTCTCTCTTTGTATGCAAATTATTATGACCCTGGGGAAGTCTCCCTATGGGTGATGGGGGAAACCAGACGTGGACTCCTTGCCCAGTGTGCTTAGAGGAATGTGGCTGCACCTCACTGACGAGGCCCATAGGAGGCCGAAACGATCGTCTGGGGTTGTCATGTTCCTTGTTCAGAGGAGAATTGCCTGGTATTTCGGGGCTGGACTGACCTTACTTGGCGGGATCAGACTGATATACTTCAGGAAAGTTTTCTTCTGTGAAAAGCACACTGGTCCAAAAGAGGCTGCTTCCGGGTGGTAAATCGCCATAGAACAAGCCACTGAGCTGTTGTTCGTTCCTGGTAGAGCGCTTCTCTCTTTGTATGCAAATTATTATGACCCTGGGGAAGTCTCCCTATGGGTGATGGGGGAAACCAGACGTGGACTCCTTGCCCAGTGTGCTTAGAGGAATGTGGCTGCACCTCACTGACGAGGCCCATAGGAGGCCGAAACGATCGTCTGGGGTTGTCATGTTCCTTGTTCAGAGGAGAATTGCCTCGTATTTCGGGGCTGGACTGACCTTACTTGGCGGGATCAGACTGATATACTTCAGGAAAGTTTTCTTCTGTGAAAAGCACACTGGTCCAAAAGAGGCTGCTTCCGGGTGGTAAATCGCCATAGAACAAGCCACTGAGCTGTTGTTCGTTCCTGGTAGAGCGCTTCTCTCTTTGTATGCAAATTATTATGACCCTGGGGAAGTCTCCCTATGGGTGATGGGGGAAACCAGACGTGGACTCCTTGCCCAGTGTGCTTAGAGGAATGTGGCTGCACCTCACTGACGAGGCCCATAGGAGGCCGAAACGATCGTCTGGGGTTGTCATGTTCCTTGTTCAGAGGAGAATTGCCTGGTATTTCGGGGCTGGACTGACCTTACTTGGCGGGATCAGACTGATATACTTCAGGAAAGTTTTCTTCTGTGAAAAGCACACTGGTCCAAAAGAGGCTGCTTCCGGGTGGTAAATCGCCATAGAACAAGCCACTGAGCTGTTGTTCGTTCCTGGTAGAGCGCTTCTCTCTTTGTATGCAAATTATTATGACCCTGGGGAAGTCTCCCTATGGGTGATGGGGGAAACCAGACGTGGACTCCTTGCCCAGTGTGCTTAGAGGAATGTGGCTGCACCTCACTGACGAGGCCCATAGGAGGCCGAAACGATCGTCTGGGGTTGTCATGTTCCTTGTTCAGAGGAGAATTGCCTGGTATTTCGGGGCTGGACTGACCTTACTTGGCGGGATCAGACTGATATACTTCAGGAAAGTTTTCTTCTGTGAAAAGCACACTGGTCCAAAAGAGGCTGCTTCCGGGTGGTAAATCGCCATAGAACAAGCCACTGAGCTGTTGTTCGTTCCTGGTAGAGCGCTTCTCTCTTTGTATGCAAATTATTATGACCCTGGGGAAGTCTCCCTATGGGTGATGGGGGAAACCAGACGTGGACTCCTTGCCCAGTGTGCTTAGAGGAATGTGGCTGCACCTCACTGACGAGGCCCATAGGAGGCCGAAACGATCGTCTGGGGTTGTCATGTTCCTTGTTCAGAGGAGAATTGCCTGGTATTTCGGGGCTGGACTGACCTTACTTGGCGGGATCAGACTGATATACTTCAGGAAAGTTTTCTTCTGTGAAAAGCACACTGGTCCAAAAGAGGCTGCTTCCGGGTGGTAAATCGCCATAGAACAAGCCACTGAGCTGTTGTTCGTTCCTGGTAGAGCGCTTCTCTCTTTGTATGCAAATTATTATGACCCTGGGGAAGTCTCCCTATGGGTGATGGGGGAAACCAGACGTGGACTCCTTGCCCAGTGTGCTTAGAGGAATGTGGCTGCACCTCACTGACGAGGCCCATAGGAGGCCGAAACGATCGTCTGGGGTTGTCATGTTCCTTGTTCAGAGGAGAATTGCCTGGTATTTCGGGGCTGGACTGACCTTACTTGGCGGGATCAGACTGATATACTTCAGGAAAGTTTTCTTCTGTGAAAAGCACACTGGTCCAAAAGAGGCTGCTTCCGGGTGGTAAATCGCCATAGAACAAGCCACTGAGCTGTTGTTCGTTCCTGGTAGAGCGCTTCTCTCTTTGTATGCAAATTATTATGACCCTGGGGAAGTCTCCCTATGGGTGATGGGGGAAACCAGACGTGGACTCCTTGCCCAGTGTGCTTAGAGGAATGTGGCTGCACCTCACTGACGAGGCCCATAGGAGGCCGAAACGATCGTCTGGGGTTGTCATGTTCCTTGTTCAGAGGAGAATTGCCTGGTATTTCGGGGCTGGACTGACCTTACTTGGCGGGATCAGACTGATATACTTCAGGAAAGTTTTCTTCTGTGAAAAGCACACTGGTCCAAAAGAGGCTGCTTCCGGGTGGTAAATCGCCATAGAACAAGCCACTGAGCTGTTGTTCGTTCCTGGTAGAGCGCTTCTCTCTTTGTATGCAAATTATTATGACCCTGGGGAAGTCTCCCTATGGGTGATGGGGGAAACCAGACGTGGACTCCTTGCCCAGTGTGCTTAGAGGAATGTGGCTGCACCTCACTGACGAGGCCCATAGGAGGCCGAAACGATCGTCTGGGGTTGTCATGTTCCTTGTTCAGAGGAGAATTGCCTGGTATTTCGGGGCTGGACTGACCTTACTTGGCGGGATCAGACTGATATACTTCAGGAAAGTTTTCTTCTGTGAAAAGCACACTGGTCCAAAAGAGGCTGCTTCCGGGTGGTAAATCGCCATAGAACAAGCCACTGAGCTGTTGTTCGTTCCTGGTAGAGCGCTTCTCTCTTTGTATGCAAATTATTATGACCCTGGGGAAGTCTCCCTATGGGTGATGGGGGAAACCAGACGTGGACTCCTTGCCCAGTGTGCTTAGAGGAATGTGGCTGCACCTCACTGACGAGGCCCATAGGAGGCCGAAACGATCGTCTGGGGTTGTCATGTTCCTTGTTCAGAGGAGAATTGCCTGGTATTTCGGGGCTGGACTGACCTTACTTGGCGGGATCAGACTGATATACTTCAGGAAAGTTTTCTTCTGTGAAAAGCACACTGGTCCAAAAGAGGCTGCTTCCGGGTGGTAAATCGCCATAGAACAAGCCACTGAGCTGTTGTTCGTTCCTGGTAGAGCGCTTCTCTCTTTGTATGCAAATTATTATGACCCTGGGGAAGTCTCCCTATGGGTGATGGGGGAAACCAGACGTGGACTCCTTGCCCAGTGTGCTTAGAGGAATGTGGCTGCACCTCACTGACGAGGCCCATAGGAGGCCGAAACGATCGTCTGGGGTTGTCATGTTCCTTGTTCAGAGGAGAATTGCCTGGTATTTCGGGGCTGGACTGACCTTACTTGGCGGGATCAGACTGATATACTTCAGGAAAGTTTTCTTCTGTGAAAAGCACACTGGTCCAAAAGAGGCTGCTTCCGGGTGGTAAATCGCCATAGAACAAGCCACTGAGCTGTTGTTCGTTCCTGGTAGAGCGCTTCTCTCTTTGTATGCAAATTATTATGACCCTGGGGAAGTCTCCCTATGGGTGATGGGGGAAACCAGACGTGGACTCCTTGCCCAGTGTGCTTAGAGGAATGTGGCTGCACCTCACTGACGAGGCCCATAGGAGGCCGAAACGATCGTCTGGGGTTGTCATGTTCCTTGTTCAGAGGAGAATTGCCTGGTATTTCGGGGCTGGACTGACCTTACTTGGCGGGATCAGACTGATATACTTCAGGAAAGTTTTCTTCTGTGAAAAGCACACTGGTCCAAAAGAGGCTGCTTCCGGGTGGTAAATCGCCATAGAACAAGCCACTGAGCTGTTGTTCGTTCCTGGTAGAGCGCTTCTCTCTTTGTATGCAAATTATTATGACCCTGGGGAAGTCTCCCTATGGGTGATGGGGGAAACCAGACGTGGACTCCTTGCCCAGTGTGCTTAGAGGAATGTGGCTGCACCTCACTGACGAGGCCCATAGGAGGCCGAAACGATCGTCTGGGGTTGTCATGTTCCTTGTTCAGAGGAGAATTGCCTGGTATTTCGGGGCTGGACTGACCTTACTTGGCGGGATCAGACTGATATACTTCAGGAAAGTTTTCTTCTGTGAAAAGCACACTGGTCCAAAAGAGGCTGCTTCCGGGTGGTAAATCGCCATAGAACAAGCCACTGAGCTGTTGTTCGTTCCTGGTAGAGCGCTTCTCTCTTTGTATGCAAATTATTATGACCCTGGGGAAGTCTCCCTATGGGTGATGGGGGAAACCAGACGTGGACTCCTTGCCCAGTGTGCTTAGAGGAATGTGGCTGCACCTCACTGACGAGGCCCATAGGAGGCCGAAACGATCGTCTGGGGTTGTCATGTTCCTTGTTCAGAGGAGAATTGCCTGGTATTTCGGGGCTGGACTGACCTTACTTGGCGGGATCAGACTGATATACTTCAGGAAAGTTTTCTTCTGTGAAAAGCACACTGGTCCAAAAGAGGCTGCTTCCGGGTGGTAAATCGCCATAGAACAAGCCACTGAGCTGTTGTTCGTTCCTGGTAGAGCGCTTCTCTCTTTGTATGCAAATTATTATGACCCTGGGGAAGTCTCCCTATGGGTGATGGGGGAAACCAGACGTGGACTCCTTGCCCAGTGTGCTTAGAGGAATGTGGCTGCACCTCACTGACGAGGCCCATAGGAGGCCGAAACGATCGTCTGGGGTTGTCATGTTCCTTGTTCAGAGGAGAATTGCCTGGTATTTCGGGGCTGGACTGACCTTACTTGGCGGGATCAGACTGATATACTTCAGGAAAGTTTTCTTCTGTGAAAAGCACACTGGTCCAAAAGAGGCTGCTTCCGGGTGGTAAATCGCCATAGAACAAGCCACTGAGCTGTTGTTCGTTCCTGGTAGAGCGCTTCTCTCTTTGTATGCAAATTATTATGACCCTGGGGAAGTCTCCCTATGGGTGATGGGGGAAACCAGACGTGGACTCCTTGCCCAGTGTGCTTAGAGGAATGTGGCTGCACCTCACTGACGAGGCCCATAGGAGGCCGAAACGATCGTCTGGGGTTGTCATGTTCCTTGTTCAGAGGAGAATTGCCTGGTATTTCGGGGCTGGACTGACCTTACTTGGCGGGATCAGACTGATATACTTCAGGAAAGTTTTCTTCTGTGAAAAGCACACTGGTCCAAAAGAGGCTGCTTCCGGGTGGTAAATCGCCATAGAACAAGCCACTGAGCTGTTGTTCGTTCCTGGTAGAGCGCTTCTCTCTTTGTATGCAAATTATTATGACCCTGGGGAAGTCTCCCTATGGGTGATGGGGGAAACCAGACGTGGACTCCTTGCCCAGTGTGCTTAGAGGAATGTGGCTGCACCTCACTGACGAGGCCCATAGGAGGCCGAAACGATCGTCTGGGGTTGTCATGTTCCTTGTTCAGAGGAGAATTGCCTGGTATTTCGGGGCTGGACTGACCTTACTTGGCGGGATCAGACTGATATACTTCAGGAAAGTTTTCTTCTGTGAAAAGCACACTGGTCCAAAAGAGGCTGCTTCCGGGTGGTAAATCGCCATAGAACAAGCCACTGAGCTGTTGTTCGTTCCTGGTAGAGCGCTTCTCTCTTTGTATGCAAATAAAGTTATTAACCCCTAATCCGCCTCACTAACCCTATAATAAAGAGTATTAACCCCTAATCTGCCCTCCCTAACATCGCCAACACCTAACTTCAATTATTAACCCCTAATCTGCCGACTGGAGCTCACCGCTATTCTAATAAATGTATTAACCCCTAAAGCTAAGTCTAACCCTAACACTAACACCCCCCTAAATTAAATATAATTTTAATCTAACAAAATTAATTAACTCTTATTAAATAAATTATTCCTATTGAAAGCTAAATACTTACCTGTAAAATAAATCCTAATATAGCTACAATGTAAATTATATTTATATTATAGCTATTTTAGGATTAATATTTATTTTACAGGTAACTTTGTATTTATTTTAACCAGGTACAATAGCTATTAAATAGTTAAGAACTATTTATTAGCTAAAATAGTTAAAATAATTACAAATGTACCTGTAAAATAAATCCTAACCTAAATTACAATTAAACCTAACACTACACTATCAATAAATAAATTAAATACAATTCCTACAAATAAATACAATGAAATAAACTAACTAAAGTACAAAAAATAAAAAAGAACTAAGTTACAAAAAATAAAAAAATATTTACAAACATTAGAAATATATTACAACAATTTTAAACTAATTACACCTACTCTAAGCCCCTAATAAAATAACAAAGCCCCCCAAAATAAAAAAAATGCCCTACCCTATTCTAAATTACTAAAGTTCAAAGCTCTTTTACCTTACCAGCCCTGAACAGGGCCCTTTGCGGGGCATGCCCCAAGAAGTTCAGCTCTTTTGCCTGTAAAAAAAAACATACAATACCCCCCCCCCAACATTACAACCCACCACCCACATACCCCTAATCTAACCCAAACCCCCCTTAAATAAACCTAACACTAAGCCCCTGAAGATCTCCCTACCTTGAGTCGTCTTCACCCAGCCGAGCCAAATTCTTCATCCAAGCGGAGCAAGAAGAGGTCCTCCATCCGGTAGAAGTCTTCATCCAAGCGGGGCAGAAGAGGTCTTCCATCCGATTGAAGTGTTCATCCAAGCGGCATCTTCTATCGTCATCCATCAGGAGCGGAGCGGCAGCATCCTGAAGACCTCCGACGCGGAACATCCATCCTGGCCGACGACTGAATGACGAATGACGGTTCCTTTAAATGACGTCATCCAAGATGGCGTCCCTCGAATTCCGATTGGCTGATAGGATTCTATCAGCCAATCGGAATTAAGGTAGGAATATTCTGATTGGCTGATGGAATCAGCCAATCAGAATCAAGTTCAATCCGATTGGCTGATCCAATCAGCCAATCAGATTGAGCTTGCATTCTATTGGCTGTTCCGATCAGCCAATAGAATGCGAGCTCAATCTGATTGGCTGATTGGATCAGCCAATTGGATTGAACTTGATTCTGATTGGCTGATTCCATCAGCCAATCAGAATATTCCTACCTTAATTCAGATTGGCTGATAGGATTCTATCAGCCAATCAAAATTCGAGGGACGCCATCTTGGATGACATCATTTAAAGGAACCGTCATTCGGCGAGTAGGCGTCGGTTGAAGAGGTTGGATCCGCGTCGATTGGAAAGAAGATGGCTCCGCTCCAGAAGAAAGAAGATTGAAGATGCGGCTTGATAGAAGACTTCATCCCGATGATGGACTTCCGACTTCAGCCGATGATGGATTTCTTCAGCCGCCACTTGGATCCAGACTTCAGCCCGAGGATGGACGTCACTCTTCAGCCCCCCGCTTGTGCTTGGATCAAGACATCGGAGGCTCTTCTGGACAGATCGGCACCCAGTGAGGTGAAGACAAGGTAGGGAGATCTTTAGGGGCTTAGTGTTAGGTTTATTTAAGGGGGGTTTGGGTTAGATTAGGGGTATGTGGGTGGTGGGTTGTAATGTTGGGGGGGGTATTGAATGTGTTCAGGGCCGGTAAGGTAAAAGAGCTTTGAACTTTTTTTAGAATAGGGTAGGGCATTTTTTATTTTGGGGGGCTTTGTTATTTTATTAGGGGGCTTAGAGTAGGTGTAATTAGTTTAAAATTGTTGTAATATTTTTCTAATGTTTGTAAATATTTTTTTATTTTTTGTAACTTAGTTCTTTTTTATTTTTTGTACTTTAGTTAGTTTATTTCATTGTAGTTATTTTTAGGTATTGTATTTAAATAATTTATTGATAGTGTAGTGTTAGGTTTAATTGTAGATAATTGTAGGTATTGTATTTAATTAATTTATTGATAGTGTAGTGTTAGGCTAATTGTAACTTAGGTTAGGATTTATTTTACAGGTAATTTTGTAATTATTTTAACTAGGTAACTATTAAATAGTTCTTAACTATTTAATAGCTATTGTACCTGGTTAATATAATTACAAAGTTGCCTGTAAAATAAATATTAATCCTAAAATAGCTACAATATAATTATAATTTATATTGTAGCTATATTAGGGTTTATTTTACAGGTAAGTATTTAGCTTTAAATAGGAATAAGTTATTTAATAAGAGTTAATTTATTTCGTTAGATAAAAATTATATTTAACTTAGGGGGGTGTTAGGGTTAGGGTTAGAATTAGCTTTAGGGGTTAATACATTTATTAGAATAGCGGTGAGCTCCAGTCGGCAGATTAGGGGTTAATGTTTGAAGTTAGGTGTCGGCGATGTTAGGGAGGGCAGATTAGGGGTTAATACTATTTATTATAGGGTTATTGAGGCGGGAGTGAGGTGGATTAGGGGTTAATAACTTTATTATAATAGCGGCGCAGTCCGGTCGACAGATTAGGGGTTAATAAGTGTAGGCAGGTGGAGGCAACGTTGTTGGGGGCAGATTAGGGGTTAATTAATATAATATAGGGGGCAGCAGATTAGGGGTACATAGGGATAATGTAAGTAGCGGCGGTTTACGGAGCGGCAGATCAGGGGTTAAAAAAATATGCAGGTGTCAGTGATAGCGGGGGCAGCAGAATAGCGGTTAATAAGTGTAAGGTTAGGGGTGTTTAGACTCGGGGTACATGTTAGAGTGTTAGGTGCAGATGTAGGAAGTGTTTCCCCATAGAAAACAATGTGGCTGCATTAGGAGCTGAATGCGGCTTTTTTTCAGTGTTAGGTTTTTTTTCAGCTCAAATGGCCCCATTGTTTTCTATGGGGGAATCGTTCACAAGCACATTTTTGAAGCTGGCCGCTTCCATAAGCACCACTGGTATCTAGAGTTGCAGTGGCGTTAAATTATGCTCTACGCTCCCTTTTTGGAACCTAACGCACTGAAAACCCAGCCATTCTGTGAACTCTAAATACCAGCGGTATTTAAAAGGTGTGTGGGAAAAAAGCATGCGTAGCTAACGCACCCCTTTGGCCGCAGAACTCTAAATCTAGGCATTAGACTCTTAGGGAAGTCTCACTAAGCATGATGCAGGAATCCAGATGTGGACCCGTTGCTCAGTGTACCAAGAGGGATATGGATGGCTGCACCTCATTGATGAGGCCCACACTAGGCCAAAACATACATCTGGGGTTTTGCCATTTCTCTCATTCAGAGAGAGATTGCCTGGTATTTCGGTGCTGAACTATACTGTTAAGTCAGGATCAGACTGATTTGCTACAGGAAATTTCTTCTCTGTGAAAGGCATATGTTAAACAAAAAGAGGCTGCTTCTTGGGTGGTAACTAGCCATAGAGCAAGCTATTATGCTATTGTTCGTTCCCAGGTTGAGCGCTTCTCTCTTTTTATTTATTTAATAAATAAAACACCCAACTTAAATACCTGTGTCCACTCAAACAAAACCACCACACATTTCACAACAAAACCGGAAATGACAGGCTGCAACTTCCAGTTTCACCGATACGGAAATTGCTCATAAAACAAGGAACAAAAGGGATATGCTATTGCAGTACCAGCAATCTCCCCCTCTGTGTCACACACACAATTGCTTTTTTTAAAAAATATATGACAACAACAGTGTTAAATCAAAACACCATGCAGTTGTCATGGAAACAGAAGTAAACATTCCATATGGAGGCCCTAACAGCTCATACTGACACCATAGCAACCTCAAACAAATCACTGAGCTCAGTTTCAACAAAGCCAGAAGCAGAAACCTAACATATAAATCAATACATTAATTTTTGTACATAAAACTGTCCTCTGCAAGTGAAAATTAACAAATGAAAAAAATAACATATAAAGAAAATAACATATAAAGAAAATAACATATAAAGAAAATAACATATAAAGAAAATAACATATAAAGAATTGCTTAGTAATTTTGCCTCAACAAACTATCTAAATTGTAATTTGGTATAGACTACACTGAACCTTAAAACAGAGTATCTCACACTTAATGAGTTTGAATGGAGTATCCTATGCATCACAATATATATCAAAGCATCAAAAATAATAATACAGTAGCAGTGAATAATCTCTCTGATAGGAAGCATGGCAACCAAATTTGTTTATTTAAACCCTAAGGTGCCATTGTCTGCAATTTGAAGATTCATTCCATTTCCTTCAGTAGTAGAAGTTTGTTACTATCTCCACCCCTCAGGGGGTTGGTCCCCTTATCAACAGACATGCACAGTAGGCCAGCTACCGTGTGCTTCTCAGTGACTAAATGCATCGCAACTGGGGGGCTCACTTTCACCCTTCTTTAGGGCCTGTCGAATGGTGACCTATGATTTGCCATCCTTTCCTTCAGAGGGTGCTCCATATTTCCAACATAGGTTAGCCCACATGGGCATTTGATAATGTAGACTACCATTGGCAATGAGCAAGTCAGACATTTCTTTTAAAATATCCTTTCCCAGTCCTGGGATGACTGAAAGAATTCCCCACAATCTATTGAAAGTAACACAACCATCAGAAAAAAGCCAAATCTGACACATTCAATGCAAAACTCCAAAAATGGACCGGACAAAATTATTGACACATTTAATAATTGGTAGCACACCCCTTTGAAAAAATAACTGAAATCAATCACTTTCTGTAAACCATTAATGAGTTTCTTACACCTCTCTACTGGAATTTTGGACCACTCTTCTTTCTCCAACTGCTCCAGGTCTCTCAGATTGGAAGGGTTCCTTTTCCCAATTGCTATTTTGAGATCTCTCCACAGGTGCTTTATGGGTTTGAGATCTGGGCTCATTGCTGGACAGTTCAGTACTCTCCAGCGCATTGTCTTAAACCATTTCTGGGTGTTTTTTTTGTGTGTGCTTTGGGTCATTGTCCTGCTGTAAGACCCATGATTTCTGACGAAGACCCAACTTTCTGACACTGGGCCCTACTTTGCACCACAAAATTCTTTGGTAGTCTTAAGGTTTCATAATGCCATGTACACAGTCCAGACATCCAGTGCCTGAAGCAGCAAAGCAACCCCAAAACATCAGTGAACCTCCACCATGTTTGAATATAGGCACTGTATTATTTTCTTAACAAGCCTCATTTCTTTTTATGAAAACAGTAAAAAATGATGGACTTTACCAAAAAACTGTAATTTTGTTTTGTCTGTCCACAGGACATTCTCTATAAAAGGATTTTGACTTCCTCAGGTAAGTTTTGGCAATCTGGCTTTTTTATGTTTCTGTGTCAGCAGTAGGGTCCTCCTGGGCCTCTTACCATAGCATCCCTTTTCATTCAGATGGTGGCGTATAGTGCAAGCTGACACATTTGTACCCTGTGCCTGAAGGTCAGCTTGAATTTTTCTGGAAGTTGATCAAGGTTGTTTATCCACCTTTGGAACAATCCTTCATTGCAATCTTTGATAATTTTTTCTCTTTTGACCACATCCAGGGAGATTAGCTACAGTGCCATGGGCTGTAAACTTCTTGACAATGTTGTGCACAGTGGACACAGGAACATTAAGATCTCTGGAGACGGACTTGTAATTTTGAGATTGTCCATGCTTTTCCACAATTTTTGTTCTCAAATCCTCAGACAATTATTTGCTGCTCTTTCTCTTCTCCATGCTCAGTGTGGCACACAGAGACAAACAACAGAAAGTTTGAGTCCTTTGTTCATCATTTTAAATGGTTGTCGGTGTGATTTCTATATTGTCAGCACATGTTATTTGATACAGGTGCATTTAATTACAAATTACAGGAGCATCAGAAACTTTTAATGCAATTATTTCTTACAATGTTGAAAAGGTGCCAATAAGTTTGTCCAGTCCATTTTTTAGAGTTTTGCATGGAATGTTTCAGATTTGGCTTTTATTCTCCACTTTTTTGTATCATACCAATACAAACGCCAAGATTACAAGTTTTGTGCTATACCGGGTGCATAAATAACGCAAAAAAATGAGTTATCACACTTTACATAGCGCTGCCATTACAAGTTACAAAAAAACATTCTCTTGTTGTGCGGTATGGTACAATATTACATGATTAAGGACTAGAGGTCCGAAACGTTGTCTACTTTTTACCTTGATGTCCCAATAAAGATGGAAAATGTTAATTGGTGAGTGCTGCTGTATCTTTAGACTGTATGCGATAAGCTCCATACCGTACAAGACCCAAGGCCTGACTATATGTGTTTGTGCACACTTTTCCCCATAGACATCAATGGGGAGAAGGTTTTAGCAAAAAACTAACACCTGCTATCGCGGAATGGAGATAATTGTAACGCAACCCCATTGATGTCTACTGGGAAAAGAATGTTATGTTAAAACCTAAAACCCTAACATAAACCCTTAGTCTAAATACCCCTAATCCATCAACCCCTGACATCCCTTACAATAATTAAAGTTATTAACCCCTAATCCACCGCCCCAACATCGCTGACACTAAATAAACCTATTAACCCCTAAACGGCTGCCCCCCACATCACTACTACTATAATAAACCTATTAACACCTAATACACCACCCCCCCACATTGATACTAATAAACTAAACCTATTTGCCCCTAAACTGCCAGCCCGTCACATTGCAAATCACTAAATTAAACTATTAACCCCTAAACCTAACCCCCCTAACTTTAAATTTAATTTCCAATATAACTATCTTAAAACAAATAAAAATGGGGCGTGTCTAAACCACAGCCATGATTAGATGTGTAAACTGGTTGCTCTGCTTACATTCTAAATAATCTGGGGATTATCTTAACTATAGTATCTCATTTCAACTCATACTGCTAAACATCAGCTACTAAACTGTGCTGGAACAAGATTATCCCAATACTTTTACGTTTTTACAACGAGAAGATCTAAAATAAGCTACAACTAAGGCTGCGGCCTACGACTCATTTCCATCCTCCCCCCCCCCACCGGCTAGGTAGATTACCGGGTGAAGCGACAAGAATATTATTAATCATCTTGGTGTCCCCACTCGACTGAACTAAGAGGAGGGTTTCAGTATAGACTGGCTGGTTCCTATGCCACACGGATATAAAATGGAGGCTGAAGTTATAGCCCTCCTGCAGCAGTTGACTCACAAGTTGGAGACCCAACACGCATCCCTCATGCTCTATCTGAGAGCAGAGTGGAGGGACGAGCTCACCTCTCCAAACCCATGTACGGCATCAACAAATCTCCCGGTCACGCTGGATGGGAGTCAGGAGGGAAATCCGTTTGCTTAGGACAGACTGCTGACACAATTGCATTACCAGACATAGAAGGATGGACCCTTTCGAATATTGCCCCAGAGACAGCAGCCCCGTGTAAGTGCACTACCATGGGTTTCCTGTTAGTAGAAGAGAGGTCGGTGCTGGGCTCCCTGGAGACGTGGACGGTCAAAGGGGAGTCTGGAGTAGGCCGCAAACTGAAGAGCACGGAGGGTCCGTTGTGGAGGTCTGTACAAGTTGTATCAGGATATACTAAGACTCCAGTCCTGATACACAGACCCCACACTGACAGCACCTGACTATCCTGGGGAAGCCTCGCCTAAGGCATCTATTGTTGTGATCATGCCAGGAGTCTCTATCAATGAAGATTCAGCATGCCAGAGGAACATGAACTTTATCATACCTGCAAGAGGGATAGGATAGGGATGCAAAGTGATTTTGGACCCCAGCATAGTGGCAAATTTTGATCACACTAATTGGATGATGACTACTAACAGTCTGAGATGAGCCTTTATTTATATGACATATTGTAGTGTGTTTGTATGCTTCTTGCAGTCAGAGGGGGTTAAGTTTATATTTGTCACACAAGTCACTTGGTAACTGCCTATATGATGCCTCCCTTCTTTCCCCTCTGTCCTCTGGGTGGCTCTAGCTCTAACTTATTAGATGATCACTGTTATATGTTGATATACAGATAAGTGTGTTGGAATACTCCGCATTTATATGTTTGCATAACCCAGCTTCTAAGTCCGCATAAGATAATTAGATATGTAATTGGAGAGGTGGCCTCGGTTAGGGCAGAGGGGAGTTGAAGTAAGCAGAATCTGATCTCCATACGCTCTGTCTAGGTATCTAAGCTCACTCTAAAGGATTTAACCACATTTCACTGCCCTCTCTTATAGCTGAGGTGGTTCATTAACCATAAGAAAGGGGGATATATGTTAACTATCCTTACTCCCATATGCACATTACATATTATCGCAATGCATAGCCCCATAAGGATACGTATATGATGTCATGGCAGCGTCAGAACACTGTAAACCCATTATGGAGATTTTATTTTAAAACCACGCCCTAGATTTTTCATGTACAGTCTACGTATTTTTTTTATTTTATTTTAGAGCCCATCCTCTTCTAATATTCTCTAACAGTAATGAAAGATTTGTTTGTGGGGACTCCAGACTCATGGCTCATGCTTTTTCATTAATAATATATCTCTATACTTTATTATCATTCACCCAATATGGTGAGTTCCTTAGCGGTATTAATCCGCTACTTTGCACCTACACATACAAGGCTATAAAAATGTGTTACCTCTCATTAACAAGAGCATGTTATGGCTTGCAAGGGCCAGTATAAAGTATCACTCTAATAGGCAGCAATCCATGATCTAGAGGTACCATTATTAAGCTATCATATAAATTAAAAAGAGGTATCAAATTATTATTTTTGCACTTTGAAGTTTTGCATTGTTATTAGAGACAACGCTGTTTGATATATTTTATAAGATTCGTATATGTTGCCTTCAGTTTTGTCAAACAGGTAATCTTTTTTAGTGGAAAATATGTTTAGTTCTAATTTGTTTTATGTTTGACATAGTAGTTTTGAACATCTCTTATTTGCATTCTATATGTATGATAAAACAAAGTGTGTTATTATCCGAAATACATCAATAAAAAATTCTGATTTAAAAAAAGAAATACTATTTTAAGACAATAAAATAAACTACAAATAAAAAAACTAAATTACAAGTTTAAAAAACCTAACACTACTAAAAAATAAAAAAAAACAAATTACAAATTTAAAAAAACCTAACACTATGAAAAAATAAATAAAATCTAACATTACCAAAAAATAAAAACGCTAAAATTACGGAAAATAAAAAAACACTAAGATTACAAAAAATAATAAACGAAATTATCCAAAATAATAAAAATTACACCAAATCTAATAGCCCTATAAAAACAAAAAAGCCTCTAACCTAAAAATAAACTACCAATAGCTCTTAAAAGGGCCTTTTGTAGGGCATTGCCCTAAGTTAAACAGCTTTTTACCTTAAAAAATTATAAAGTCCCCACTAAAAGTAAAACCCTCCCACCCAACCAACACCCCAAAATAAAAAAACCTAACTCTAAAAAATCCTAATCTGCCAATTGCCCTATTGTTCTATTCAGCCAATAGAATGCAAGCTCAATCTGATTGGCTGATTGGATCAATCAGCCAATCAGATTTTTCCTACCTTAATTCCAATTGGAATCCTATCAGCCAATCAGAATTCGAGGGACGCCATCTTGGATGATGTCCCTTAAAGGAACCTTCATTCGTCGGGAGTCGCCGGAAGAAGACGATGGATCTGCATCGGCTGCTTCAAGATGGTCCCGCTCCGCACCGGAAGGATGAAGATAGAAGACGCCACCTGGATGAAGATGTCTACCGGTCCAGATATCCTCTTCTTGCCGGATAGGAGGAAGACTTCAGAGCCTCTTCTGGACCTCTTCTTGCCGGATAGGATGAAGACTTCGGAGCCTTTTCTGGATGGATCGGTGATACCCGGCGTGGGGAAGATAAGGTAGGGAGATCTTCAGGGGCTTAGTGTTAGGTTTTTTAAGGGGTGGGTATTGTATGTTTTTTTACAGGCAAAAGAGCTGAATTCTTTGGGGCATGCCCCACAAAAGGCTCTTTTAAGGGCTGGTAAGGTAAAAGAGCTGTAATTTTTTTATTTTAGAATAGAGTAGGGCATTTTTTTATTTTGGGGGGCTTTGTTATTTTTTTAGGGGGCTTAGAGTATGTGTAATTAGTTTAAAATTCTTGTAGGTAATTGTAGGTAGTTTATTTAATTAATTTATTGATAGTGTAGTATTAGATTTATTTGTAACTTAGGTTAGGATTTATTTTACAGGTCATTTTGTAATTATTTTAACTAGGTATCTATTAAATAGTTATTAACTATTTAATAGCTATTGTACCTAGTTAAAATAAATACAAAGTTGCCTGTAAAATAAATATAAATCATAAAATGGCTACAATGTAATTATTATTTATATTGTAGCTATATTAGGGTTTATTTTACAGGTAAGTATTTAGCTTTAAATAGGATTAATTTATTTAATAAGATTTATTTTATTTCGTTAGATTTAAATTATATTTAACTTAGGGGGGTGTTAGGGTTAGGGTTAGACTTAGCTTTAGGGGTTAATACATTTATTATAGTAGTGGTGAGGTCCGGTCGGCAGAATAGGGGTTAATACTTGAAGTTAGGTGTCGGCGATGTTAGGGAGGGCAGATTAGGGGTTAATACTATTTATTATAGTATTTTTGAGGCGGGAGTGAGGACGGTTTAGAGGTTAATACATTTATTATAGTGGCGGCAAGGTCCGGTCGGCAGATTAGGGGTTAATAAGTTAAGGTAAGGTAGCGGCAACGTTGGGGGGGCAGATTAGGGGGTAATAAATATAATATTGGGGTCGGCGATGTTAGGGGCAGCAGATTAGGGGTACATAGGGATAATGTAGGTTGCGGCAGTGTGCGGTCGGCAGATTAGGGTTTACATTTTTTTATTAGAGTGGCGGCGATGTGGGGGGACCTCGGTTTAGGGGTGCATAGGTAGTTTATGGGTGTTAGTGTACTTTAGAGCACAGTAGCTAAGAGCTTTATGAACCGGCGTTAGCCCATAAAGCTCTTAACTCCTGACTTTTTTCTGCGGCTGGAGTTTTGTCGTTAGAGTTCTAACGCTAACTTTAGCCAAGACTCTAAATACCAGCATTAGAAAGATCCCATTGAAAAGATAGGATACGCAATTGACGTAAGGGGATCTGCGGTTTGGAAAAGTTGCGGCTGGAAAGTGAGCGTTAGACCCTTTCCTGACTGACTCTAAATACCAGCGGGCGGTAAAAACCAGCGTTAGGACCCCCTAACGCTGGTTTGGATGGCTAACGCAGAACTCTAAATATAGGCATTAGTGTTTTTTTATTTTCCATAATTTTAGTGTTTTTATTTTTTGGTAATGTTAGATTTTATTTTTATTTTTTCGTAGAGTATTAGGTTTTTTTAATTTTGTAATTTAGGTTTTTAAATTTTTTTGAAGTGTTAGGTTTTTTAATCTTGTTATTTAGGTTTTCCTATTTGTAGTTTATTTATTTTATTAGAATAGTTATGTTAGGTTTATTTATAGTTTAATATTAGTTTTTTTTTTATTTCACAGGTAAGTTTTTAATAATTTTAAGATAGGTATATTGTAAATTAAATTTAAAGTTAGGGCGGTGTTTAGGGTTTAATAGTTTAATTTAGAGATTTGCAATGTGGGGGGCAGGTTGTTTAGGGGTTAATAGGTTTAGTTTATTAGTAGTGATGTGGGGGGTGGCGGTTTAGGGGTTAATAGGTTTAGTTTATGAGTATCGATGTGGAGGGCTGGTGGTTTAGGGGTTAATAGGTTTAGTTTATTAGTAGTGATGTGGGGGCCAGCGGTTTAGGGGTTAATAGGTTTAGTTTATTAGTAGCGATGTGGGGGGTCGGCAGTTTAGGGGTTAATAGCTTTATATAGTGTTGGCGGTGTGGGAGGCGACAGATTAGGGGTTAATAGGTTTATTATAGTATTTGCGATGTGGGAGATGGCTGTTTAGGGGTTAATAGGTTGTTTATAGGGGTGTTAGTGTACTTTGTAACATTTTAGTTATGAGTTTTGTGAAACATTTTTGTTTTGCAAAATCCATAACTATTGGTTTCAGATCACGAAAAGGATAATGGCATTATAGGCCATAGCGCAAGAATTTTAGCTGGACCACACAACCTGTAATACGGCGCAATGGAAATCCCTCACTCAAAAGTAATTTTTTGAGTGCAGAATGGAGAGTTGTGTTACAAGCTAAAATGCTTGCGGTGTAGCTATACTGCCATGACTTGTAATAAGGGAGACCTGCCATTCCACGCACATTTACCAATTTTTCAGCGGTATAGCCGTACCGCACCATACTGCAAAACGTGTAATCTTGGTGAAAAGAAATAAACATAAGAATGCCTAAACATTTGTAAATGCAACAATTGTCTGGGCAAAATGGTGCATTTTGTGATAGAAATGTAGGGGTGCCAATATTTTTGGCCATGACTGTACATAATAGTTGGAGAATAGGTTCTAGGTAAAGACTAGGCTGAGGTTTTGGTCTCAGCTTGAGGTTTTCTGATTTAGTTTAACATTAAAGAGCATCTACTTTAATGTGTGTAATGTATAAGTATTAATATTATAAGTATAAATGCATTAATGCCCACCAAAGTAAATATTTACTTAGGTACCTTAATTGTAAGACCTTCCATTCAGCTTGAAAGCATTATTACAAAATCATCACAATATTATCCAAGTAAAAATTGCAGTGTCCATATTATGACATCATAATAGCAACTTTGCAATGACCACATTATTACTTAGACAACAAACACAACTTGATCATTTTGTTTATTACTGTTTGGCTAAAGCTGTATTTTTTTTTTGTATCTAGCAATAAGCAAAGCGGACTTGCTCTGTCATCCACTGATGAATAGGATGTTTTGGATACTTGCTATATTGCTTATTACCCTTTATGGACATCAGTTAATTCCTTGGACCATGTGAGTAGACTTGCAAACACCACATGGAGTCATGTTAGATATTATTTATGTTAAACAATGAAGTTAATATTTAGGACATCTAGACTAAGTAACTTAATGAACATAATTCGTTTTGTATCTTTTTAAACCTTCTAATATCTATTAGTTGAGGTCTTTGGCTCCAGCAGAAACATTACCTGGGCAGGTCATACAGAGTGAATTATGTATGCTAGAGATGTCATTTATACAACAAAGCTTATCACAGAATGAGCAGCAACCATTCTCAGAAGCTTTTTCGTCAATGAAATTATACTGCAAATAGGTTTATAGTCAATTTTGAAATGTACTATTCTGCATATTAATATTAATTTAAATGTCTCTTTAATACTTCAAATTTTAAAGAACTTTATGTATATCTTACCCCAGGCCCCACCATCAATCTTGCTTTTTGTCTAACCCCAGTTTAGCTTCAATGACTGTCATATGTCTTTCTCACAAATAAGCAATAAGTTTCCTTCCCCTGACTACCAGTAATTTACACAAAGTAGGAATTTTATCTTTGAGCTCCCAGTAATAGACACTAAACTATATTTTTATTTGTCAAAACAGCATGTCAGTAACACAAATGGAGCATTTTTTACACCACTTGGGCACCAGTAACACACGCAGAATTCATGCTTAACCCCACAAAATGATTGTCATTAATATAAAAAAGTGATTTGTCTACACCCTTGAATACTAGTCGCATGCATTACACTTCTTTAACCTTCTTGATTACTAGTGGCACACAGAATAATCACCTTAGATACCATTTGATTTTTAGCCTCATTTAATACTACCTCCACACAAAAAATAATGACCAAGATTACAAGTTGTGCGGTAAACCCGTTGCGTACACACCACGTAACATGGGTCCGTACTGCTATTTCCATACCACTGCCATTACAGGTCACCATAAAAATGTATTTTGTTGTGTGGTGTGGTGCAGTAAGCTGCATATCACACAAAATCTAAGTTCCGACTTGGCGTGCTCGTGCTCATATTCCCCCAAGACATCAAAGGAGAAAAAATGTAGGAAAAAAACCTTGTGACTGCGAAATCGCTACCGCATTTTCTCATTCCCCATTGAAGTCTATGGAGAAAAGTTTGACAAAAACCTAAAACCTTAACATAAAAACCTAGTTTAATAACCTGTAAACTGCCGTCACCCCACATTGCCAACACTAAAAAAAGCTATTAACCTCTGTACCACAGTCCCCCCACATCGTCAACACTAAATAAAGCTATTAACCCCTAAACCGCTGGCCCCCCACATCAGGACTACCTAAATTAAACTATTAACCCCTAAACCTAACACCCCCTAACTTTAAATTACAGTTACAATATACTCACTACCTTAAAATAAATAAAAATTAACCTGTGAAAAAAATAAAACCTAAGCTTAAACTACCAAAAAAACCTAACATTACAGAAAATAAAAATCTAAAATTGCACAAAATAAAAAAAAACTAACATTACATTAAAAAAAACTAACATAAATGAAAAAAATAGCTTATTACAAAAAATAAAAAACTAACATTACGTAATACCCCCTTATAAACAAAAAAGCCATCCCAAAATTAAAAAAAAAGTAATTTAACAAACTACCAATAGCCCTTAAAAGGGCCTTTTGTAGGGCATTGCCCTAAAGAAATTAGCTCTGTTTTTAAGTCCCCCCCTAAAATTACAACCCCCCACCTACCCATCCCCCCAAAATAAAAAGCACTTAACAAAAAAACTAATCTTCCCATTGCCCCTAACGGGGTATTTGTATGGGTATTGGGCAATCAGCTCTTTTACTGTCCATAAAAAAAACCCTAATCTAAAAAAACACCCCCCCAAAAAAAAATTAACACAAACCCCGAAATAGGTACTCACCATTACTGAAGTCCGGGTATGCATCTTCTTCCAGGCGGCAAAAAGTCTTCATCTGGGTGGATCCATCTTCTTCCATCGCGGGACCATCTTCTATCTTCTTCCCGGAGGTGCGGAGCGGTCTTCTGCAGCACGGATCCAGAGCGGTGGTCCTCAGCGGCGGTCATCAGCGATGTGGAGGTCCTCTTCATGCGATCGTCTGCCGCACACTGAAGAATAAATGCAACGTACCCCTTGTATATTGGGGTACCTTGCATTCCTATTAGCTAAAAAAAATCAAATCAGCCAAAAGGATGAGAGCTGCTTACATCCTATTAGCTGATTAGACTTTGGAATGTTATATGTCATACTGGCTTTAGGAGGACTTCTCATCTTCCTCATGATAGTAGGATATCTTTCTGGACTTTATTTTGCTTAAGTAAACCTAGTAAATCTTTCACAATTAATTCATAAAAGGCTAAACAGTTCTTGACATCTGTTTTATAAACCCTTTAGATGGAAATTTAAAACTCTGCAATTCCTCTGCACTATTTGGAAAGAAAAGTTTAAACCCCCCACCCAAAAAAAATGTTTACCTTACCCAGAATAAAAATAGTTGTTTTTTTGAGGTATGGGGAATAAAATGTAAAGGCATAGGCCTCTAGTTATCAAGCTCCGTATTTACCTGCATTCGCTGGCCCCAATACGCTCGCCTAAGCTTGCCTAACATCGCCGCCGCTGACCTGAATACGTTTGCCAAAGTTATCAAGAAAGCTGTCAAGAAGCCGCGCACCAAGTGCTATTGTTGTTAACTGACAGTCATCGATCTCGCTGCTCATCGGCTTCTTCGCAGCTTTCTTGCTAGCCTGTCACTAAGCACCCACACTATACTATACAGTTTTACCCCCTATACCGCCGCTTCCACAGCCCACCACACCTAAATAAACTTATTACCCCCTAAATCGCTGCTCCTGGACCCCTCTGCAACTATAATAAATATATTAACCCCTAAACCGCCACCCTGGACCCCTCCGCAACTATAATAAATATATGAACCCCTAAACTGCCGCTCCCGGACTCCTCCGCCACCTACATTATACCTATTAACCCCTAATCTGCCACCCCCTATACCGCCGCCACCTACATAAAGTTATTAACCTCTATCCCGACGATCCCGGACCCCGCCGCAAATAAATTAATTGTTTAACCCCTAAACTGCCGCACCCGGAGCCCTCCGCCACCTACATTACATTTATTAACCCCTATCCTGCCCCCCCTACACCGCCGCCACCTACAGTACATTGATTAACCCCTAATCTACACCCCTACACCGCCGCCAATATATTAAATGAATTAACCCCAAAACCTGTCTAACCATAACACCCCCTAACTTAAATATTATTTAAATTAATCCAAATAAATATTCATATAATTAAATAAATTAATCCTATTTAAAACTAAATACTTACCTGTAAAATAAACCCTAAGATAGCTACAATATAATTAATAATTACATTATGGCTATTTTAGGGATTATTTTTATTTTACAGGCAACTTTGTATTTATTTTAACTAGGTACAATAGTTATTAAATAGTTATTAACTATTTAATAACTACCTAGCTAAAATAAATACAAAATTACCTGTAAAATAAATCCTAGTTACAATTACACCTAACACTACTATACAATTAAATTAATAAAATTAATTAACTACAATTAGCTAACATTAAAAAAACTTAACTAAAAATATCTAAAGTACAAAAAAACAAACTCTAAATTACAGAAAAAAAAATTACAAGAAGTTTAAAATAATTACACCTAATCTAAGCCCCCTAATAAAATAATAAAAAAAAAAATAATAAAAAGCCCTACCCTACACTAAATTACAAATAGCCCTTAAAAGGGCTTTTTGCGGGGCATTGCCCCAAAGTAATCAGCTCTTTTACCTGTAAAAAAATAAATACAATACCCCCCAACATTACAACCCACCACCCACACACCCCTACTCTAAAACCCACCCGATCCCCCCTTAAAAAAACCTAAAACTACCCCATTGAAGATCACCCTATCTTGAGCCGTCTTCACCCAGCCGGGCAACACTGGTCATCTGATGGGGCAGAAGAGGACATCCGGACCGGCAGAAGTCTTCATCCTATTTGGGCAGAAGAGGACATCCGGACCGGCAGACATCTTCATCCAAGAGGCATCTTCTATCTTCATCCTTTCGGCGATAAACGGCTCCATCTTGAAGACCTCCGGCACGGAACATCCTTCTAGGCCGACGACTACCCGACGAATGGCTGGTCCTTTAAATGACATCATTCAAGATGGCATCCCTCGAATTCTGATTGGCTGATAGGATTCTATCAGCCAATCAGAATTAAGGTAGGAAAAATCTGATTGGCTTATGTAATCAGCCAATCGGATTGAAGTTCAATCTGATTGGCTGATTGGATCAGCCAATAGAATGCGAGGTCAATTCTATTGGCTGATCCAATCACCCAATCGGATTGAACTCCAATCTGATTGGCTGATAAGATCAGCCAATCGATTTTTTCCTACCTTAATTCTGATTGGCTGATAGAATCCTATCAGCCAATCGGAATTCGAGGGACACCATCTTGGATTACGTCATTTAAAGGACCAGTCATTCGTTGGGTAGTCGTCGGCCTAGAAGGATGTTCCGCGCTGGAGGCCTTCAAGATGGAGCCGCTCATCATCGAAAAAAGAGGTTTTTTTTTTTGTATTTTAGTTATTTTTAGTTATTTAATGCTAGGTAATTGTAGTTAATTAATTTAATTTATTTAATGATAGTGTGGTGTTAGTTGTAATTGTAACTTAGGTTAGGATTTATTTTACAGGTAATTTTGTCTTTATTTTAGCTAGGTAGTTATTAAATAGTTAATAACTATTTAATAACTATTAAACCTAGTTAAAATAAATACAAAATTGCCTGTAAAATAAAAATAAACCCTGAAATAGCTACAATGTAATTATTAATTATATTGTAGCTATCTTAGGGTTTATTTTATAGGTAAGTATTTAGTTTTAAGATAAAAAGAAAGGAATTTGGATTTTAGCGCATCTGAGCTGTTTTATATAGTCACCTAAGACGTACTAGGTGACGCTACTCCACAAGAAACAATAAATCTTATGGAAAATATTAATATAAAGTTATACTATAAAGTCATAAAGATAAAAAATTAATATCAATATGTATAATATAAAATATATTAAAAATATATTAAAAAAATATATATATATTAAAAGTGGGTATGAGTATCAGGGGAATCACCAATGAGAATAAGAAGGTGATGAAAATAAAACTAAAAAGAACAAAAATGACAATAATATCCAAAATTTGAAACTCAAAATTATAAGGAAATATATAAGTATATATAAATGGGTTGTGAAACACCAATTGTCTAGAAAAATGAGTTATATAAGTAATGAAGACCGGTCATAATATGAAGACAGTCAATTAAATCAATATGTGCTCAAAAGTATAATAATAATAATAAAGAGTCTCATATCTGAAAAGCAAAAAAACAAAAAATGTTGCGGGACAGAGTCAGTATAAAAATATGATGGAGAGTGAGTCAGCCGCCAAGGGGATATCACTGTTTGAATCCACACAGCGTTACACCGTCTGTCCCTTGAAATATGCAGACTTGAATGTGAATGTATCTTTAGCGTTACAGTCTGTTAGGTCAAATGTGCAAACTTGAATGCAGATATTTCCTAATCCGACACTGGTAAGGTCGGGTACTCACCAGATTTTACCTCAATCTAATGAGGTAAGTGTTGCGCCCACAGGTTAAATCATCCAGATGGTGTGTATGATCTAGGCGGGAGTAGTTAAGAACTTTTCGTCCATTTTCCCCCGAGCCGGTGAATGGAATCTGTGTAGAGCTCCAGTATCGGATGTGCATACAAATAGAGAAAGGGAACACTAATAGTGTGATACAGTTTATTTATTACATAACAAACACACATAAGCGAGTCCCTTATGATTATGCTTACAGGACAAAACCTCAGCTAATGAGGTATGAAACAAGCGATAAAAGACAGTCTTTGCACATACGATAAGAGCAGCTACTGCAAGTTGGTGAGAGAATGTAAGAACTACCAGGATCGGGTAGCCCGAAATAAGTCGCCTTACGCGTTTCGAAGTATATCTCACTCAGGAGTACTTCTTCGTCAGAGGCTCATTAAGGAAAAACACCGGTCCTGTGTGTGGTTTAAAAGAGTAAAAAAGTGGGCGTGTGGTCCTGGTAGTTCCTGATTGGTTCAATGCGGGGGTGTAATTGCTTTGCAGTAATTCAATGGCAATATTTTTAGCCTGAACGTAACTTCCACGTTTATATTTTCTATTTAATTACATAGAAGCTGTAACAAGCAAACATAAAATGAACAGAGTACAATACTAGTGATATAGCAGATAGTAAATTGCCATCCAGATTTCAAAAAAATGAAACAAAAAACAAAAGCAAAATCGAACAGGGATCTGCTGGGCATACTCTATTTGAATCCCGGATAAAACTATAAATGCTGAAATAAGTTAAAAACAAAGATAAAATGTCTTATCTATGTGTTTATAATAAGAAAGTTTAAGATATTTAGTTTTAAATAGGAATAATTTATTTAATTATAGGAATATTTATTTAGATTAATTTAAATAATATTTAAGTTAGAAGGGTGTTAGGGTTAGACTTAGGTTTAGGGGTTAATTCATTTAATATATTGGCGGCGGTGTAGGGGTGGTAAATTAGGGGTTAATCAATGTACTGTAGGTGGCGGCGGTAGGATAGTTGTTAATAAATGTAATGTAGGTGGCGGAGGGCTCCGGGTGCAGCGGTTTAGGGGTTAAACAATTAATTTATTTGCGGCGGGGTCCGGGATCAGCAGGATAGGGGTTAATAACTTTATGTAGGTGGCGGCGGTATAGGGGGCGGCAGATTAGGGGTTAATAGGTATAATGTAGGTGGCGGCGGGGTCCGGGTGCGGCGATTTAGGGGTTCATATATTTATTATAGTGGCAGCGGGGTCCGGGAGCGGGGGGCAGATTAGGGGATTAGGGGTGTTTAGACTTGGGGTACATGTTAGGGTTTTAGGTGGAGACATTTCCCATAGAAATCAATGGGATATCTGGCAGCAGCGAACATGAGCTTTCGCTGCTTTCCGACTCCCATTGATTCCTATGGGATTCGCCGCCTCCAGGGCAGCGGATTGAAAACCAGGTACGCTGGGCTGGAATAGTGGCGAGCGTACCTGGTTCTTCTTTGATAACTTCCAAAAGTAGTCAGATTGTGCTGAACTTGCATTCGGCACATCTGTAGTGACGTAACCATCAATCTGTGTCAGACTGAGTCCGGCGGATCGTAGGTTACGTCACTAGATTCTACTTTTGCCGGTCTGTAAGGCTTGATAACTATGGCGACTCAGCCTCGCCACAAATTTGCTGCAGAATTCCAGCGTATTTGCGGTTGACGGCTTGATAACTAGAGGCCAGTGTAAACACCTTGTAATTACAAGACATTTCTGGTGTGTTGCTATACAATAACATATCAGCCAAATCTAAGCATTTTAGAAAAAGTTAACATCCATTTTCCTCTAATTATTTTTAAAAGCCAAACTCCACCTACAATTTGTTTTATTTGGAAGAGCCAAAGCTGAAATTTTGATAGCTAAATTACATGAAACGTGTGCACAATATAATATATTATTCATAATTAACATTTTTATTGAAATCTCAAGGTGTTCTCTGTCTGTTAAATTCTACATTTCTAATAAGACAGCCAAAACCAGTAATTTCTTTGCATTCTCACATTTTAGCAAGAAGATAATCTTTGCCATGATTTATGTAAAATCTTCTGATTATCTTAACATTTACCAGTCCAAAGTAAAGAAAAAATTAGGGATATTTCCTTATCTATTCCAAAATTATTTTTATAAATGCATAAAACATTGTCATTTCCATTTATCTGGAAATCCCAACATATGTGTTCTCATATACTCATAAACTGAAATCTTTCTCTTCAGGAATCAATAATTCAAAATGAAAGCAATAAGTGGTATGCGTTTTTTCTTCAGCCCGCTCCATTGAAGTCTATAGGGAGATGAATTTAACGTGGTTGTGATATTCAAAGTCCAGATGTTAGCATGCATCGTGTTTCACTCGAGCGCAAACAAGTCTCTTATAATTTGTAATACAAAAGCTAACCAGCATGTGTTAAACAATTCCCTTCTGTAGTGTTTGCACACAAGAAAAAAAAATGAGTGCGTCACTTGTTATCTAGCCTTTAGGGTTTCTCACAGGCTTTATTTAAACAAAACGTGTACAAATGGTTATAAAATAATCCTTTTTATGATCCCCTTTGTTCAGAAATAGCAGACATGCATGAGGTTGTCATTAGTTTTGTTAAATAGAAGGCCGCTATTACAGCCGTTGATAACAGTTCTGGAAGGTGATTTTTAGATATGTTTGGGCAAAGGTTTATTGGCTTCTTTGATTTGATATTGCATTATTTTAGAACCTTTATTATATAAAAAATGTTGGTTTGTCACTAAAATTATTTGCACACCGCATAAAACCTAAAATATTTTCTAAAAAGGATATTTCACTGGTATTTAATACAAACTGTGTGGTAAATTTAAAGTGATAACAGGAATCTTTGCTCACTACCTTTCTGTAACAGACTCTACAATGTTTCTGGGACAACTTCTTATTTTTGTGTAGTTTCAAAGTTTGGTTAATATTTCTAACTAGTAATGTAGAAATCAGAGTTGTTAGATGATGCGGCTGATCTGCATTTTCATCTGCATCTTCATCTGCCATTTGAATCAAAAGACTTGCAATTAATTGTTGTACCAAATGTTGGTTTTCCTTGAGTCTTCATTATATGGTCTATAGGGTCTACTTACAATAATCTATAATTGAAACTGTGTTTTGCTGTCTAAGCTATACACCTCTTGCAGAAACGTCCCTGGTACTCTCATTGTGTATTGTTGACAACATATACACATCATTTTTGGCACTAAACTTAACTACTAAACGTTCTTCACTCCATAAAACTAGAGATTCCCCAGCCTTATTTTTTTAGATTATCTGTTGTGGCAAACCTTTTTGTATTTTTGTTACTGTTCCACAGGCCAGAGTGTCACTGCAGTGTAATATTTTAAAGAGTAGGATGCTGGTTTAATAGTTGTCAACATAAAGATGGTACCCATAGCCTAAAAAAGGCTGAACAAATACACACACAATTTTCTCAACTATGAGGTGGACAACCAAATAGATCCAGTTTACTATATTTAATTTCATAAATCCTGAAATTGTGGATGTATCCTGTGAAAATCTCAGACATTTGCTAAAATTTAATAACGGCATATATTGTTTGAAAAGATTCATTCAGATTCAGCAGTGGTACAGATGGAAACGGATTGTAATATTAAAATATAAAACTCTTTATTAAGGGATCCCCTGTCAAAATCAAGTGTGAACAATAAAGCATGCTATTTGCAGATACTGGTATCTAGAAGTGACTTTTCCTGCAGATCCCCATAGCTGGAGATTATATCATGTAGTTAGCATATCTGCATATGTTTTTGAACCTATACATATGTAAATGTGTGCCCTGTTACCTCTAGACAGCCTCTCCATTAGGGATGAATGGAGCTTTAAGGAATCAATACCATGTATGTTACTCAACCTCTTAAATGTCTCCTGTGGTAATTTTAGAGTGTTTAACATATGTATAAGATAAAAGACTGCTTGCAAATACTTGGATTAAAGTTGTCAAATTTGCCCTTTAGAGGTCTTAATTAGTATCAAGAGGTGTCAAATTAAAAAAGCCAAAACTGGGTTGTAAAAGCTGTTGAAAATGACTCACAATTGTATTGTGGTCGGTGAGAACTGTTCACCTCAATAGGGAAAATAGGGCTTTTATTAAGAATCCAAAAACCTGTTTGCAAGTATGAGAATCTACCATAAATGCTCTACTGTGAATGTGTTAAATCGAAAAGTAGACTTTTTGTCCAAAAAAGCCATAGCTGATACATTGTGATTGACACCAAAATCCCTTGGTCTTACTTTAAAGAATGTAATTTAAAATTAGAAAAAATATTTAACTTTCTGTTAATAAACAGCTACTTCAAAAATATTATCAATATTTCAAAATCAAAAACGTCTGAATACACAGAGAAGTGACTTTTGTCTTTGTTTCTGTGTAAAAATAACCTGCCCCTGTATACATTTGCTTATGTTTTAAAAATATTATTAAAAACATGCATACAATTCTTGCATAAAAAAGCTTTAGCAATAATTATACCATATAAATCACAAATGAAGTATATCTCAACTTTTATTTAAATATTTTTGCAAAATAGGGATTCCATTGTTGAAAAGCATACCTAGGTAGGCTCAGAAGGAGTAATGGGAGCTAGCTGGTGACTGGTTGCTCAACATAAATGTCTCTTGTAAATACCCCACTCAATGGGGACGATTTATCAAAGCTTCAACTGTGAAAACAATGTATTTCCGCGTCATATTAGACGCTAAATTGATACGTTGTAGCTAACACGGCGTCAACATAGTAAAATGTAGAACAGTCTGATGAAACATTTGCTCCTGTGAGATCACTTTGATGCAAATCGATGCTTGCATTATATGAGCGTACTACTACCAATCCACCCTCTCATACAACACTATTTGACAAAATTAAAATTTATTAAGCAATCAACAGGTACGCTTGTGTCTATTTCGATGCCTCAAACCTTATGTTCAATCCACCACGTTTGAGCCCACAAATGCTATAGAAAGCACCTTTGAGCCAGCAAATGCTATAGGAAGCAAAGGGATGTTACTGCATTATAAAATGGTGTTATCTGACAACACAAAGGTTTAGTTATATGCTGTTTGTATTCAATATGTTTGCTTTTGCTATCCTTCATTGATGCAGAAGGAGATAAATGAACCAGCAATAGGCTGCACAGCAACAGACTGCACAAGAGCATCAACAAAAACGCACAAGCATGCCAAGGGTATTCCTCCCCAGAATTGTTCTCAGTGATAGTGAGGTTATTAGGAGATTTAGGTTCAATAGGGTTTTAATAGAGATATTCTATGAGGAAATAAAAGACTGCTTAGAACCCCTTACAACAAGGACAAGGGCAAAACCTGGTATGCTCAAACTCCTCTCTGTACTCTATTTTCTAGCTACGTGATCCTTTCAGGCAGTCACCAGTATAGCAATTGGGATGAGTCAGGCAACCTTCTCAAGACATCTAAAGGTTATTCTGAATGCCTTACACCAACTGCTAATACATTACGTGCATTTCCCTAATGCATCATTTAAAACTCAACGTTTATAAAATGGCTGGGATGCCCAAAATATTGGTGGCAATATATTGTGCACATATATCAGTGCAGTCTCCCAAAGCAATAGAGGAGGCATATCACGACAGGAGGCAGAACCATTCACTGAACATACAGGT
The DNA here is from genome assembly GCF_027579735.1 of Bombina bombina. Classification (NCBI taxonomy): domain Eukaryota; kingdom Metazoa; phylum Chordata; class Amphibia; order Anura; family Bombinatoridae; genus Bombina; species Bombina bombina. The sequence goes on from NC_069502.1 coordinate 629,453,877, forward strand.
CATATGTGATGCAAAACTAAAAATCATGAGTGTCTGGTCTGGATTTCCTGGTTCTACCCATGACTCCTTCATCCTGAGGAATTCTTGCATCTATGACAGGTTTCAGGAGGGACAAATTCCAGAGGGTATTCTACTCGGTAAATGTCTTTTAGAAATAATTATATATGTATAGTATAGGATTCATTTATTCATATTGCTAATATTAATGGTCTATTTCTTGCATGCAGGAGATTCAGGCTATTCATGCTTCTCATGGTTGTTTACACCAGTGAACAATCCAACATCTCAGGAAGGATTACAGTATAATGAAGCACATAAAACTACTCAATGTGTCATAGAGCGGGCATTTGGAGTTTTGAAGAGTAGATTCCGCTGTTTGGATAACTCCGGTGGAGTACTGCAATATGACCCACAGAAAATGTCACAGATTGTTTTGATTTGCTGTATGCTTCACAATATTGCTTTTAGAATGCCAAATGTTGAAATGGATATTTTAGATTTGGCAGAGTATGATGATAACAACTTACCACCAATAGAGCTAAATGGTGCTAGGGGAAGCCCAGACTAGAGCTGAGTGTATTCAGGAAGTATTTGGCCAAGAAACATATTCATGTACATATTTATTATTCTACAGATGTTTATTGTTTTTATGTTAGATTTGTTTATTGCACTCATCCAAACGTTGTTTATTTTTTGCATGCATATGCAAATGTAAAACATAAATATATAACACATTCATATATATTTATTACAAAGAAACAAAAGAAAAAAAGGTCTATTCTTTAGACCTCTTAGAGGCAGGTAGAGAATGAGGAGGAGATCTTTGTTGTGCATATCTTAGCAATTGATTTAGGGTCCCTTGAATCATTTGCAACAAATTGTTTTGGAAGTTTCTATTATCCAGGTCTGCTTTATCCCTTCATTCTAACTCCCTTTGCTCTATTGCTATCTAGCTCCTATCTAACACTATTCTCTCCTCCTCTAACTCAATGCCCCTCTGTAGGATTCTCCCATGTTACTCAAAAATATTCACCATGTTGCTATCCTTCTATTGCACCAAGCAACTTGTGGTGATCAGCCCTGTACTATCTCCCAAGATTCACCATCTCATGCATTGCTGATCTGGTTCAGGGGCAGGAGGTACAGGGACAGGAGGAACTGGAGCCATTGGTTCTTCATAGGTTTCCTACTCCTCTGAATGGTGAGACAGGAGGTCTCTGAATATGTCCTCTGATCCCTCATACACTGTTTCTTGTGCAGCCCTACTGAAGAGACTAACATGGAATACAGCTAAACCCAGCTTGAAAGCGAAGGACAGAGCAAACCTGCTCAGGCTTCCAAAATAATAAAATCTTGATAGAAGAATCTTTAACAGACACCCAAACATTTCACCTCCTCCTTGCACCTAAGGCAAAGAGAACGACTGGGGGTTGCGGGAAGGGAAGTGATACTTAACAGCTTTGCTGTGGTGCTCTTTGACTCCTCCTGCTGGCCAGGAGTGATATTCTCAACAGTAATTGCTGATCTGTGGACTCACCGTGTCTTAAGAAAGAAAATACTATATTTACACTATATACATATAGTGGTATAAATAAACACAGAGATATGAAAGACATTTTTTTAGAAAAAAAATAAATGTCTGTAAAAGATTTATGACATAACATATATATATATATATATATATATATATATATATATATAGAGAGAGAGAGAGAGAGAGAGAGAGAGAGAGAGAGCTAGATAGATAGATAGATAGATAGATAGATACACACAAATTTGTGCACAGATATATGTACACATTCTAGTATTAATAATACTTTTAAATAAAAAAGAACATGAGAATAGCATAGCATGAGTTCTAGAAATACAAATACACATTAATTTTATGTGAAAATGTAGTGTATATCAGATTTTTCATAAAAAATATAAATAAAAGAAAAGTACATTTCTATGAGATTTATTGTTTGTTCAGGTATAAATCTAGCTATTTCAAGGACATTAACAAATGAAAAATAAAACAGAAATGTGCTTATTCATGGACATGAATGAAATGGTATAAGTAAAGTTGCAAAAAGAAGAAAAACTGTCTTCATTTGATGGACATTCAGGGTAGATCATTTGATAAATAAGGATATCCGCAACATTGATGCTTCTTATTTATCAACTGCCCGATGCTATTCGTGTTGGACTTGATGCACATGAGTTTGACAGACATGTTGATAGCTAAGACCGTCAAATGTAGATTCGCGCCAGCGATGTCTGGCTAGTGTATTGACCACAGCGAATGCATTTAGATTGATGCTTTGATAAATGTATTTAGCTAACTCCCAGTCCCTTTAAGTAAAAATATTCTTTAAATAATTGAAAGATAATTATGATGTGATACTATCTCGTCAGTGGAGAGATGTGACATTCTATAAGAAGAATCTAATATTCAATGCAAAATATCATATAAAAAAAACTTCTCTCATTGGTCTCATACCATCTTAAATATAGGATTAAATATAATTATAAATACACTGAATAAAATAACTGTATTAAATAATTATACAAACAATTTGTTCATTGCTCTCCTAGAAAAATTGCTCATCATATTTCAAATGGTCTATTTCTCTAAATGCAGCATCAGCTTACATGCTTACCAGTTTGCTTCTTAAAACAATGGACATGAAACATTATCAAGCCAAGATAAAGCCGCTGTAATACCCAATATACACAATATAACTTCACATAGCTATAATGATTGCCACCCATTAATACACAGAATAAAGAGAAACAGAACATAAAGATGCTGTTATTATGAGTTTATCTGTACTTTGTAATGTATGTTTGTGTTTTTTATTTCGCAAAACAGTTAACCAGAGCTATGAGGATGCAGTAATCATTCTAGCGTCAATCGCTATTGCGCTTAAGCGACCATTTACTTTCAGCTGGCAATACCAGCAGTAAACCCGACGAGTGCAAAAACCCGCAATAAATCCCTTATACTTTGCACGCAAATGGTTGTGCTCCACTTGTAACCTGGCCCAAAATGGAGTATCCCTGTAAGGCGAGTAATGCTTGAATAATTGTAGAGCTCAATGTGCCAAAGAGTAAGAACAATGCCCAATAAGACATTAACCAATACATTTTAGCAATAACAATGTTTCTGTTAACCACTACAATTAACCAGAAATTCAAAGACATTATTAATAGGTTTATGATTCTTCTTTTCTTTAAACAAAATGACATTCTTGAATACAGTTTTTATCAATACCAATTATAACTTAACAGATTTAGACTTTGTGAATTTAAGCAGTTAACATTCACATTATGCTGTTCATTCTTTGTATTATTCATAGGTCTGAGACTGACAGATTCTTAGAACGGTTCATGTACAGAATAAAAATGAGGTTGTTACCACCATGCATAGAACAGCCATTATAACTGAATACAATTTAATATTCTATAATAAAAAAGAAAAATTCATAAATCCAACCAATTAGATAGAGTAGCACAGAGAAACCATACTGAGTTTGTTATTCTGTCAACAGTAGCATTTGCTTTACAAATATAATATTTAAGTTTGCTTTGAAAACTTTAACATATGTTTGGATGCAATGAAAATTAAAAACATATCATAAAACTGGCATTAGTATCACACTGTTTTTTCAAAATGATGCATTGCACTTTTTACAATTCTTTTTAAAGGAGACAAGAGCTAACCGGGATTTAATAGATGATCTTTTGTGTAGAGTTTAAATCCATTCTTGTATTCCTTTACTTTGAAGTGTTTCTTAGCTTTTCTGATCTCGGCTGCTGCTTTTTTTTTGTCTTTAATCTTTTAAGTTAAGGGGGAAAGAAATCAAAGAAAATCAATTGAACTTGAGAAAGCCAAGGTGATATTATTCATACTGCTTTGTATTATATTTGTACTATATTATCTTCTTGTTTTTTTATGATTTTGAAATATTAGAGTACACCTGTAAGAAAGGAAGAACAATCACTTATATAAATGTGTTTAATAAAGAAATCTAAATGAGGATGCCGTAGTAATCTACAATTAAGGCATAAAGATTACCTGTGGTATACTTGTGAGATGGCCATCAACATTTATCAAGACCCATTAATCAAATGGGGAAATAGAAGCAATCAAAAAGTAAAACATAAAATGGGGACTTTAAAACGTGTATTTCTCTTTATTGTAATATATAAACCTACAACTTTACAACATATGCACCAAGAACCAGTGTAATTGAATCTTCACTTTTATACTGCCTTAGCCAAGAATAGCTGTCCTGGATGGGGTTCATTTCACAATTGATTACAATAATTTGTTCCCCTTTGGCACTAAAAATACAGTTGCAGCTCTGTCTATAACTTGAAAAACCGCTTATTGACTATGGAATAGATTGTTTATATCGTTTTTATCAAGAATATCAATAGTGATCCATAGTAGTAAAACAGTAGGTCTTACTGTCATGCCTCACTATGGATCCTGCAAAACACATGTAAGGGTTCTTCACAATGTTTTTCAAGTTTTTTTTTTATAATTTTGGAGAACTCCGTAAAAAAAACAACCTGTCTTTTTTTAATAAAAATAGGGATGAAAAAAACACACATGTACAACAAAATAGAAAAACATAAAAATTCTGACAAAAGTATGCAAAGCAGAAAATTAGAAATTGTAAAAATAATGGATAATGGTAATGGATAATAACAAGTGCAGGTTGGAGCCACTTGCTCCTAGGAACAAATAGATACTTACCGCTAGATTTAGAGTTCTGCGGCCAAAGGGGTGCGTTAGCTATGTATGTTTCCCCCCCCCCCGCACCTTTTAAATACCGCTGGTATTTAGAGTTCACAGAAGGGATGCGTTAGGCTCCAAAAAGGGAGCGTAGAGCATAATTTACCGCCACTGCAACTCTAAATATCAGCGGTGCTTACGGACACGGCCAGGTTCAAAAACGTGCTCGTGCACGATTCCCCCATAGGAAACAATGGGGCCGTTTGAGCTTGAAAAAAATCTAACACCTGCAAAAAAGCAGTGTTCAGCTCCTAACGCAGCCCCATTGTTTCCTATGGGGAAACACTTCCTAAGTCTGCACCTAACACCCTAACATGTACCTCGAGTCTAAACACCCCTAATCTTACACTTATTAACCCCTAATCTGCCACCCCCGCTATCGCTGACCCCTGCATATTATTATTAACCCCTAATCTGCCGCTCCGTACACCGCCACAACCTACATTATCCCTATGTACCCCTAATCTGCTGCCCTAACACCGCCGACCCCTATATTATATTTATAAACCTCTAATCTGCTGCCCCCAACGTCGCCGTCACCTACCTACAATTATTAACCCCTAATCTGCCAACCGGACCTCACCGCTACTCTAATAAATTTATTAACCCCTAAAGCTAAGTCTAACACTAACACCCCCCTAAGTTAAATATAATTTTTATCTAACGAAATAAATTAACACTTATTAAATAAATTATTCCTATTTAAAGCTAAATACTTACCTGTAAAATAAACCCTTATATAGCTACAATATAAATTATAATTATATTGTAGCTATTTTAGGATTAATATTTATTTTACAGGTAACTTTGTATTTATTTTAACCAGGTACAATAGCTATTAAATAGTTAATAACTATTTAATAGCTACCTAGTTAAAATAATTACAAAATTACCTGTAAAATAAATCCTAACCTAAGTTACAATTAAACCTAACACTACACTATCAATAAATTAATTACATACAAATACCTACAAATAAATACAATTAAATAAACTAACTAATGTACAAAAAATAAAAAAAGAACTAAGTTACAAAAAATAAAAAAATAATTTACAAACATTATAAAAATATTACAACAATTTTAAGCTAATTATACCTACTCTAAGCCCCCTAATAAAATAACAAAGCCCCCCCAAAATAAAAAAATGCCCTACCCTAATCTAAAATAAAAATAGAAAAGCTCTTTTACCTTACCAGCCCTTAAGGGCCTTTTGCGGTGCATGCCCCAAAGAATTCTGCTCTTTTGCCTGTAAAAAAAACATACAATAACCCCCCAACATTACAACCCACCACCCACATACCCCTAATCTAACCCAAAACCCCTTTAAATAAACCTAACACTAAGCCCCTGAAGATTTCCCTACCTTATCTTCACCACACCGGGTATCATCGATCCGTCCAGAAGAGGCTCCGAAATCTTCATCCAAGCCCAAGCAGGGGCTGAGGAGGTCCATCATCCGGCTGAAGTCTTGATCCAAGTGGGGGCTGAAGAGATCCATCATCCGGCTGAAGTCTTGATCCAAGCGGGGGCTGAAGAGATCCATCATCCGGCTGAAGTCTTCTATCAAGCGGCATCTTCAATCTCCTTTCTTCCGGATCCATCTTCATCCCGCCGACGCGGAATATCCATCCTGGCCGATGACTTCCCGACGAATCACGGTTCCTTTAAGGGACGTCATCCAAGATGGTGTCCCTCGAATTCCAATTGGCTGATAGAATTCTATCAGCCAATCGGAATTAAGGTAGGAAAATTCTGATTGGCTGATGGAATCAGCCATTCAGATTCAAGTTCAATCCGATTGGCTGATCCAATAAGCCAATCAGATTGAGCTCGCATTCTATTGGCTGTTCCGATCAGCCAATAGAATGCAAGCTCGATCTGATTGGCTGATTGGATCAGCCAATCGGATTGAACTTGAATCTGATTGGCTGATTCCATCAGCCAATCAGAATTTTCCTACCTTAATTCCGATTGGCTGATAGAATCCTATCAGCCAATCGGAATTCGAGGGACGCCATCTTGGATGACGTCCCTTAAAGGAACCTTCATTCTGTGTTAGGACGTCGGAAGAAGAGGATGGATCCACGCCGGAGGTCTTGAAGATGGAGCCGCTCGTCGTCGGATGGAAGAAGATAGAAGATGCTGCTTGGATGAAGATGTCTACCGGTCCGGATCTCCTCTTCTGCCCGGATAAGATGAAGACTTCTGCCCGATGATGGACTTCTTCAGCCGCTGCTTGGATCAAGACTTCAGCCGGAGGATGGACGTGTTCAGCCCCCGCTTGGGCTTGGATCAAGACTTCAGCCGGAGGATGGACATCTTCAGCCCCCGCTTGGGCTTCGATCAAGACTTCGGAGCCTGGACCGATCGGTGATACCCGGCGTGGTGAAGATAAGGTAGGAAGATCTTCAGGGGCTTAGGTTTATTTAAGGGGGGTTTGGGTTAGATTAGGGGTATGTGGGTGGTGGGTTGTAATGTTGGGGGGGGTATTGTATGTTTTTTTTTCAAGGCAAAAGAGCTGAATTCTTTGGGGCATGCCCCGCAAAAGGCCTGTTTAAGGGCTGGTAAGGTAAAAGAGCTTTTCTATTTTTATTTTAGAATAGGGTAGGGCATTTTTTTATTTTGGGGGGCTTTGTTATTTTATTAGGGGGCTTAGAGTAGGTGTAATTAGCTTAAAATTGTTGTAATATTTTTCTAATGTTTGTAAATATTTTTTTATTTTTTGTAACTTAGTTCTTTTTTATTTTTTGTACTTTAGTTAGTTTATTTAATTGTATTTATTTGTAGGTATTGTATTTAATTAATTTATTGATAGTGTAGTGTTAGGTTTAATTGTAGATAATTGTAGGTATTTTATTTAATTAATTTATTGATAGTGTAGTGTTAGGTTTTATTGTAACTTAGGTTAGGATTTATTTTACAGGTAATTTTGTAATTATTTTAACTAGGTAACTATTAAATAGTTCTTAACTATTTAATAACTATTGTACCTGGTTAAAATAAATACAAAGTTGCCTGTAAAATAAATATTAATCCTAAAATAGCTTTAATATAATTATAATTTATATTGTAGTTATATTAGGATTTATTTTACAGGTAAGTATTTAGCTTTAAATAGGAATAATTTATTTAATAAGAGTTAATTTATTTTGTTAGATTTAAATTATATTTAACTTAGGGGGGTGTTAGGGTTAGGGTTAGACTTAGCTTTAGGGGTTAATACATTTATTAGAGTAGCGGTGAGGTCCGGTCGGCAGATTAGGTGTTAATAATTGTAGGTAGGTGGAGGCGACATTGGGGGCGGCAGATTAGGGGTTAATAAATATAATATATGGGTCGGCGGTGTTAGGGGCAGCAGATTAGGGGTACATAGGGATAACGTAGGTGGCGGCGGTGTGGGGTCGGCAGATTAGAGGTTAAAATTTTTTAATAGAGTGGCGGCGATGTGGGGGGACCTTGGTTTAGGGGTGCATAGGTAGTTTATGGGTGTTGGTGTACTTTAGAGCACAGTAGTTAAGAGCTTTATGAACCAGCGTTAGCCCAGAAAGCTCTTAACTCCTGGCTTTTTGCTGCGGCTGGAGTTTTGTCGTTAGATTTCTAACGCTCACTTCAGCCATGACTCTAAATACCAGCGTTAGAAAGATCCCATTGAAAAGATAGGATACGCAATTGACGTAAGGGGATCTGTGGTATGGAAAAGTCGTGGCTGCAAAGTGAGCGTTAGGCCCTTTCCTGACTGACTATAAATACCAGCGGTAGCCCAAAACCAGCGTTAGGAGCCTCTAACGCTGGTTTTGTCGGCTAACGCCAAACTCTAAATCTAGGCGTAACATTACTAAAAAAAAACACTAACATTACAAAAAATAAAAAAAATCTAAGATTACAAAAAATAATAAACTAAATTAGCCAAAATAATAAAAATTAAACAAAATCTAATAGCCCTATGAAAAACAAAAAAGCCACCCTGAAATACCTATCAAACTACCAATAGCCCTTAAAAGGGCCTTTTGTAGGGCATTGCCCTAAGTTAAGTTAAACAGCTCTTTTACCTAAAATAATTACAAAGTCCCCCCTAAAAGTAACCCCCCCCACCCAACCATCCCCCCAAAATAAAAAACCTAAGTCTTAAAAAAAACCTAATCTACCCATTGGGCATTTGTATGGACATTACCCTTAAAAGGGCATTCAGCTCTTTTTCGCCCATAAAAATAAAAAGCCCTAATCTAAAAAAAAAAAACACCCCAAATAAACAAAACAAACCTAAGTCTAACCCCCAAATTTGTGTTCACCGTTCCTGAAGTCCAGCGGAGAAGGGCTTCTTCCAGGCGGTAAAGGTCTTCTTCCAGGCGGCGACATCTTCATCCAGTGCAGGGACCTCTTTTATCTTTATCCAGGGCGAAGGTGGCACAGATCGGAGGTGACCGCAGAACAGAACCTGTGACCGCGGAGACATCCAGCGTGGAGGATCCTCTTTGTACGATCATTGCCGCACACTGAGGATTGAATGCAAGGTGCCCCTTTTATTTTGGGGTACTGTTGCATTTCTATTGGTTGAAAAATTCAAATCAGCCAAGAGGATGAGAGCTGCTTAAATCCTATTGGCTGGATTTGATGGAGGTTTCAATTTTGGGACTTAGTGCTAGTTTTTATTTTTGAGGGGGACTTTTTTTGGATAACATTTTTGGCAAAAAAACTATAATCACTTTTTTGACAAACAAGCTATAATCACTTTTTGGCAAAAGAGCTTTTAGGGTACTATAGGTTTAGGATAGGGCTTTTATTGGTAGTCGTTTAAGCAGTGTAGGGGTTATTGTGGTTTAGAGGTTAATAGTGTAGTGGGGTAGTTTGCAATGGGGGATGTAGCGGTTTATGAGTTAATAGTGTAGCAGGGTAATTTGTGATTGGAATGTGACGGTTCAGGGGTTAACATTGTAGCAGGGTAGTTTGTGATGGTGGATGAGGTGGTATAGGAGTTGATAGTGTATTGGGGTAATTTGCGATGGGGGATGTGATGGTAAAGAGGTTAATAGTGTAAAGGGTGGATATTGTAGGTCGAAAAACTTTATTAGATTTTTTTCTGTTTAGTGAAAACAATTGTGAGCCAAAACTCTTTATGTGAGCTATGAAGTTGGTAAAAAGTTTGAGCATAAAATGTGATTGTGTTCAAGCGATCGCATTTACTTTCAACTTGTAATATGAGGGTAAGTTAATGCTATTGCGATGTTGCGATATCGCAATTGCACTAAGGTTAACGTTCCACTCTTAATATAGCCATATATGTGTATAAGTGTACAAGGATATTTGTATAAATATTTATATTATCAGGTTCCTAATAGTACACTTCATGACTACACAATATATACCAAATCCTGTTCCCTTTCTTAGGACATTCTAGGTGCTTGATCTGGATGTTTTATCTACTTTTCAGCCCAGCATGCAGAATTCTTAAAAACTATCTTGTTCATGTGAAGTATCATGTCTCATACTTTAGCCTCGCTATCTCAAAGCTGGCATGGTTTGTCTAATTTGTATTTTATTTCTCTTTAACTGTTTTCTAATTTGGGTTTGTGTATATGTTAGTGTGGATAGTTTTTATAGTGGGAATTGCTTTTATAATTGTTTGTGCAGGAATGTTTTGAAGGCATTTGTGTGATACTGGTATCCTTTATAGTGAAATTTGCTCTGTGCATCAAGACATGAATGGGTATGAGCTAGTTACTGCTCTACTGATACTGATAGTTACAACTCTACTATTTTGGGTTCAGCGCCCTGGATAGTCTTGCTTATTGGTGGCTACATTTAGCCACCATTAAGCAAGTGTAACCCAGGTTCTGCACCAAAAATATGTCGGCTCCTAAGCTTTACATTCCTGCTTTTTAAATAAAGATAGGAAGAGAACAAAGAAAAATTGATACTAGGAGTAATTAGAAAGTTGCTTAAAATTGCATGCTCTATCTGAATAATTCAAGAAAAAAAATGTGTTTACTATCCCTTTAACGCACAGTTATTTCAAGGGCTAGGTACAAATCTTTATAAATTTCCCAGTTTTTCAGTTGCAATGTTGCTGCAATTTTTTCTTTGCAATATATTAGTTTAAAAAATGTATTTAATTGAATCTAGTGCAATTAGCGTGGGTGTGCAAATGGGAAACTTGTTAATTAAAAAATAGTTTTAGGTAAGAAAACTGAAAATTGGTCAAAATATATGCTAACCCATTTCTTAGAGATTTCCAAAACAAAATTTTGTTTCAATGTGTTTTAAATGTGAAAATCTGCATGACCAGCCTGCAGCAATTTAATTTGAGATGGACCTATTTCTTAACTTGAATGATTTTAGTGTTAACATGCAAAGTATGTAAATGCTCAGTTATCGTAAAAAAGATCGTTTTTGGAATAAGTAGTGCTTAAATATATTGTATGAACACCTGGTGGGTGCAAACAATGAATAATCAAAATAATATCAGCAACAGCATAATTTTAAATGTTGAAGCTTATTGGTATCAAAAGAGGGACTCAGATGGGTGTTTATACTTGATAAAAGTAGCATTTTTTCCCTTCTGCCCTAGCCCTACCTATGGGTGGATGTGCACATATGAGCTGAATATATGAAGTAAGAAATAAAGATAGTGTACAAAACTTTCTACATTTTATAGTTAGAAAGGAGTTTGTAAAGTTTCACATGAATGCTTAATTATTCCTGCAAAGTCTTTTAGTTTTTTAAACTTTTAATGGAGACTTGACTCAATGTTGAGTAAAGATTAATTATGGTCTATTTCCAACCAACAAGTGCTAAAATTGCTGCTTAAAGGGACAGTCAAGTCCAAAAAATGATTCAGATAGGGCATGTAATTTTAAACAATTTTCCAATTTACTTTTATGACCAATTTTGCTTTGTACTCTTGGTATTCTTAGTTGAAAGCTAAACCTAGGAGGTTCATATGTTAATTTCTTAGACCTTGAAGGCTGCCTCTAATCTAAATGCATTTTGACAGTAGGGCATTAGTTCATGTGTTTCATATAGATAACATTGAGATTATGCACGTAAATTACCGAGGAGTGAGCACTGATTGGCTAAAATGCAAGTATGTCAAAAGAACTGAAATAAGGGGGCAGTCTGCAGAGGCTTGGATACAAGGTAATTACAGAGGTAAAACGTGTATTTTTATAACTGTGTTGGTTATGCAAAACAGGAGAATGGGTAATTAAGGGATTATTTATCTTTTAAAACAACAAAAATTCTGGTGTAGACTATCCCTTTAAGATAGTAATAGTGATAGGTGATTTCATATTTTGAATAGAAACATTTTTAAAATATACTTCCATTAGCAAAAATGCTACTAAACTTTAATAGTGTTAATCAGTAGTATACACACCTATGCCAAGAGTGCCTTGTGCACCAGCATTTAAACACCACGCCTACTCAGAGATCAGCAGTGGCTTGTATGAAACAAATTAAATAGTAACTTAGCCAGTGCACACCACTGCCAGGTCTGAGTAGCCATGATATGTTAATCCTGTCACTTTAAAAATTAACAATAATAATAATAATGTACCATATGTGTACACTGCTGAAACAGTAATCACTAGAAGTATTTTTGCTAAAGGAATTATAGTGTATAAAAGCTTCTATTTAACATTTTTAACCTTTCTTTCCATTTAATGCATTTTTTTATTCAGCTAACTATACAGATATACAGTGCATTGTCTAAAATATATAGAAAGGAGATTAGAAACTAGACTATCCACAGAGTAAAACATTTCTCTGGAATTAAAAATAATTAAAATTAATTTTAGTAAAACCAGTAAATTTGCATCAACTTAATTTATTCTATGATAGTACTGCTAACAGGTTTTTTAAACATAAAGGGCTAGATTATAAGTGGAGCACTAAATATCACTTGCGTGCATGCAATATTAGCACTCCACTGAGTAATAGCATTAGCGTGCACTTGTATTACAGGTAAAGGGCAATGTGAACGCAAGCTCGTGTTCGCATTGCTAGGAAGCATTGTGCTAACGAGAGCGTGCTTCCAAAGGCTGCAATAGGAGCCTAGTTCTGATGCTGTCAAATAGCATTAGCGTGCACTGGTATTATGAGTAAAGTGCAATGTGAATGCAAGCTCGTGTTCACATTGCTAGGAAGCATTTTGTGCTCTTGAGAGCGTGCTTCCATAGGCTCCAATATTTTTGGAAATTTTTTTTTTTTAGTTATGTTTTTATTATTATTTTGGGGGATAGGGGGGTATTGTATTTTTATGCAAAAGATCTGTTTGCTTTAGGGCAAGGCTATTAAAAAGGCCCTTTTAAGGGCTATTGGTAGTTTATTTTTAGAATAGGGTTTTTTTTATTTTGGGGTGGCTTTTAATTTTTTTTAAGGGGTATTAGAATAGGAATGTTTTTTTGTATTGTAGGTTTGTTTGTTTTTTGTAATGTAAATTTTTTATTTTTTGTAATGTAGGTTTTTTTTTTTGGTAATGTTAGGGTTATTTTTTAGGGTAAGCCTAGGTTTTAATTTAATTTTAGTAAGTGTTTATTTATTTTAAGGTAGTTAGTATAGTTTTTATTTTATTTATGGGTATTTTAATTGGGGGTTACATTATGGGGTGTTAGGATAGGGGGTTTAGATGTTAGTTTATAACTTTGCGTTATGGGGGGATGGCGGTTAGAGGTTATTAGTTTATTTAGTTAGTTTGTGTTGTGGGGGGATGGAGGTTTAGGGGTTAACAGTTTTATTTAGTGTTTGTGATGTGTGTGGGGTGGTGATTTAGGGGTTAATAGTTTATTTAGTTAGTTTGCGATGTGTTGGGATGGCAGTACAGGGGTTAATAGTGTACTATATGGGTGTAAGTGTACTTTGTAATGTATTTTTATTGTGTTAAGTGCAACTTTTTAGTTTAGGAAAACTGTTTACCAGAGCTCTTAGAACGCGTTATGGATTGAAGCGTAAAAGTATATTGTGCTAGTGCAATCACAGTTTCAGCAGGAGAAAAATGGATCACGAAATCTCGATTGCGCTAGCGCAAAATCAATTGCATCTCACTTGTAATCTAGCCCTTTGTAGGAAAATAGTGACGTATTTAAACACCATAAACACAGGACTAAATGCAGATTCCAGCTTTGTGTCACATTAACAAAGCTTTATATAATACTATTACTATACTATTCTGCCCTTAATCTTTATAAGCAACAATACTTCTCTAATCTCATCTCTACTCTTTCCTCTAACCCAGAACATCTGTTTTCCATGTTCAATACTCTTCTCTGCCCACCCCCACCTCCTAACACAACTTCTCTCTCAGCTCAAGATTTTGAGCTTCAATACCAAAATTGACTTAATCAGAAATGAAATCACCTCTCAACTTACTACCAATCTACCACCCCCTCAAAAGCTCACAATCATTCAAAACCCAACTACCCATAAATTTAGCTCGTTTGCCCCTGTTACAGAGGAAGAAGTTTCTGCCCTTATACTGTCCTCCCACCTCACTACCTGTCCCCTTGACCCTATCCGCTTACAGCTACTCCCCTCCCTCTCTTCTACCCTCACCCTCATACTCACACACATTTTCAACCTCTCTCTCAGCACTGGTATAATTCCCTCATCTCTAAAACATGCACTGGTCACACCTTTCCTCAAAAAACCTTCCCTCTATCCAACCTCCCCTTCCATCTACCGTCCTATTTCGCTACTCCCTCTTGCCTCAAAGCTCTTTGAAAATCTAGTATATGCAAGTCAATCCCATTTCCTTACACTATACTCTCTTCTTGACCCACTGCAATCTGGATTTTGTCCTCATCACTCCACAGAGACAGCAACTGTCAAGGTTACCAATGACCTACTTAAAGCAAAATCCAAAGGCCACTTCTCTCTGCTTATCCTCCTTGATCTGTCTGCAGCCTTTGACACTGTTGACCACCCTCTTTTGCTCCAAACCCTCCAATCCTTCGGCATCTGTGATAACAGCTCTCTTGTGGTTCTCTTCCTATCTATCTAACCATACCTTTAGTGTAGCCTTCTCCGGAGCATCCTCTGCCCCGTTACCACTTTCTGTTTAGGTACCTCAAGATTCTGTCCTCGGGTCCCCTTCTCTTTTCAATCTATACATCATCATTAGTTTCCTTAATAAAGTCCCATGGGTTTCAATAACATTTTTATGCCAATGACACCCAAATCTACCTCTCTGCACTAGACCTACCTCCTTCCTTACTAACCTGTGTCACTAACTTTCTTTCTCATATCTCATCTTGAAAGTCCTCTCACTACCTTAAGCTAAATCTCTCCAAAACTGAACTCCTTATTTTCCCCCTTCTTCCAAAATCTCCACCCCCAATTTTCTATAACTGTTAATAATTCCATCATTACCCCTACCCTGCATGCCCGATGTCTTGGGGTCACACTTGGCTCAGACCTTTCCTTCACTCCTCACATTTAGTCCTTGACTAAAGCCTGCCGCTTCCACCTTAAAAACATCTCTAAAATTAGACATTTCCTTACACAAGACACAACTAAGATTTTAATCCACTCTCTCATCCTTTCCCGTCTTGACTACTGCAACTCCATCCTGTATGGTCTACTTAGCTGCCACTTAAATCCTTTACAATCAATAATGAATGCCTCTGCCAGGCTCATCTTCCTTACATGTCGCTCTTCATCTGCTAAACCTCTCTGCCAATCCCTTCACTGGCTTCCTCTTGCCTCCAGGATTAAACACAAAATCCTCACTGTGACATATAAAGCCCTCAACTGCACTGCTCCCCACTACATTTCAGACCTTGTCTCCAGATACTCTCCTTCCTATCCCCTCTGTTCTACTCATGTTCTCCTACTCTCCTTCTCTCTTGTTACTTCCTCACATTCCTGTTTACAGGTCTTCTCCAGACTGGCCACCATCCTGTGGAACTCCCTGCCTTGCTCCACAAGACTCTCCCCTAGTTTTAACAGCTTCAAGCGCTCCCTAAAGACTCTACTATTTATGGATGTATACAACCAACACTAACCTTTCCTAACTCCATCGCTTTTCTCTTAAACCCCTTAGAATGTAAGCCTTTGAGCCCAGCTGTTTGTAGATTGCCTTCATAAAAGTCGACTACAAAAGTGCAACTCTCGGCAGGGCCCTCTACTCATTTGATCCCTATAAATCCTGTAGACCAACTATGTTTATAGCACTGCGGAATCTGTTAGCGCTCTACAAATTTTTAAAGCAGAGGGGGTAAGGGAAAAATGGGTTTTTAAATCAAAATTCAAGGGATAAATCCCAATTATTTATTATTACTCTAAACCCTTAAATTCCAGAACCAAAATCAGTAATATACATCAAAATGTACAAGGGGATGCAAAGAGATTTGCAACGCTTAGAAAAGACTGCAGGTTGCTGGGTCAGTTGAATACTTGAAACCCACTAATTAAAGTTAGATCAGATTAACAGATAAAAAAGGCAAGATATTCTAAAATATCACAAACATACTCATTTGTACAAAATAACTTTATTGGAGAAAAAATGAGAGTCTGACTGGACTAGTACTCATGCACACACACACATACTGTTAAAACTAGCTGAAACTCAGATAGTGAATTTCTTATACAGAATGCACAAAATAAATTCAGGTTTCTATCTATCTATCTATCCAGATAATTGACTCTTGGTAGTAAACAAACTAAATTTTATAGACAGTAGCAAAATGAAATATCTGGTTAGTTTGTTAGCCTTTTCAGAAAACACCCCATCATTGTAAGAGATGAGCAACAAAATGTATATATTTGTGTTCTTGAATATCAGTCTGTTTAATACTTACAAGAACAAGCAGTATCAATGTATTTGTGGCTCAATCTCAATACTAGATAATAGTTACAATGTTAGTTCGCTTTTAGATACAAATGTTGCAACTTGTAATAGTTTAACTCACCCCTCTGAAGAAGTGTTATGTTGCAAATCCCTTTGCATCCCCTTGTACATTTTGAGCACTCTACAAATACCTGTTAATAATAATAATAATAATAATAATAATGCGGACAGCATACGCTGCCGGCATTTATCGTTGCACTAGCAGTTCTTGTGAACTGCTTGTGCAATGCACCCCCTGCAGATTCACGGCCAATCAGCCGCTAGCAAGGGGTGTCAATCAGCCCCATCGTATAGGATCGGGCGGATTGATGTCTGCAGCCTCAGAGCAGGTGGACCAGTTATGGAGCAGTGGTCTTAAGACCGCTGCTTCATAACTGCTGTTTCCGGTGAGCCTAAAGGATTGCGCGGAAACAGGGGCATCAAGCTCCATTCTTAGCTTGATCATTCAGCCCCTATATATTTGCATGTGATTCTAGTCCAATCAGAAAAGGTATTACTGCATACTGCAATATTTATTTTGATATTTAACTACTGGACTAATATGACTACTACAATATGTGTGTGTGTGTGTATATACCTGACAAGATTTTGCTTATTTTTCTGCCTGCTAAATTCCTGGGCAGTATAGATTGTTTCTTCATCATCTGTATACCTGTGATATTTCCTGGGTGGCAGAGGGTTCTACCTGCCACTCCACCTTGCTGGGATAAGAAGCCTACCTGACAAGAAATTGGTCTGATTTTTTTTTTTTTAAATTGTCATTGTCAATTATATGTGTTTTACGTTAATTGATTTCCAACTTGTACTGGGAACTCTCCAGATTTAATCAATGATTGTACATGAGATATATGTGTGTTAACACTAAAAATGAATCTGATTGGTTTAATTTTGTTTAAAAGGACCATTACAATTGTGTATGTCATGCCTGATGAAATGGTCAATTGTTTAAGGCTGAGAAACGCATTGCATGTTGTAAGGGAGCACGGGTTTGCCCCTGCACTCTTCATTTGCTTTATTTGTTTTTAAACTGTTTTTATTAAAACTTGTTCTGAACTAGAAAGCTTATGAACTAAAAAGTTTTTGCACAAACAATTTTTGGTCCTTTGGAGCATTCCAGACTGCTGGGAATAGATGAACTGATACACCTGAATCTATCAGCTAGCGTCTACAAGCACATAAGGGCGCTCTAACCAAATTTGAGTACCCATTCTCATTGATTACACCTTGTGTCTTCTGGGAGACTGACTGATATACACATGAGGTGCCCCTCTGTCTTTTTACAAAGGGGCGCCTCTTGGAGAGTGAAGAGAAGAGCAGCCGTTTGTTACAGCCCGAGTATCAGGACTTTATTTTATTTTATGTTATTTGCATCTTGTTTAGCTGGTGTATGATCTGTTATCATTGAAGGTTTCATAGGCATCATATCTCTCCAAGTTGAGGGCAGTGGCCATTTTGGTACTGGACAAACTTGCCTTTGAGTATATTTTTGTTAAGTGTGACCGACAGGCATGGTATATTATTGTACTTTGTAAATTAAATAATCATTTGTATACATTAGTTAATATACATGTCCCAAATATTAAACAAAACATATTTTTAACCCCTTAATGACCGGACCATTTTTCAATTTTCTTACCCTTAATGACAATGGCTATTTTTACATTTCTGCAGTGTTTGTGTTTAGCTGTAATTTTCCTCTTACTCATTTACTGTACCCACACATATTATATACCGTTTTTCTCGCCATTAAATGGACTTTCTAAAGATACCATTATTTTCATCATATCTTATAATTTACTACAAAAAAAATAATAAAATATGAGGAAAAAATGGAAAAAAACACACTTTTTCTAACTTTGACCCCCAAAATCTGTTACACATCTACAATCACCAAAAAAACACCCATGCTAAATAGTTTCTAAATTTTGTCCTGAGTTTAGAAATACCCAATGTTTACATGTTCTTAGCTTTTTTTGCAAGTTATAGGGCCATAAATACAAGTAGCACTTCGCTATTTCCAAACCACTTTTTTTCAAAATTAGCGCTAGTTACATTGGAACCCTGATATCTGTCAGGAATACCTGAATATCCCTTGACATGTATATTTTTTTTGTTAGAAGACAACCCAAAGTATTGATCTAGGCACATTTTGGTATATTTTATTCCACCATTTCACCGCCAAATGCGAGCAAATAAAAAAAAAACTTTAAATTTTTCACAATTTTAGGTTTCTCACTGAAATTATTTACAAACAGCTTGTGCTATTATGGCCCAAATTGTTGTAAAAGCTTCTTTGGGATCCCCTTTGTTCAGAAATAGCAGACTTATATGGCTTTGGCATTGCTTTTTGGTAATTAGAAGGCCGCTAAATGCTGCTGCGCACCACACGTAAATTATGCCCAGCAGTGAAGGGGTTAATTAGGTAGGTTGTAGGGAGCTTGCAGGGTTAATTTTAGCTTTAGGGTAGAGATCAGCC
This sequence comes from Bombina bombina, assembly GCF_027579735.1. Taxonomy (NCBI): domain Eukaryota; kingdom Metazoa; phylum Chordata; class Amphibia; order Anura; family Bombinatoridae; genus Bombina; species Bombina bombina. The sequence goes on from NC_069502.1 coordinate 629,472,983, forward strand.
TCCCACCTGACACATCCCACCCCCTGATCCCTCCCAAACAGCTCTCTTCCCTCCCCCACCCCACAAATGTCCCCGCCATCTTAAGTACTGGCAGAAAGTCTGCCAGTACTAAATAAAAGGAGTTTTTTTTTTTTTTTTTATAAAAAAAAATAAAATATTTTAGCTGTGATGGACTCCTGCCTTAGCCCCAACCTCCATGATCCCCCCCCCCCAGCTCTCTAACCCTCTCCCCTATCTAATTGCGGCCATCTTGGGTACTGGCAGCTGTCTGCCAGTACCCAATTTGCCCAAAAACAAAAGTATTTTTTGCTCTTTTGCTTTTTTGGGGGGTTTTCTGTAGTGTAGCAGCCCCCCACAATACCCCTACCCCCTCCCCCTCCCAGATCCTTTTATATTATTTAAAAAAAAAATCTTTCCCCCCGCCTCTTCCCTCCTCATTGGTGTCAGTGGCCAGCTAATGCACGCGCACGCGCGCACACGCACGCGCACGCGCACCCCCCGCACGCTCCTGGCACCCGGCGTGCACATTGCACTTCTAGGAACCGGATGCCGGGTAGCGATGGGCCGCCCACCCACCTCCCTGTTGCGCTCCCACCCACCAACGAACCGGCACCATCGCTACCGGTGCAGAGAGGGCCACTCTCTTAGACAACTGACGTACCAGGTACGTCCATTGTCATTAACTACTTGTTAATGCATGACGTACCTGGTACGTCAGTTGTCATTAAGGGGTTAAAGAAACTTTTGAAATTGGTGTCCACTATTAAACAGGGTGAATTAGTGGTAGGTGGAGACTTTAATTTATCTGGGACCCTACTATAGATAGACAATCTCTCAAATAGTCAACAATAAAATAGACAGGTAGACAAGTTCCTTGTCATGCTTATTTTTATATATTATAGATCAGTTTGGATTGTATGATGTTTGGAGAGCTATGCACCCTAGTGATATAGACTACACATGTTACTCAGCCACATACAAATTATATTAAATAATTAAATATCTTTTCAAGACCAGGATGCTTAATTCAGTCCACAACACAAAAATTGATATCATGTCCTGATCTGATCATGACCCACTGCTCCTTAATTTTGCTTACCTACAACCCAGACCTCCTGGATATCAGTGGTGTTTAGATGAATGGCTTATTGATTCCCCGATCTCTATCAACAATATGATTCAATTATAATGACCAGGTGCCTTTACAAACCATCTGGGCCTCTCTTAAATCATTTCTGAGATGATACCTTATTAAACAGGCTTCTATCCAGAGGAGGAACCAGGAGAAATCTTTGGTAAGATCTTACTTGCCTTCCTGGTACAGTTTTAGTATTGCAAAAGACCAACCCAACCCCTTCTGGGGCGACCCCATCTTGAACAAATTAAATCCCAACTCAGAGAATTAGAATACCGTAGAGCCCAAAAGACAACAATAAATCTAACACACTGCTAGCTACAAAGTTGAGAAATAGAAAGGCCCAATGTAGAATAGGTGCTATCAGGCAAGGGGGCCAATTAGTATAATCTCCTAGATAGGGGAGAGTTTTCACTCCTTCTACTATTCTCTTTACAATCTGGATTATAATCAACTTCCTCACACAACTTCAATATTTGAGATAAGGAAGTACTTGGACAAACTAAGTTTACCCAGGTTAAACCAAGACCAGACTGATTTACTTAGGTCTTCCATTTCAAAGGAAGAACTTGCTTGTGTGATCAAGCAATTAAAGGTAGGCAAGGCTCCAGGACCTGATGGCTTCAGTGGTCACTTCTACAAACTGTTAAGTGACTTACTTAGCTCTTTAATGATATTGCTTCTCAGGGTAATCACCTAGCTGAATTTCTTGAAGTTACAATTATTACCATTCTCAAGCCAGAAAAAAGACCCATGGTCCTGCAGTAGCTATAGATTATCTAAAGTTATATCTTATATTCGCCACAGTAATCAGGTGGGGTTTATCACAGGTAGAGAGGGCCCAGATAATACCAGCCAAATCCTAAATTTGAAGCCCTGCCCCTAGATGTTGAAAAGGCGTTTGACAGGGTGAGATGGAATTACTTATGGGAGACACTCCGAAAATTTGGTCTTCCACCTGAATTCATTACTGCTGTGCAGGCATTATGTTCTTGGCCTAATAAGTTTTACATTTTCCAATGAAACAGGACAAGGGTGACCTCTTCCTCACCTTCTTTTTGCGTTATCCATTGAACCATTATCTTAGGCAATTAGATCTCACTCACAGATTTCTGTTATACAATTTTGAGACTCTCATCATAAGCTAGCTCTCCATGCCAATGATGTCACACTGTTACTGACCTCTCCTCCTACCTCCTTGAAAGCAGTTTTTGATCTTCTCAAACTCGTTGGCTACCTCAGCTACTATAAGGACAGGTGTGGAAGGGGCGTGGCCCTGAAACTAGTAGTGGTAACGTATACACAGAGTCTGGCCAGTCCCTTGTAGGCATCCGTACTGAGAAGAATCTGTCCAAGGCCGCTGGAAACACTGTATCACTATTGTGGCAAATGATTCAGCTGGCAATCATACAGATCGGGATACGTCTGAAGGGGAGAATATTGCTTCTAAACAAGAACCTCTGGTGTAAGTAAAAGTGATAACCTTTTGCTTGGTTCTTTTTCTTGGTTTGATTTGAATATCTCTATGTTCGAGCTCCTATCTTGATCTGATGAAAAACCCCGCACTACCAGTCATCTGGCTTCTGATTTGGACTCCAGCTTCAGAGCGACTCGTAGATACTGCACTTTTTATCCCTACATCGGTTCATTTGGGCCATTCAGTTTATTTATAATTTGTATTTTGTCATTTGTTTCATTTTATTTGTTTTTATCTGTCTGATCAGCGTATTTTCTGTGTATTAATAAATTGTGTATTTTGATACATTTTAATCTTGAGAGCCAATTTTATCTTTTGATTTGAAGCATATTGCGACTATTTGATATATATTTTATGTACCTGGTTTTAGCTTATTAGCGCTGTGGGTAGAGTTATCTACTACTTGCTAGTAGTTTTCTCATTAGTCTTGATAAATTTTGTAGGTTTGGGATCCTCTTTTTTTCCCACTAGCTTATCAGGTTTTACCAGTGCAGGGTTGAACACACACTTTTTTTTAATATAATAAATGTGTCTATAACTGTAAATTAAGTTTATTACTGTTTACAATATTCCAAAGGGCATAAAATATACAACAGTATATAAAATGCAGACTGAGATACTGTTTGCATCCCCTGGCAATGATGGGAGTACAATGATTTATTGCCTTATATAGAAGTATTAGTTTTGCAGATTGTTATAATAAATAATAATGGCATCATATGTCAATATGTTTAGCACAATATATAACTGCACATATTATAGCAAATTGGGTACACTGTAGATCACATAAGAATGTGCTGAGGGGTACAGCTGCCTAAAGGTCTTTGCAAAAAGACATGTATAAAACTCAATATTAATAGCCACAAATCAGCAAATATAATTAAAGCAGCTCTCATCCTATTGGCTGATTTAAAATTTTCAGCCAATAGGAATGCAAGATACCCCAATATAAAACAGGTACCTTGAATTCAATCTACAGTGTGTGGCAGATGATTGCATGAAGAGGAGCCTCCACGTTGGATGACCGCGCTGCCACCGATCCTTCTCCGCTTCACGCCGCCTCTGCTCTGTGCCACCTGGATGAGGAAAGAAGATGGTCCCGCGCTGGATGAAGATGGAGCCGTCTTGAAAAAGACCTTCACTGCCGCGACTTAAGAAATGGTGAGTACCTATGTCGGGGTTAGTGTTAGTTTCTTTTTCTTTTTTTTTGGTGTTTTTTATTTAGATTAGGACTTTTTTTTAATGGGCACTAAAAGAGCTCATTGCCCTTTTAAGGGCAATGCTCAAACAAATGCCCCTTTAGGGGTAATGGGTAGATTAGGTTTTTTTAGCATAAACATCTTTTTTATTTTGGGGGGTTTAGTGGGTGGGGTTTTTTTACTATTAGGGGGTAATTGGTTTATTTTAAAGTAAAAGAGCTATTAAATAAATAAATAAATAAAAAGGTGTTTTTATTTTTAGGTGGCTTTTTTGTATTTATAGGGGTATTAGATTAGGTTTTATTTTTTTATTTTGGATAATTTTGTTTATTATTTTCTTTATTCTTAGATTTTTTTTATTTTTTGTAATCTTAGTATTTTTATTTTAATTTAATCAGGGTTTTTTATTTTGAGTAAGGCTGGTTGTTTTATATTCAATAATGATAGGGTAATTTTTTATTTTTTGTAAATGTTTACTATTTTTAAATGTAGATAGTATTTTTTTATTTTATGTAATTGTAGTTAATTGGGGTTAATTTAGGGGGTTTAGTAATTAGATTTATACGTTGCATTGTGGGGGGTTGGTGGTTTAAGGGTTAATAGGCTAATTAGGCAGATTGCATTGTCAAGGGGTTGACAGATTAGGGGTTACTAGTTTTAATAGGTAGTTTGTGTTGTGGGGGGTTGACGGATTAGGGGATAATAGTTTTAATGGGTAGTTTGCGTTGTGGGGGGTTGGCGGATTAGGGGTTAATAGTTTTTATTGGTAGTTGGCATTGTGGGGGGTTGGTGGATTAGGGGTTAATAATTTTAATTGGTAGTTTGTGTTGTGGGTGGGTGGCAGATTAGGGGTTAATAACTTTATTAGATACTTTGCGATGTGGGGGTTGGCGGATTAGGAGTTAATACATTTATTAGTTATTGCGTGGATGATGGCTGTTGAGAGGTACATATTGCGCATGCGTTAGGGGTTTGTTAGGGCTTCTAAGGGGTTACGGTGTTTATATACTCAGCACAAGGTTTTCTGCACCTGCCTATGTGTTGCGAGGTGAAAATGGAGTAAAATTTCTCAATTTTCGCCACGTAAATCCTTATGCTGAATATATGATACCTTCTTGTGACGCCGGTTCTATGTTAGTTCAAGGGAGTAAAAACAGTGTAAAATATATGCGCCGCACTTGTATGCGGTGCCGTATATGTGATCGCTAGATTTAAAATAAAATTGGCAATTCACGTTTTTTTGCGGGCCACAACACTTTATGTTTGACGCTGCATATGTGATCGAGCCCCTTGTCAAAAAAACATCAAGCTAAGTTTTAAACTTGTTCATAGGATTAAAGTTCATTCTCGTATATGTACTCTCATCTGTCAACTGTCTATTGTCTTCCTGGATGTTTTGTTGTCAATCATGTTCAACAATAGAGCTACCTTTATCTAAATCCAAAATAATTACATTTCTGTCATTCTGCAAACGTTTCAAGGGAATAATTTGATCTTTAGTCATATTGGAGCCTGCATCTCTCATATTTTTCTTCTGGGGGCCATTAAAAGTAGATTTAGCAATAACATCCCTCACTACCACCTTAACACATCCACAAAGTCTCCTCTCTTGTACCTGGTAAAAACTACAGTCAGACTGTGAATCCTTAAATTATCATAATTATACCTGGTATTCTCACTATCTAAAGATTGGAAAGAGATCAAGGCATACTGATCATCAAACATTATACTGTTAGAGAACGTCTGTTTAGTACAATTTTTATCAATACCAGAAATCTGCAACTTTATTAAATTACTTGTGGGAGAATTAAATTCATTATATTTTCTTATGTGACAATAAAAGTGAATAATCTAGTGAATTTATTAATATCAATTAATGTGTCAAATAACCTAAAATTAGAAGACGGTGTAAATCCTAAACCTAATAATAAAACATCACATTCTGTATTTGTCAATTGTGCAGATGATAAATTGACAATGTTGATATCCTTAAGCTGTGAAACCTCTTGTTAATACAACAGTGAATCTTTATTAGAATTATGTGCGAACTCACGGTCCACAATCTTGTTTTTTGCTTATCCGTAACTTCTGCTTGGACACCTTGCAGGTACAGGTGAGCCCTCTGTGTTTTTTGCAGGTACAGATGAGCCCTCTGTGGGGTTTTTTAACAACATTTGTTTATCAATATTAGCACTATTTACTGTTTCAGAACCAGTCGCCTCAATCCTAAAGACACTCAATTTGCCCCTTAAAGGTTTATGTAAAACTTAATTTTTAGGTTTTGTTCCAATATCAGCCCCAATGCTATCACAAGTACTTTCTCTACCAGAGTAGTGGCCCTAGGGGTGTTTTCAGATGTATTAACCTCAAAACTAGAAAATGTCACCTTTCTCTTGCTATTGTTATACCTTTTACATAATGTATTACTATGCTTTGAATTGTGTGTTCTAACTGCATACTTCAATAATTTTATAATCCTTACAGTCCTTTTCATACATTTTCCAATTTTGCTCTGTTACATCATAATCTAATTTATTTAAGTGTCATCTAACTGTTTTCAAATGTCTCCATATTTACTGTCTTCTTGTGAATCAGACATTTCTATTTGTGTAGTTGCTTTGATCATTTTATTGTGTGATACACATACAGTACATATAAAGCAAAACAGCTATATATAAGTAAATGTAATTTCACATTTCACACCTTTAATATATGGACTTTATATCAAATATGAGTACATTTATATGATTAAGTTATACTGTTTAATAGTACATTAACCTGAGTTATACTGTTCAGCTGTTTTATTAAGTTGTTGTTTTGTATTTGCATTATCCACTGGCTCGTATATATCATTACAAACTCATCGCAGTGTGTAATGTCCGCCCCTTCAATCACGCCACTGATGGTGCTGTCAATCACAGAGAGCGAGCAAGCTCTCTGTGATTTTCCCTCACCACCTCAGAGGTGGTGTAGGGTGTAAGAAACAGCGGTCTAATGACCGGTACAGGAGAGTTACAGCAGCGGTGGGTTTCCTGTTCGCAGTTTGTTAACAAGCAGTTGGAAAAAGGTGCAAGATTCTGTTCCTTTACTATCTAATAGTGGATATAGTGAACGTGTTGGTTGACTGTTGCAATTACATTTGGAACTTATTAATAAACATGTGCGTTTTGTTTCATTCTGAATCTTCAGATCGATTTGAATTTCCGAATTACCCTAGCAATGAAATTAAACTAATTTGAATGCATTTGTAATGAATAAATCCAAATTAGTTCGTATTTATTCGTTAGTCGAATGGCCAGGGACTAATCACAATTACACTAGTATTGTACAGTATATTAGGTTATATCACTTTGCTAGCTCTGTGCAGGGCACATTATGTAGCTGGTACCTGTGAGGTTGGTACTTAGGTGGGATGTGCTGTGTATTACACTAGTATTATATACTGTATATTAGGTTATATAAATCTGCTAGCTCTGTGCATATTGTGTAGCTGGTACCTGTGAGGTTGGTATTTATGTTGATTTAGATGGGTTAGACCTAATATATAGTACATAATACTAGCCTGATTCCAAGCACATCCCACTTAACACATACCGAACTTCCGAATTTACGAATCGAATCCGAACCAAATACATCCGAATACATCCAAATTTATTCAAATCTGAATGAATCTGAAACGAATACATTCAAATGTATCCGAATTCGAATCGCTCCGAAAACAAAATTTGAAAACATCCGAATCGGTCCGAAACAAAACAAATGTTTCCGCCATGCACAAGTCTACTTATTAACAACTTGCACTTCCATTGTTACAGTTGAGACCTTTAATCTATGGGTACATACACACACACACACACATATATAATATATAATATATAATATATATATATATATATATATATTTATATATATATATATATATATATATATATATATATAAAATTACATAAATTCAGTGCCCAGGTGCTTCCTCCAAAGAGTTATGAATAAGTAAAAAATGAATTGAGGGAATTCACAGGTCCTTTAAATTACTTTAATTTATGCTTCATTAAAATATATTCACAAAAAAAGTTGATGTTTTCTCAAGAAATCAGATGTTAAATATGTATTTCATAAATTTTGATCATGATGTACCAAACATCCTCCTCCTTACTCATCTACTCAGGAAATACTAAGGAGAAGGATGTTTGGTACATCATGATCAAAATTTATGAAATACGTATTTAATCTGATGTCTTGAGAAACGCTTTAATTAAAGCTGAATATGTTTTAATGAAGCATACATAAAAGTTATATTAAGGACATGTGAGTGCCCTAAATTCATCCTTTACACACACAGACATATCTACATATCTACGCAGGTGTGTGTGTGTGTGTGTGTGTATATATATATATATATATATATATGGCCACGCCCACCTTACACCACAGTGCAGGACGTCAATCTTGACACACGCTACTTCGTTACCAGCTTGTAGCGGTTCCATTGTCCATGGTGTGTATATTTTCTCCATCCTCTCGCTATATTGTTTGGCGGTTTCAGAGTGAAATAGACAAGGAGAGTGACGCACAGTGGACTGTTTATAACGAACAAATTTACCAACTATTCTTCTCTGCCGTGGATTATCACATTACACCCGTGGGGTGGACACACTTACTAATTACCTCATATTGATTGAGGTCTCCTGCGTGAGTACCCACCTTCAGGGGTGTTTTTGGAAGTGTTTTTATCCATGTTGTTTTAATAAACAGACTATGCTGTGAAAAGCTTCTTTGTGCGCTTATTTTACAGATTGGATATATATATATATATATATATACACAATAACATAGTAGATGAGGTTGAAAAAGACAGAAATTCATCAAGTTCAAACCATACAAGTCTCAAAATACAGTACTTATAAATTTTTAAATTAATCCCATTAAAATGGTTACCCATTTAACACAATAGTTCATATTCCTGAATTCTGTTTCTAGCCAGAAATCTATCTAAACCATTCTTAAATGTATTTACTATTTCCTCATGTAATGAGTTCCACAATTTGATTTCTCTTACAGGGAAAAAACATTTATGTTGCAGGAGATTAAGTCTACTTTCCTCCAGCCTTAAATTGTGACCTCTTGTCAGAAACAATTTTTTTGAAATAACAAAAAAAAAACAATGCTTCTGCCATCTCTGTATATGGACCTTGAATATATTTAAATAAAGTAATTATGACACCTCTCAAGCGCCTTTATTCTAGAGAAAACAGAAACAGTTTGGCTAACCTCTACTCATAGCTTGAATTCTCCATTCCCCTTAATAGCTTTGTGGCCCTTCTCTGAACTTTTTCTAAGTCTGCAAGTTTTTTTTTAGATCGGTCCCTAGAACTGCACTCTATATTCAAGGTGAGGTCTTACCAGGGATTTATATAATGACAGAATTATGCTTTCCTCCCTTGCATCAGTGCCTCTTTTAATATATGCTAGCCTTATTAGCCTTAGAACCCGCTTCCCTGCTTTGTGCACCCATCTTTAGCTTGTTATCTATTACTACTCCCAAATCCATTTCCTTCTCTGTTTGGCTAAATCTTGTCCCATTTAAATAATAGATTGCCTGCTTATTTTTACTTCCGAAATGTAGAACCTTGCATTTTCCAGTATTAAATTTAATTTTCCATTTACCTATCCATTTTTCTAAAATGTTTTGATCTCCTGGTAAAGCAAGTTCATCCTGCCCTGATCTAATGACCTTACACAACTTTTTATCATCTGTAAAAATAGAGATGTTGTTATTTAATCCTTACTCCAAGTCATTAATAAAAAATATTAAAAAGAACAAGACCTAGTACTGATCCCTGGGGAACTCCACTGATTACCTCTGTCCAATCTGAGTATGATTCCATTTATTACTATTCATTTCTCCCTGTCTTTTATCTAGTTATTTATCCATGAGCTAACATTTTCAGCTTTTCCAAGTCCCTTAATTGTATACATTAATCTCTCATGCAACTCTGTATCAAATGCCTTTGCAAAATCCAAGTATATCACATCAACTTTTTCCCTTTTATCTATATTTTTACTTACTGCCATGTAGAATCTAATTATGTTAGTTTGACATCGTCTATTTCTCTATTTTCTCAATAAATAGATTTGAACTCATAGGGGTATGTTTTTGAAAGTGTCACCCGAATATATGCTGGAATTCCACATCATAATTGTCGCAAGATTGATCCGACGTAGTTATCAAAGCATCAAGATCGGCAAATGTTTAAATTTGTGACGTAACATACGATCCCGCGATCACAATCCGGCGCAGATCAATGCTTACGTCATTACAGATGTTCCAAATACGCATTAGACTCTATTTGACACTTTTCCCAATGTATCAAACATTTAACAGGTACGCTCATGGCTATTCCGACACAGCGTACCTAATTTTCAAACCACCACCCTTGAGGCCGTGGATCCCATAGAAATCAATGGGAGTCTGAAAGCACCGAAAGCTTATGTTCAATGCTGCAAGACAATGAAGTATATTACATTGATTTCTATGGTTGAAAAAAGTTATGTCTACACCTAACAGCCTAACATAAACCCAGTGTCTAAACACCCCTAATCTGCCGCCCCCAACATCAAAGACACAAATAAAATGTATTAACCCCTATCCCACCACACAGTGGTGGCAATGTCGGGAAGCGGCAGAATAAGGGTTAATATTTATATTAGTGGCGGCGATGTCGGGAGCGGCAGATTAGAGGTTAATAGGTTTATTATAGTGGCGGCGATGCGGGAGGGTGACGGTTTAAGGGTTAATAGATAGTTTATGGGTGCTAGTGTACTTTGTAGCAGTTTAGTTATGAGTTTAGTAATATGGTATAAATAAAGTTGGGAAAAACCTGAATAACAGCGTCATCGATGACTGTTAGTTAACAGTCTGATGCTCATCGCCCTGTACTTGGTGCGCGAGATTTTGACGGCTTTTCTCATAAATATGGAGATCATATTCAGATCCGCAGCCACAATGTTTGGCGATGTTAGGCGAGTGTATTGACGCCCACAAATGCAACATAGTTGACGCTTTGATAAATATCTCCCTGTATCGTTTTTACACGAATATATTCCTGGATCAGCCCTGCTTCCCTTTTTTTAAAAATGACATCCCATCAGTTTTACGCCAGTTCTGGGATACTATGTCTGAGGATAATGAATCTTGAAAAATAAAAAATAGAGGTTTGTCTATAACAGTGCTGAGTTCCCTAAAACCCTTGGGTTTATTCTATCTGGGCGTGGAATTTTATTTACCTTAATATTATCCATTTTTTCCTGATATCTTCTAGAGATAACCGAGTTAATGGCATGGGCTTGTATGTTCTAGTTTGTTTCTTCTCCCATTGGTTTCTCTTTTGTGTTTACTGAAGAAAAAAACTAGTTTAGTACCTCAGCCTTTTCCCGGTCACTGTTAATCATGCTAACTTTCACACATTTTAATATATACAGGTGAAACTCGAAAAATTAGAATATCGTGCAAAAGTTAATTTATTTCACTAATGCAACTTAAAAGGTGAAACTAATATATGAGATAGACTCATTACATGCAAAGCATGATAGTTCAAGCCGTAATTTTTCATAATTGTAATGATTATGGCTTACAACTCATGAAAACCCCAAATCCACAATCTCAGAAAATTTGAATATTGTGAAAAGGTGCAATATTCTAGGCTCAAAGTGTCCCACTCTAATCAGCTAATTAAGCCATAACATCTGCAAAGGGTTCCTGAGCCTTTAAATGGTCTCTCAGTCTGGTTCAGTAGGAATCACAATCATGGGAAAGACTGCTGACCATCATTGTCACCCTCCATAAGGAGGGAAAGCCTCAAAAGGTAATTGCAAAAGAAGTTGGATTTTCCCAAAGTGCTGTATCAAAGCACATTAATAGAAAGTTATGTGGAAGGGAAAAGTGTGGAAGATAAAGGTGCACAAGCAGCAGGGATGACTGCAGCCTGGAGAGGATTGTCAAGAAAAGGCAATTTCACAAGAGCCACCACACACAGACGGATCCTAGTCATGGGCTTCAAATATTGTATTCCTCTTGTCAAGCCACTCCTGAACAACAAACAACATCAGAAGCATCTTACCTGAGCTAAAGAGAAACAGACCTGGTCTTTTGCTCAGTGGTCCAAAGTCTTCTTTTCTGATGAGAGCATCTCATTTGGAAACCAAGGACCCAGAGTATGGAGGAAGAACGGAGAGGCACACACTGCAAGATGCTTGAAGTCCAGTATGAAGTTTCCACAGTCTGTGTTGATTTGGGGAGCCATCATTAAGTCCAGGGTTCATGCAGCCATCTACCAGGAGATTTTGGAGCACTTCATGCTTCCTTCCGCAGACTAACTCTATGGGGATGCTGACTTCATTTTCCAGCAGGACTTGGCACCTGCCCACACTGCCAAAAGCACCAAAACCTGGTTCAATGACCGTGGGATTACTGTGCTTGATTGACCAGCAAACTTGCCTGACCTGAACCCCATAGAGAATCTATGGGGCATTGCCAAAAGAAAGATGAGAGACATGAGACCGAACAATGCAGAAGATCTGAAGGCCGCTATTGAAGCATCCTGGTCTTCCATAACTCCTCAGCAGTGCCACAGGCTGATAGCTTCTATGCCACTTCACATTGAGGAAGTAATTGCTGCAAAAGGGGCCCAAACCAAGTACTGAGTACATACAGTATGCAAGCTTATACTTTTCAGAGGTCCGATATTGTTCTACAGGTTTGTACAATCCTTGTTTTATTGATTGCATGTAATATTCTAATTTTCTGAGATTGTGGATTTGGGGTTTTCATGAGCTGTAAGCCATAATCATCACAATTATGACAAATCACAGCTTGAACTATCTTGCTTTGCATGTAATGAGTCTATCTCATATATTAGTTTCACCTTTTAAGTTGCATTAGTGAAATAAATTAACTTTTGCACGATATTCAAATTTTTTGAGATTCACCTGTATGTATGTGTGTATGTATATATATATATATATATATATATATATATATATATATATATACGTTGATTGGAGTAGCCATGTTAGTCCAGAGATTTAGATATCAAAATAACAAGAGTATTGCATTGAGCAATGATACTTTTTTTTATTGGACTAACTATACATTTATAAGTTGACAAGCTTTCGGAAGTGTTCCTTCCTTTATCAAGTCTGAAGTATTGCTTCAGATAATTCATTTTAATACCTAGAGCTATAGATATATATAGATACATATAGGTAAATATATATATTGCACCAAAAAAATGTTATATGTATGTAGAAACATGTATTTATTAATAAATTAACATATTGTTCTATGTGAAGAACATTGGAATGTGAAATATTAATATTTTCATGTCAGGTTAGCGCACCTGAGAAAATGTGATCTGGTTTGTGTGCGAGTAGGGTGGTTTCTCCCACTTGACTTAAATGGGGGAATACATTAAAGCGGTCACGATATTCAAAGCTTGACTATTTGTGTGCATAAGATTAGAGAAAACTTTTTACTTTCAACTTGTAATACGAGCACTAGGTGACACAAACAAAAAGCTTACTTCTAGCGGAGTAAGCATGTGAGCAGGAGCACGAAATACAGCTCCACTTGTAATCTAGCCCTAAATGTGATACCTCAGAAATGTAAAGCTGATCATCAGATAACAAAAGCACATATGAAAATGAGAATCTAAGATCTAAATCACAAATGAAGTACAATTTATACTGCAGAGTGCTTTATTTTGGGGTTTGCTTTGTGCACTATCAAGTATTACAAGTTAAAAATTTTAACCAAAGCATTTTTAATGCACCTGACACTTATATAGTGTGCCCTATACTTTCAATGGGAAGCAGTAGTAGCATGCTTATAGGGATGATAATATAAGTTGTCGGTTAAATGTTGAGCTTGCACAAAGTCTGAAACACCAATTTCTCTTTTAACCCATTTGAAAACCAGGTATGTTATTGTTTGCTATTGTACATTAAAATCATGGAAGGTGACTGTAAAGCAAAGAACTTAACCAAATTGTGTATACATACAAGTCACTGGCACAGTGCACTCCTCCTTGTGCAGAGGGTCTAACAATAGATATAAATGTATAATATGGAGCTCATGGAGCAGATTTAAGATTACTGGCACATTGTACCCCCCCATGTGCAGAAGGTCTGACTATATATATATATATATATATATATATATATATATAGATATATATATATATATATATATATATATATACTGTATATATATATATATATATATATATATATATATATATATATATATATATATATATATATATATATATATATACACTTAATATGGAAGTTATGGTGAAAAGTGCATCCCCCTACATGTGCAGGGGTCTTACCATACTCCCAGTTGCCTTCCCTAGTGTAAACCATGGGTCATATGCACTCTGCATAGTGGAGGGGCAGGGCCTATTGCAAAAGTTTTCTGCCCTTCCAGGAAGCTCACTCCATACCACTGTGCACTATGTTTGGACAAAAGTCCAGAACTGTAGTGGCACAATACTAAGAATGAAATTGTAAACCACAACTTGCACATGCTGTGAGACTCCCAGCATTCTCTGCTTCTTCTTCTAACATGAAGATAAATATTCACAAAGATTAAATGAAAAACAATCCGTTTGCACTCTAGGTAGAGAGAAAATTCAGAGGGGGTACTTCTATTTTGTTGTTGTTATTATAAATAATATTTGCAATTTACTTTCGGTATTGCTTCTATTGAGATTCTTCCTTTATTATAGTTGATGAGGCAGTATACAAGACAGTATAAATGTAACATTATTTTTTGTCTTTGCTTGATGTCATAGCAAAGGTTAATTATATTTGTTGTTAAATAGAAATGGCTATATACATAGTAGGGTCTTAGAATTATGAGTTTTAAACAGCTGCTTAAGTACTGAGTGATTAAAATAGGTCTTCATTAGAGTAAGCCTGATGCTATTGTTTGTACCAGCATATTTATTGTTGGTGACAAATCTGGCACATTGTCAGAATATGTCATGGTGAGACGGTATTTTTTTAAGCTTTTTGTTTGTACTTAATAACAGCAATGAAGTGCTTGTTTTTCCCAGGGCACAATTCCCAGATGTTTAATCATAATCAAAGCTAATAAAAAAAAAAAATTCTTTTGGGGGAAAGCATTAACAAAAATACTTGTTAATATAGATAAAATCATAATGTAATGTCACATTTTTCATAGAAAAATAACTAATTTATTTGAATGTATTGAATCTAGACTTGTCTATCTAGTATACAAAATGAAAAAGTATGTTTGATATTTATATATATATATATATATATATATATATATATATATATATATATATATATATAAGAACAGTAGAAGAGAAGCACTTACTGGGCTTTGGAGACATCAGTGACAATCCTTTATTGTATCCTGGTGGCACAGAGTTAAAGGGACATTAAACCCAAATTTTTTCTTTCACGATTCAGATAGAGAATACAATTTTAAACAACTTTCTAATTTACTTCTATTATCTAATTTGCTTAATTCTATTGATATTCTTTCCTGAAAAGCATATCTAGATAGGCTCAGTAGCTGCTGATTGGTGGCTGCACATAGATGCCTCTTGTGATTGGCTGACCCATGTGCATTGCTAGTTCTTCAAAAAAGGATATCTAAAGAAAGAAGGAAATTAGATAATAGAGGTAAATTGGAATGTTGTTTAAAATTCTATTCTCTGTCTGGATCATG
Source organism: Bombina bombina (assembly GCF_027579735.1). Classification (NCBI taxonomy): domain Eukaryota; kingdom Metazoa; phylum Chordata; class Amphibia; order Anura; family Bombinatoridae; genus Bombina; species Bombina bombina. Next base: position 629,488,555 of record NC_069502.1, read on the forward strand.
AAAGAAACATTTTGGGTTTAATGTCCCTTTAAGGCAGCGTGGAGCTGAGAAGAACCCGCGACCACAGAGTCATCGAGCGTGGAGGACCCTCTTTATGCTATCGCCTGCTGCACACTGAAGCTTAAATGCCAGGTACCCCTTTTATATTGGGGTACCGTTGCATTCCTATTGGCTAAAAAATTCAAGTCAGCCAATAGGATAAAAGCTGCTTAAATCCTATTGGGTGATTTGAACAGCCAATAGGATTTAAGCAGCTTGCATCCTATTGGCTGATTCAAATTTTTCAGCCAATAGGAATGCAACGATACCCCAATATAAAAGGGGTACTTTGCATTCAATCTTCATTGTGCGGCAGGCGATCACATGAAGAGGATCCTCTACGCTCGATGGCTTCGCGGTCGCGGGTTCTTCTCAGATCCATGCTGCCTTAGCTCCGTGGCACCAGGATGAAGATAGAAGATGCCCCCATGATGCAGGAAGATGTGGCCGCCTGGATGCTGGATGAAGACTTCTCGCTGCCTGGATGAACATGGATGTCTGGACTTCAGGAACTGTGAGTAGTTTTTCTGGGGTTAGTGTTAGTTATTTTTTGGGGGGGTGTTTTTTTTTAAGATTAGGGATTGACAGTAAAAGTGCTGATTGTAAAAGATCTAATTGCCCTTTTAAGGGCAATGCCCATACAAATGCCCCTTAAGGGGCAATGGGTAGCTTAGGTTTTTATTAGACTTAGGTTTTTTTATTTTGGGGGTTTGATTGGGTGGGGGGTTTACTGTTAGGGGGACTTTGTAATTTTTAGGTAAAAGGGTTGTTTAACTTAGGGCAATGCCCTACAAAAGGCCCTTTTAAGGGCTATTGGTAGTTTATTGTTAGGTTAGGGAGTGTTTTTATTTTGGGGGGATTTTCTGTTTTTATAGGGCTATTAGATTAGGTGTAATTATTATTATTTTGGATAATTTCGTTTATTATTTGTTGTAATCTTAATGTTTTTTTATTTTTCTGAATTTTAGCGTTTGTTTTTAATGGTAATGTTAGATTTTTTAAATTTTTTTGTAGTGTTAGGTTTATTTAAATTTAATTATATTTTTTTATTTTTTTTCGTAGTGTTTGTTTTTTTTAATCTTGTAAGTTTAGGTTTTTTATTTGTAGTTTGTTTATTTTATTAAAATATTTATGTTAGGTTATTTTTTAGTTAAATCTTATTTTTTTTTTTTATTTCACAGGTAAGTTTTTATTTATTTTAACATAGTTATATTGTAATTTTAATTTAAAGTTAGGGGGGTTTAGGTTTAGGGGTTAATAGTTTAATTTAGTGTTTTGCAATGTGAGGAGCTGGAGGTTTAGGGGTTTATACTTTATTATAGTTGTAGTGATGTGGGGGGCTGCGGTTTAGGGGTTAACACATTTATTTTCGTAGTAGCAATGTGGGGGGCTGGAAGGTTTAGGGGTTAATTGCTTTATAATAGTACTAGCAATATGGCCGGACGGCGGTTTAGGGGTTAATAGCTATAAATAGTGTTGGCTATGTGGGTGGGTGGTGGATTAGGGGTTAATACGTTTAATATAGTATTTGTGATGCAGGAGGGCAGCAGTTTAGGGGTTAATATGTAGTTTATGGGTGTTAGTGTACTTTGTAACATTTTAGTTATGAGTTTTGTGAAATATTTTTGTTTAGAAAAATCCATAACTACTGGTCTCAGATCGCGGAATGGATTGCGACGGTATAAACCATAACGCAAGCATTTAAGCTGGACCGCACAATCTATAATACAGCGGTATGAAAATCCCGCACTCAAAATAATTTTTTTGCGTACGGAATGGAGAATTGCTTTTTACAGGCTAAAACAATTGTGTTATAGCTATACCACAGTGACTTGTAATACGGGAGACCTGCCATTCCACGCGCAATGGCCAATTTTTTAGCGGTATAGCCGTACTGTACCATACTGCAAAACTTGTAATTTTGACCAACGTTTGTGAAAAGTTTTTTTTTTATATTCACATTTTGCATACTTCTGACATCCAAACCATGCCATGTAATATACCAAAATGGACCTAGAACAATACTTTAAGTTGTTTACGTTAAAAATAAATAACAATAGTTTTGGGGGTCAATTTTTAGAATTTGTTACTTTCTGCTATACAAAATGAGAAATTACCCCATTGCATCATTCTAGAATATGATACACATAGCTGCATAGTAATATGGGACATACTATGAGATGCCGAACAATGATCATAATATTAGCCATAAATGGAGCTTTAACAAGATAAGTAACCCTGATCATAAAAACAAAAAGGGTGCGCTGAAGTTAGTTATAGGATCAATGATAATAAGAATTAAAACAAAACATTCCAAGACAATTACAGATCATGTGATAAGAAAAGAAACTCCCATCCTATAAAAAAAATCCTGATGGCATGGACTTACGTCCTAGCTGGCAGAAAGTAAACCAAAAAAAGACACGTATCAGAGTTTCACGATGGAACAACAACAAAAATAATTATAGAACTGATGATAGCGATAAGATGCCTAGAAGTAGTAATATCCCAGTCAAAAATAGATTTATACCCCTAATCTCCTGGTTTGCCTTATATCTCTCAAACCACTTATTTTCAGTTTCCTTTAACAACATATCTTTTGATCCTGTGCCTCTCTCAGTTGGAGTGCCAAAAGGCTCTGTCTTGGGCCCTTTGCTTTTCTCTCTCTATACATCCTCCCTTGGAAAACTTATAGCCTCCTTTGGATTCCAGTACCACTTATATGCTGATGATACCCAAATCTATCGTTCCTCTCCTGATATCTCTCCCTCTTTACTCAACCAGATTTCCAACTTCCTCTCTGCAATTTACTCTTGGATGTCTTGGATGACCCTACCTCCTACTCAATCTGTCCAAAACTGAGCTGCTTCTTTTTCCCCCCTCTTCGAGACATCAAACAACTGACATTTCTCTGATGATTGGAGATTCTATTCTCAACACCTCACCCCAGGTCCGCTGCCTTTGGGTCACACTAGACTCAGAACTTACATTCAACATATACAAGCACTTACCAAATCCTACTGTTCACACCTACGCAACATTTCCAGAATTCGTCCCTTCCTTACTCAAAAAACTATAAAAATACTCATTCATTCCCTCATTTTGTCATGCATTGATTATTACAATCTACTCCTAAATGGCCTTCCAAAACACCGCCTCTCCTCCCTCCAATCTACAGTATTATGAATGCTTCTGATAGACTCATCCACCTAAGTCGCCGATCTACATCAGCTGCTCCGCTCTGGCAGTCTCTACACTGGCTCCCCATACACTCCAGAATACAATTTAAAGTATTAACCCTAACTTACAAAGCACTCAACAGTCTATCCCCCAACTATATTTTCTCTCTCATCATGAAATATTCCCCACCCCGTCCACTTCGATCAACCTCTGACCTACGTCTCTCCACTCCTGTTATCTCTACATTCCATTCCTGCCTCCAAGACTTTGCACGTGCTGCTCCTGTCCTCTGGAACTCTCAACCCCGCTCCATAAGACTGTCTCCAACCTGGTATAGCTTCAGTTGCTCCTTGAAAACCCACCTATTCAGAGAGGCTTACCATCTTTCCTCTATCCCTTATCCAAACCAAACTAATACATGAACTGCCTGACCCACTGCTGCAACTACAACCGATGTGACACGCTACCCCAACCTTATGTCTCTGCACCTTAAACCTGTAGACTGTGAGCTCTCCGGAGCAGGGCCCTCTTCTTCATGTACTATATTTGTTTAGTTTTGTTATGTTTTGTATTTTATCACACATCCATGTCATTCTATAGCCCTGTCATTGTACCCAGCGCTACAGAATTTGGCGGCGCTATACAAATAAATGATAATAATAATAATGAATTAAGACATTCCCACTGACTATTGTGATCCACAACCAAGCACCTCCTGGGAATCAAAAATAATATTGGATAATTTTCCATATGGGACAAGGGAATACACACAGGGCAGAAACTATAGACAAATGAATAATACTTATTACAAACAAACACAAAAATACCACAATGAGCATTTTTAGGGGAAAACCATGCATATCCAAACACAAAAAGAAAAAGAAGATTATCAGGCAGAGGATTTAAAGGAGCAAATCATTTACTTCCTCACAAACAAAAAAGGAATATAAAATAAAAAATCTCATTAGATGCACAGACAAAAATATAATTGATCTCATAGAGTGCAAAAAATGTGGGGTACAGTATGTAGGCAAAATAGAAAGAACCATCAGAGAAATAATTAGAGAACACCTACTCTTAATTGAGAATGCAACAGAGAATAGGAATTTCAGGCTATGCAGCAACAGTAATCTAAAACATTTCTCCTTTACACTGATGGAACAGGATAGGAGAGGGGGTTATATGGTCAAGTCACTACTTAAAATTAGAAGCCAATTGGATTTTTGAGTTACAAACTCTTCACCCAAAAGGTCTAAATTTAGATTTTGACATCAACTGTTTTTTTTAATTCACTAGAAACATCTGCAGTTTGAAATATAGAGATGAAAATTAATTCCAAGGCTGTTTTTACAAATGAAGCAGTTTTTTTAAAAATTAAGCAGTTTTGCAATGATGGGTTTTACAACAATTAAGTGTTTGAAATGAAATACATGCAATCAGGTGGTCAATTAATAAAAACTACTAGATTAAGTAATAGAATACACCTGGATAAAAGTAAAAAGAAAAGACAGACAGCCATGCATAAGTGCAATCAGGTGGTCAATTAATAAATACAACTAGATTAAGTAATTCAATATACCTGGATAAAGGCAAAAAAGACAGACACACACACAGAAGTGCAATCAGGTGGTCAACTAATAAAAATCAATAGATTAAGTATTTGAATATCCCTGGATAAAGGTATAAAAGACATCCAGCCACACAGAAGTGTCATGGTTTAACAAAGGCCACTGCTGGTCAGAAGTACTTGAAACGATCATGGAAGCTGTTCTGTATACATTTATACACTTTGGTTTTGTCTGCAAAAAGTCACCACACAGTAAGTTCTTATTTCACACAGTTAAAGTCCACAAGCACGCACACATAAGATTGGAATATATATTGAATTACAAATCGTGCCTCTGGATGGGAAAGCAGCCTGTGGAGAATATCCAGAAGAAAAACACTATAAAGGAACTGTGAGTATGTAGCCTTTTTAACTACGGTGGGGAAGAAACCCCAGCATACTTCTCTATACCCAATTTCCTTTGGAAGTATATATGGAACATTGCTATGACTTTTATATAGAGCATGCACACTACTATTAGTTCATATATGCTGTTTTAATTTTATGTGCAACATATATATATATATATATATATATATATATATATATACTGTATGCGTGTGTGTGTATATATATATATATATATATATTCTGAGGGAAGGTATGTAAATTAGCAGGCGCTTAGAGAGAGCAATTTTCCCCTGCAACTAAAGAGTTAAATCTCTTGGGTCAGTTTCACAGCTGCTCCCTGTTATGTTAGCTCAGGCCTTTATAAGCAGCTATCTAGGAATAGTATGTGTCTCAGGGAGCAGGCTGTTTTTCCAGAATGAAAGAAAGGCTGGAGACCAGTTAGCATGGCTGACTGCCTGTAAAGAGAGACACCGGTGAGACAAAATAGTTTTTTGTATTTTGCTTATGCCATTTCTATGAAGTACTATACTGGGTTCAGGTTAGCTACCTAGTTTAACATTAGTAAGGGAAATTATATGTATAGTTAGGCTCCTGACAGGAGTAGGTTTTTTATTTATGTGCTTTGTTTTGCTGGCTGCTTTGAAGTTGCTGTATTTAAAGAGACAGTGCACCAATTATGTACTTTGTTTTTCTCTGAATAAAACTGTTTGAAAATACAGTTACCACGCCATTGAGACTGTTCTTCCAGTGACCTTACCACAAGGTGGTGGCAGCGGTGGGATTTGTGAATGATGCCAAGTTTCATCTAGTGGAAACCTTAAAGTAACAGTACCTGCCAAACATGGAGGAAATTGTAAAAGCTCTGCTACAAGCTTCCACAGTACAGCAAGAAACAAACCGACAGGCTGCAGCCTCTCTAGCAGCTCAGCAGGAGTGTAACAGGCTTATGGCTATGCAACTTGGGGCCTTGAGTGAGACTCAAAAAAGGGACCATGAAATGCTGAAAGAGATTGCAGTCCGCATTACTACCTAGGGACTGCCGGCACAAACAGGAGCTGTAAGCAGGATACGGGCTAGCTGCTGCCTACAGAAAATGACGCCAGAACGATGTAGAGGCCTATCTGTTGGCATTTGAATGCACAGCCACCCATGAGACCGGCCACCTAAGCAATGGGCAGGAATAATTGCTCCCTTCCTCCTTGGTGAGGCCCAGAAGGCTTATTATGACCTAGAAGAAGGGGCTGCTGATGATTACACCAAACTAAAGGCTGAAATCATAGCCCGAATGGGCGTGACCACTACAGCCCGAGCCCAACATTTTCTATAATTGGCATTTTAATGAGGGAAAGGCTCAGCGAACACAGATGTTTGATCTGATTCATCTGGCACAAAAGTGTCTCAGACCAGAGGAGCAAAGTCCTGCACAGATCGTGAAATCCCTAGTAATTCACAGATATCTGCGAGAACTTCCACGCAGCCTCCGTAACTGGGTTGGACAAGGAAACCCTACTACATATGATGCAATGGTGGTGCAAGTGGAAAAATACTTATTTGCCAAAGACCTAGAGAAAGCATATGTTGTGCCAGCCAAGGCTGGATCAGACACTTTTAAGACTAAGTCACTTAGTAAAATTCAGAGGCCTGGTGTCAGAAAGGCAGAGTCTGAAATCAGGTCTAGGACAGAAACACATCCCTGGAATGCAGAGAGAAACTATGCCTTTGTAAAGGAAGAGCATTTAGGAAAAAATGTGATTACCTGTTTTTGAGTGTGGTGAAAAGGGGCATATCAAAGCAAGATGCCCGAATATGTCAGAATCGATGCATTGTGGACTAGGAGAAAATCCCTCAGACTTTTGTGGACTGATATGCCTAGCAGGCATGGTTAAAGCTGTGCCTACTTTCAAAGTTTCAGTCGGTTTAAATAATAAAGACACTGATGCTTTGGTGGACTCTTGCAGTGCTTTGACTTTGGTGTCAGGAGACTTGGTTGAGCCTTCTCAACTGAGAAAACATAATACAATGGGGGTGTTGTGTATCCATGGGTGCACTGTACAATATCCCACTGCTAAAATAGAGGTTTTTGTTATGGGTAGAGAGGTAAAAATCTCAGCAGTGGTTTACCCGGTTGCCATATCCATTGGTCATAGGAAGAAATTTTCCTGAGTTCTATTCCCTAATTCATTCTCAATTGCCCTCAAAACAGGAAAAAACAAAAGGGGATGTAGAGGACAAATGCCCCCATGAAATGTTTCCCTTAACCCATCCTGAGTTGTTTGTAACCTATCCAAAAAGAGGTAAAACCAAAAGGGAATGCTGGCATTGCCGGTATAAATTTAATAAAGCTTTATCTGAAGTTTTGTTAAATGAAAGGGGAAAACGTTCTAGCAAAGGTTTGGCAACCCAGTGTACAGAGTCAGAGATATTAGAAGAATATCAACAACCTGTAACTGATAAATAAAGGGTGACTAGTGAGAGTGACCCCTGTTTTGGATATTTCTAATGTTAGCTTTGGGCGTGACCAGGCAAATGATCCATTATTACAAAATGCAAAGAGTAGAGTGATAGAAATAAATGGAGTACTAGTGGAGGGCCAAACAAAGTATTCATATCCATATTTCATCCTCAAGAATGACCTTCTATACAGAGTAACCTCAGAAGAAGGTCAGGAGGTTGAGCAGCTTGTAGTACCATCATCTACTAGGAAGGTACTATCTTTTGCCCATTCACATCTTTTGGGGGGACACTTGGGGGTGGAAAAAACACAGGAAAGGGTCCTAAGAAGATTTTTTTGGCCTGGGATGTATGAGGAAATAAAGCGGTATTGTGCCTCTTGTCCAGAATTTCAGTTGTCATCCCCAAAGCCAAAACTAAGGGCCCTACTTATACCTCTCCCAATTGTTGATGTTCCCTTTGAAAGGATAGGCATGGACCTCGTAGGTCCCTTTGAGAAATCAGCTCGAGGTTACCAGTATATTTTGGTTATTCTAGACTACGCCACTCGATATCCCGAAGTCATACCACTACGTAAAGCTACAGTTAAGAATATTGCTAAAGAGTTGGTACAAGTGTTTTCACGGGTGGGAATTCCGAAAGAAATACTCACTGACCAAGGGACACCTTTTGTCTCATGGCTTATGAAGGAGCTATGTCAAATGTTTAAGATACAGCTTTAAGAACTTCAGTATACCACCCTCAGACAGATGGGTTAGTAGAAAGATTTAACTGCACCCTCAAGTCCATGTTAAGGAAGGTTGTTAGTAGGGATGGTAAGGATTGGGACATACTTCTTCCCTATTTGTTGTTTGCAGTCCGTGAGATCCCTCAAAGTTCAACAGGCTTCTCCCCATTTGAACTTTTGTATGGCAGGCATCCTAGGGGTATGTTTGAAATTCTTAAAGAAACTTGGGAAGAACAAGGGGTCCCAGGAAACAATGTGCTGCAGCAAGTTGAGCAAATACAGGAACATATGGCTCATGTTGTTTCCCTTGTCCACCAGCAAATGGAGAAAGCTCAGGGAACTCAAAAACTTAACTGTGATCAGAGTGCTACACAGAGACAGTTTGAGGCAGGTGATTGAGTAATGGTTTTAGTCCCAACAGCTGAGAGTAAGCTTCTGGCTCGTTGACAGGGTCCCTATGAAATTATAGAAAAATTAAGCTGTGTGAATTACAAAGTCAGACAGCCTGAGCGCCATAGGAAAGAACAAATCTTCCATGTTAATCTTCTAAATTCATGGAGAGACAGAGAGGCTTGTATAGCTGTAATGGAAAACATAAGAATTGACTCCATGAACTTAGAACCTTCAGTACGAATTTCAACAAGACCTCACACCCGAACAAGCAGAGAAGGCTAAAGAAATGGTAGAAAGGCATAGGGATGTCTTTTCAGCTATGCCAGGTAGAACTAGTGGAATAACCCATGACATAATCACAGAGCCTGGGATAACACTTAAGACAAAATCATATAGAATACCTGAAGCCAGAAGGGAAGCTGTAAAGGGAGAAGTTAGATAAATGCTTGAGCTTTGGGTGATTGAGGAGTCTCACAGAACTGGTCTAGTCCAATTGTGTTAGAAACCAAACCTGATAGCTCTATTAGGTTCTGCAACCATTTCAGAAAGCTAAATGAGATATCAAAGTTTGATGCCTACCCTATGCTGCGGGTAGATGAGCATGTAGAAAGACTAGCCAAGGCCATATTTCTCTCAACTTTGGACCTCACTAACGGTTATTGCCAGATCCCGTTATCTGAGCACTCTAGAGAGAAAACGGCCTTTGCTACTCCAGATGGCTTGTTTAACTATAAGGTGATGCCTTTTGGTTTGCATGGAGCTCCAGAAACATTTCAACCATTGATGGATAAGTTACTCAGACATCATGCACAATATGCTGCTGCATATTTGGATGAAGTCGTAATACATAGTCCAGATTGGGATTCTCATCTACAAAAAGTAGAGGCTGTAATTGAAACTCTTAGAAAGGCTGGGTTAACAGCCAATCCATCAAAGTGTTCTATTGGTTTGGCTGAGGCTAAATACTTAGGTTATATTGTTGGTAGGGGAGTTGTGAAACCCCAAGTAGACAAGATAAGAGCGATACAGAGATGGCCTAGGCCACTCAGAAAAAAACAGGTTAGAGCTTTTCTAGGAATTGTCAGTTATTACAGACAATTTGTTCCTCACTTTGCCACAAGGGCTGCTCCTCTCACTGATGATCATACTAAAGCAAAAAGTTCTGATACAGTGAGATGGAACAGCAAGGCTGAGGAATCTTTTGCAGATCTTCGCTCCGCACTTTGACAACAACCTGTCCTCATGGCTCCAGATTTTAACAAAGAATTATTTTTGCAAACTGATGCCTCTGAGGTTGGGATGGGGGCTGTACTCTCACAATACATAGACAAAGAGGAACATCCAGTTCTTTATCTAAGTAGGAAACTTTTACCCCATGAGCAGCGCTATTCTACAATAGAAAAGGAATGTTTAGCAATCAAGTGGGCTACTGAAACTCTTAAGTATTATTTACTGGGCAGGCGCTTTACCCTGATCATGGACCATGCCCCTTTGAAGTGGATGCACAACAGTAGGGACTTTAATTCAAGGATCACAAGGTGGTTCTTGTCTCTTCAGCTTTTCAGTTTTGTAGTGAAACACAGGGCTGGTCTGTTACATGGTAATGCTGACGCACTATCCAGGGTGCATGTGCTTACAGCTATGGCTGCTTCACCCCACAATGTTCAGCTGGGGAGGGGGATATGTGACAGGGTGAGGAAAGGTGTGTACATTAGCAGGCGCTTAGAGAGAGCAATTTTCCCCTGCAACTAAAGAGTTAAATCTCTTGGGTCAGTTTCACAGCTGCTCCCTGTTAAGTTAGCTCAGGCCTTTATAAGCAGCTATCTAGGAATAGTATGTGTCTCAGGGAGCAGGCTGTTTTTCCAGAATGAAAGAAAGGCTGGAGACCAGTTAGCATGGCTGACTGCCTGTAAAGAGAGACACCGGTGAGACAAAATTGTTTTTTGTATTTTGCTTATGCCATTTCTATGAAGTACTAAACTGGATTCAGGTTAGCTGACTAGTTTAACATTAGTAAGGGAAATTATATGTATAGTTAGGCTCCTGACAGGAGTAGGCTTTTTATTTATGTGCTTTGTTTTGCTGGCTGCTTTGAAGTTGCTGTATTTAAAGAGACAGTGCACCTATTATGTTAAAAGATTTTCGGCTAGATTACAAGGTCCCAACGCTGCTTTTTAATGCCCGCTGGTATTACGAATCTTGAAATGACAGTCTCACTGATCACTTTTTTGGCCAGACTCGGAAATACCGCAAATCCACATACGTCAATTGCGTATCCTATATTTTCAATGGGACTTGCATAGTGCCGGTATTACGAGTCTGACAAAAAGTGAGCGGTAGACCCTCTCCTGTCAAGACTGGTACCGCATTTTAAAGTCAGTAGTTAAGAGTTTTACACTACAACGCCGTAGCATAAAACTCTTAACTAAAGTGCTAAAAAGTACACTACCACCTATAAACTACCTATTAACCCCGAAACTGAGGCCCCCCCACATCGCAAACACTAAAATAAAATTTTTAAAACCTGATCTGCCGAACCTGACATCTCCGCCACTATAATAAATATATTAATATTGCACCTAACACTCTAACATGTACCCCGAGTCTAAACACCCCTAACCTTACACTTATTAACCCCTAATATGCCGCCCCCGCTATCGCTGACACCTGCATATTTTTTTTAACCCCTAATCTGCCGCTCCGTAAACCGCCGCTACCTACATTATCTCTGTGTACCCCTAATCTGCTGCCCCTAACACCGCCGACCCCTATATTATATTTATTAACCCCTAATCTGCCCCCCACAACGTCGCCTCCACCTGCCTACACTTATTAACCCCTAATCTGCAGAGCAGACAGCACCGCTACTATAATAAAGTTATTAACCCCTAATCCGTCTCACTCCCACCTCAATAACCCTATAATAAATAGTATTAACCCCTAATCTGCCCTCCCTAACATCGCCGACACCTAACTCCAATTATTAACCCCTAATCTGCCGACCGAATCTAGCCGCTACTGTAATAAATGGATTAACCCCTAAAGCTAAGTCTAACCCTAACACTAACACCCCCCTAAATTAAATATAATTTCATTCTAACAAAATAAATTAACTCTTATTAAATAAATTATTCCTATTTAAAGCTAAATACTTACCTGTAAAATAAACCCTAATATAGCTACAATATAAATTATAATTATATTATAGCTATTTTAGGATTAATATTTATTTTACAGTCAACTTTGTATTTATTTTTTAATAGCTAAAATAGTTAAAATAATTACAAAATTACCTGTAAAATAAATCCTAACCTAAGTTACAATTTACCTAACACTACACTATCAATAAATTAATTAAATAAAATACCTACAAATAAATACAATTAAATAAACTAACTAAGTTACAAAAAATAAAAAAATATTTACAAACATTAGAAAAATATTACAACAATTTTAAACTAATTACACCTACTCTAAGCCCCCTAATAAAATAACAAAGCACCCCAAAATAAAAAAATGCCCTACCCTATTCTAAATTAAAAAAGTTCAAAGCTCTTTTACCTTACCAGCCCTGAAAAGGGCCCTTTGCGGGGCATGCCCCAAAGAATTCAGCTCTTTTGCCTGTAAAATAAACACATACAATACCCCCCCGCAACATTACAACCCACCACCCACATACCCCTAATCTAACCCAAACCCCCCTTAAATAAACCTAACACTAAGCCCCTGAAGATCTCCCTACCTTGTCTTCACCTCACCGGGTTCACCGATCGGTCCAGAAGAGGGTCCGAAGTCTTGATCCAAGCGGCGGCTGAAGAACTCCATCATCGGGCTGAAGTCGGAAGTCCATCATCGGGATGAAGTCTTCTATCAAGCCGCATCTTTAATCTTCTTTCTTCCGGAGCGGAGCGGAGCCATCTTCTTCCAATTTACAAGCCGACGCGGAACATCCTCTTCAAGCGACGCCTACTCGCCGAATGACGGTTCCTTTAAATGACGTCATCCAAGATGGCGTCCCTTGAATTCCAATTGGCTGATAGGATTCTATCAGCCAATCGGAATTAAGATAGGAATATTCTGATAGGCTGATGGAATCAGCCAATCAGATTCAAGTTCAATCTGATTGGCGGATCCAATCAGCCAATCAGATTGAGCTCGCATTCTATTGGCTGATCGGAACAGCCAATAGAATGCGAGCTCAATCTGATTGGCTGATCGGATCAGCCAATCGGAATGAACTTGATTCTGATTGGCTGATTCCATCAGCCAATCAGAATTTTCCTGCCTTAATTCCGATTGGCTGATAGAATCCTATCAGCCAATCGGAATTCGAGGGACGCCATCTTGGATGACGTCCCTTAAAGGAACCGTCATTCATCAGGAAGTCGTCGGAAGAAGAAGATGGGTCCGCAGTGAAGGTCTTCAAGATGGAGCTGGTCGTCATCGGATGAAGATAGAAGATGCCGCTTGGATCAAGATGGTTGCCGGTCCGGATCGCCTCTTCTTCCCGGATAGGATGAAGACTTTGGAGCCTCTTCTGGACTTCTTCAGCCGCCAGATGATGGATGTCTAGCCCCCCCTTGGCCTTGGATGAAGATTTCGGAGCCTGGAACGATCGGTGATACCTGGCATGGTGAAGACAAGGTAGGAAGATCTTCAGGGGCTTAGTGTTAGGTTTATTTAAGGGGGGTTTGGGTTAGATTTTGGGTATGTGGGTGGTGGGTTGTAATGTTGGGGGGGGTATTGTATGTTTTTTTTTACAGGCAAAAGAGCTGAATTCTTTGGGGCATGCCCCAAAAAGTCCTTTTAAGGGCTGGTAAGGTAAAAGAGCTTTGAACTTTTGTAATTTAGAATAGGGTAGGGCATTTTTTTATTTTGGGGGTCTTTGTTATTTTATTAGGGGGCTTAGAGTAGGTGTAATTAGTTTAAAATTGTTGTAATTTTTTTCTAATGTTTGTAAATATTTTTTTATTTTTTGTAACTTAGTTCTTTTTTATTTTTTTGTACTTTAGTTAGTTTATTTAATTGTATTTATTTGTAGGAATTGTATTTCATTTATTTATTGACAGTGTAGTGTTAGGTTTAATTGTAGATAATTGTAGGTAGTTTATTTAAATTATTTATTGATAGTGTAGTGTTAGGTTTAATTGTAACTTAGGTTAGGATTTATTTTACAGGTAATTTTGTAATTATTTTAACTTTTTTATCTATTAAATAGTTCTTAACTAATTAATAGCTATTGTACCTGGTTAAAATAAATACAAAGTTACCTGTAAAATAAATATAAATCCTAAAATAGCTATAATATAATTATAATTTATATTGTAGCTATATTAGCGTTTATTTTACAGGTAAGTATTTAGCTTTAAATAGGAATAATTTATTTAATAAGAGTTAATTTATTTCATTAGATTTAAATTATATTTAACTTAGGGGGGTGTTAGTGTTAGGGTTAGACTTAGCTTTAGGGGTTAATCCATTTATTACAGTAGCGGCGAGATTCGGTCGGCAGATTAGGGGTTAATAATTGAAGTTAGGTGTCGGCGATGTTAGGGAGGGCAGATTATGGGTTTATACTATTTATTATAGGGTTATTGAGGCGGGAGTGAGGCGGATTAGGGGTTAATAACTTTATTATAGTAGCGGTGCAGTCCGCTCGGCAGATTAGGGGTTAATAAGTGTAGGCAGGTGGAGGCGACATTGAGGGGGGCAGATTAGGGGTTAATAAATATAATATAGGGGTCGGCGGTGTTAGGGGCAGCAGATTAGGGGTACATAAGGATAACGTAGGTGGCGGCGCTTTGCGGTCGGCAGATTAGGGGTTAATTATTGTAGGTAGCTGGCGTCGACGTTGTGGGGGGCAGGTTAGGGGTTAATAAATATAACATAGGGGTCGGCGGTGTTAGGGGCAGCAGATTAGGGGTACATAAGTATAACGTAGGTGGCGGTCGGCAGATTAGGGGTTAAAAAAAATTAATCGAGTGGCGGCGATGTGGGGGGACCTCGGTTTAGGGGTACATAGGTAGTTAATGGGTGTTAGTGTACTTTAGAGCACAGTAGTTAAGAGCTTTATAAACCAGCGTTAGCCCAGAAAGCTCTTAACTACTGACTTTTTTCTGCTGCTGGAGTTTTGTCGTTAGATTTCTAACACTCACTTCAGCCACGTCTCTAAATACCGGTGTTAGAAAGATCCCATTGAAAAGATAGGATACGCAATTGACGTAAGGGGATCTGCGGTATGGAAAAGTCGCGGCTGGAAAATGAGCATTAGACCCTTTAATGACTGGCTCCAAATACCAGCGGTAGCCCAAAACCAGCGTTAAGAGCCTCTAACGCTGGTTTTGACGGCTACCGCCCAACTCTAAATCTAGCCGTTAGGGTTTATTTTTATTTTACAGGCAACTTTGTATTTATTTTAACTAGGTACAATAGTTTTTAAATAGTTATTAACTATTTAATAACTTCCTAGTTAAAATAAAGACAAATTTACCTATAAAATAAAACCTAAAATAAGTTACAATTACACCTAACACTACACTATAATTAAATAAATTACCTAAATAAATTAATTAAATAAATTACCTAAACTAAATTAATTACAATTTTAAAAAAATATCTAAAGTATGAAAAACAAAAAAAACAAAACACTAAATTACAGAAAATAATAAAATAATTACAAGAATTTTAAACTAATTACACCTACTTTAATCCCCCTAACAAAATAAAAAAGCCCCCCAAAATAAAAAAAACCCTACCCTACACTAAATTACAAATAGCTTAAAAGGGCCTTTTGCGGGGCATTGCCCAAAAGTAATCAGCTCTTTTACCTGTAAAAAAAAGTACAAATACCCCCCAACATTAAAACCCACCACCCACACAACCAACCCTACTCTAAATCCCACCCAATCCCCCCTTAAAAAAACCTAACACTAACCCCCTTAAGATCACCTTACCATGAGACGTCTTCACCCAACCAGGCAGAAGTGGTCCTCCAGACGGGCAGAAGTCTTCATCCAAGCCGGGCAGAAGAGGTCCTCCAGACGGGCAGAAGTCTTCATCCAGATGACATCTTCAATAGGATTGAGATGGCATTCTATTTGCTGTTCCAATCAGCAAATAGAATGCAAGCTCAATCCTATTGGCTCAGCCAATAGGATTTTTTCTACCTTAATTTTGATTGGATGATAGAATTCTAGGATGACATCATTTAAAGGAACCTTCATTCAGTCATCGGACAAAGAAAGAAGATGATGCTCCGCGTCAGATGTCTTGAAGATGGACCCGCTCCGTGCCAGATGGATGAAGATAGAAGGCACCGGATGGATGAAGACTTCTGCCCGTCTGGAGGACCTCTTCTGCCCGGCTTGGATGAAGACTTCTGCCCATCTGGAGGACCACTTCTGCCCGGTTGGGTGAAGATGTCTCACGGTAGGGTGATCTTCAAGGGGTTAGTGTTAGGTTTTTTTTAAGGGGGTATTGGGTGGGTTTTTAGAGTAGGGTTGGGTGTGTGGGGGGTGGGTTTTAATGTTGGGGGGTATTTGTAATTTTTTTTTACAAGTAAAAGAGCTGATTACTTTGGGGCAATGCCTCCACAAAAGGCCTTTTTAAGGGCTATTTGCAATTTAGTGTAGGGTAGGGCTTTTTTATTTTGTTAGGGCATTAGAGTAGGTGTAATTAGTTTAAAATTCTTGTAATTATTTTAATATTTTCTGTAATTTAGTGTTGTTTTTTTTTCGTACTTTAGATATTTTTTTTAAATTGTAATTAATTGTATTTAGTTTAGGTAATTTATTTACTTATAATGTAGTGTTAGGTGTAATTGTAACTTAGTTTAGGTTTTATTTTACAGGTAAATTTGTCTTTATTTTAACTAGGAAGTTATTAAATAGTTGATACCTATTTAATAACTATTGTACCTAGTTAAAATAAATTCAAAGTTGCCTGTAAAATAAAAATAAACCCTAAGATAGCTACAATGTAACGATTAGTTATATTGTAGCTAGCTTAGGGTTTATTTTATAGGTAAGTATTTAGTTTCAAATAGGAATAATTTAGTGAATTGTATTAATTTTATTTAGATTTATTTAATATAATTTAAGTCAGGGGTGGTTAGGGTTAGGGTTAGACTTAGATTTATGGGTTAATAACTTTATCATAGTGGTGGCGACGTTGGGGGCAGCAGATTAGGGGTTAATAAATGTAGTTAGGTTGCAGCGACATTGGGGACGGCAGATTAGGGGTTAATAAATATAATGTAGGTGGCGGCGGTGTCCAGAGCAGCAGATTAGGGGTTAATAATATAAAGTAGGTTGTGGCGATGTCGGGGCGGCAGATTAGGGGTTAATAAGTGTAAGATTAGGGGTGTTTAGACTCGGGGTTCATGTTAGGGTGTTAGGTGTAGAAATAAAAAGTATTTCCCCATAGGAATCAATGGGGCTGCGTTAGGAGCTTTACGCTGCTTTTTTGCAGGTGTTAGGTATTTTTTCAGCCGGCTCTCCCCCATTGATTCCAATGGGGAAATTGTGCACAAGCACGTTTTACCTGCTTACCACTACCGTAAGCAGCGCTGGTATTGAGGTGACATGTGGAGCTAAATTTTACTCTTCGCTCACTTTTTTGTGGCTAATGCCGGGTTTCTAAAAACCCATAATACCAACGTTACCTTACCACAATATATATTATACAGGTATATATATTATTACACAGGTTAATCTGTACTACTACTGTTTTTTTAATCTGAAATATACCAACATCTACTCTAAATACATTCTAGCTATGCTTGTTTTTATGTGATTTTATATGTTTTTATGCAAGTAGCTTGTTTTAATTGTGTACTTATGCCATTTGGCATCTGCAATAAAGCAAGTTTTTGATATTTAAAGCAACAGCTTTATTGAATAATACCCCCTCCACCACCAAAACATTTGGTAAATATATTTGTTGAGGATTTAGCTTTAGTGCTTGCTTTTCCACCTCTTTGTACTTGAGTAAAAAATAATTGCAGTAAAATGGATGTTAAATTGTTTTTAAATCGTTTAGATTTGGCTAATATTTTTTTTTTTTTTTTTTTTAAATAAGCTTTATTTATGAAAGTTGGTAGGACAAGATGCAGAGAATAAATAAAATCAGCATTAATAAGATAACAATGATCTTTTCTTTTACTAACAGTAAAACTAAAGTTCTTGAAAATAAGTGATTATTGTGAATGTTGAGTCCAATCCATCTGTACCACAAAAAGACCACCACCAAAAATGTTTAATATTTAAAACCAAACTTAAAACATAAACATGAAATTAACTAAAACTGAAAGAATAATCATATTTTTCTCTCCAGTATTCACATAAAGAGCATTTACACATGAAGTATAGAAAAAAATTCATAATAACAGAAAATAGTCATAAGCGGTATCCTATTATGTCCCTCCACCTGTCCCTGGGTCCAACCTTGTCTGTTCGGGTCAATGGCAGCCTTGCTGCATTAGTCAAATCAACTAGATTATGGATTAATGTCTAATCACCACTCTCCTCTCAATTGTGCATTCAAAATGTACTCTGAGTTTCTAATCGGAAACAGAGTTTGAGTTTGTAAGAATTGCGTAAAAGTATGGAAATAACACTCCCATTTTTTCATAAAAATATTTGTTCTGTGTTGTATGTCTCCTAAGGTATCATATAATTCAAGAGTGAGTTGTTGAAACAACAAAGCAGCGCAGGCTTTCCTTTCCCTACCCATGATCTAAATACCATCTTTCTGAACAGCATTTGTAGAGAGTACCCAAGAATCTGTCAGCTTTAACTCAGTCTGTAATTTTAGTAAAAATTATCAGTTCACTACTCAGCTTTATATAAATTTTACAAGTCGTTTTTAACCAGTATGTTAACTTCTTCCAAAATTTCAATAGCTAAGAGCATTTCCAAATCAGGTGTATAAAAGATGAGTCATCCTTCTGACATCTTGGACATTGATTAGGTGCTTTTAGTACCCACTTATGATACAGCCTGGGAGTGGTACATGCATGATGTAGCAATTTAAAATGTGAATCTCTTAAGTCTTGTGATAACGTTGCCTTTTTTGCCGACTCAACACTAGCTTATATTTGTGGAACTGTAATTTGTGCATTTAATGTAATGGCCCACTTCTTAGGGGAGATAGAGTATATGTGTTGCCAAAAATCTGTTACTAATCTCTTAATCATCAATTGATGATCTGTATGTGATATATTCTCAGTAAATTATTTACATAGTGTTTCACATGAAAAATATGCAAAGTGATGTGTGAGTGGAAGTGTGTACTGTGATTGTTGTTTTGATGTTTTCTAAATGATTGTATTAGTTTCCCATAGTCCATCAATACTTGATATACATGACTAGCTCCTCTACTCTTATTAGATAATAGTCCCACCAGCTCAACTGCAGTAAGTGATGTGCAGGCTGTCAGAGCCAATGCCAAAGGCTCCACAAGTATCAAAGCTTCAAAAAGTAAGCAGCACCATCAGGAAATAATTTTTTTTAGACTTTTATTATGCCCAGAGGACAAAAAAATGACATTTTTGGCTCACAAACCCTTAATCATATGCTTACTTAACATAATCAAATCCACTCTTATATACACAGCACCATAGGTGCTTATCGTTAGAAATTAACTCTTTACATCAACATAAATTCATTAAAAATACTATACAAACAATCATTTTTGCTAAGGTGGTCAGCTAGAAAAACTATTACAATTGTATTGCATTACTTCCAAGCAATAAGCCTTCCATACAGAGTTAACCAAGTCAGAAATATTGTTACTTTTTATATATTACAGAAAAATATTTAAGTTTAGTTCATGGTTCATACCTTTCGGATACATAGTGACAAGTTAAAAAATCCACATTGTTTCTCTCTTTTTAAGCAATAGCTCTCTATCGCCCCCTCTCCTAGGAATAAGAATATGATCTATGACTTGAAATTTTTGTTGGGCAATAGAGTGGCCAAAGTTCAGAAAATGGTTTGATACTGGGGCAGAGATATCTTTACATCTAATGTTTGACTTATGCTGTGTGATCCTATCTCTCAACCTCTGGCTGGTCTCCCCAATATATGCATAACCACATGGATATTTGATAAGATAAATTACATAACTTGCATTGCAAGTATAATATCCTTTAATGATAAACGTTTTGCCTGTTAATGGATGTAGAAAGGTAGAACCTTTTGTAATATTTTTACAATTGGTACAATCCAGATACGGGTAACAGCCATTTTTTTTTTAAAATATATCTTTGACCTTGTCTTTCAGACTACCAATATCAGCCCTGACTAGCTCATCTTTTATATTTATACCTTTCCTTTATGTGGACATGGGTGTATATTTAAAACTGGGATTTCAGGGTGGCATTTATGTAATATAAACCAATATTTGCACAGTATTTTCTGGGGGGTTTTTTGCTAAGATTATTATATTCTGAGACAAAAATGTTTTTTTTTGTGGTTCTTTCCCATGTTTAACTGGTTTTTTTTTTACTGTATCACACTCTTTTAAAATTTTCACAATTTCTTTTTCAATTAAGTCAGTTGGATAACCTCTATTCCTGAACTTCATACCCATTTCTGCTCATTGCTGCTCTGACAGCCCTTATATCTGTAACAATGCGATTGACTCGCATCATTTGGCTTTTTGGGAATGATCTGATCAGAGCACAGGGTGTGCACTAGTGTAATGTAACAGATTATTCTTGTCTGTCTTTTTCCTATACATATTTATCTTCAATACACCTTCCTCTTTATAAACCAAAGTGTCAAAGAAATGTAATGAACACTCATCCCAAGTTAAAGTAAATTTTATATGCCTTGTTGCCAAATTCAGATCTTAAACAAAATCAAGGTGGGATCCAATGTTGCCCCACCACACCCCAAAGATGTCATCTATATAGCGTCACCAAGTAGCACCATTAGTGATGTTGCAAATATAAAAATTTGGGTTTGTGAACGGCGAACGCAAACTTCCACAAATGTTCGCGAACGGGCGAACCAGGCGAACCGCCATAGACTTCAATAGGCAGACAAATTTTAAAACCCACAGGGACTTTTTCTGGCCACAATAGTGATGGAAAAGTTGTTTCAAGGGGACTAACACCTGGACTGTGGCATGCCGGAGGGGGATCCATGGCAAAACTCCCATGGAAAATTACATAGTTGATGCAGAGTCTGGTTTTAATCCATAAAGGGCATAAATCACCTAACATTCCTAAATTGTTTGGAATAACGTGCTTTAAAACATCAGGTAGTGTAAGGGTTACACCCGCTTCACAGTGCGCAGTGTAGGTGATATACCTGCCCTGACCATGCTTTGCAGACCAGGTATCAGTGGTCAGATGGACCCTTGCCCCAACACTGTGTGCCAGACATGCCATTATAGCAGACTTATATGGCTTTGGCGTGGCTTTTTGGTAATTAGAAGGCTGCTAAATGACACTGCGCACCACACGTGTTTTATGCCCAGCAGTGAAGGGGTTAATTAGGGAGCATGTAGGCAGCTTGTAGAGTTAATTTTAGCTTAAGTGTAGTGTAGTAGACAACCCAAAGTATTGATCTAGGCCCATTTTGGTATATTTAATGCCACCACTTTACCGCCAAATGCGATCATATAAAAAAAATTGTTCACTTTTTCACAAACTTTAGGTTTCTCACAGAAATTATTTACAAACAACTTATGCAATTATGGCATAAATGGTTGTAAATGCTTCTCTGGGATCGCCTTTGTTCAGAAATAGCAGACTTATATGGCTTTGGCATTGCTTTCTGGTAATTAGAAGGCCGCTAAATGCTGCTGCGCATCACATGTGTATTATGCCCAGCAGTGAAGGGGTTAATTAGGGAGCATGTAGGCAGCTTGTAGAGTTAATTTTAGCTTAAGTGTAGTGTAGTAGACAACCCAAAGTATTGATCTAGGCCCATTTTGGTATATTTAATGCCACCATTTCACCGCCAAATGCGATCAAATAAAAAAAAATTGTTCACTTTTTCACAAACTTTAGGTTTCTCACAGAAATTATTTACTAACAACTTATGCAATTATGGCATAAATGGTTGTAAATGCTTCTCTGGGATCCCCTTTGTTCAGAAATAGCAGACTTATATGGCTTTGGCGTTGCTTTTTGGTAATTAGAAGGCTGCTAAATGTCACTGCGCACCACACGTGTTTTATGCCCAGCAGTGAAGGGGTTAATTAGGGAGCATGTAGGGAGCTTGTAGAGTTAATTTTAGCTTAAGTGTAGTGTAGTAGACAACCCAAAGTATTGATCTAGGCCCATTTTGGTATATTTCATGCCACCATTTCACCGCAAAATGCAATCAAATTTAAAAAAAACTTAAATTTTTTCGCAATTTTAGGTTTCTCACTGAAATTATTTACAAACAGCTTGTGCAATTATGGCACAAATGGTTGTAAATGCTTCTGTGGGATCCCCTTTGTTCAGAAATAGCAGACATATATGACTTTGGAGTTGCTTTCTGGTAATTAGAAGGCCGCTAAATGCTGCTGCGCATCACACTTGTATTATGGCTAGCAGTGAAGGGGTTAATTAGGTAGTTTGTAGGGAGCTTGCAGGGTTAATTTTAGCTTTAGTGTAGAGATCAGCCTCCCACCTGACACCTCAGACCCCCTGATCCCTCCCAAACAGCTCCCTTCCCTCCCCCACCCCACAATTGTCCCCTCCATTTTAAGTACTGGCAGAAAGTCTGCCAGTACTAAAATAAAAGGTTTTTAAATTATAATTTTTTTAGCATATTTACATATGCTGTGGTGTAGCATCCCCCCTTAGCCCCCAACCTCCCTGATCCCCCCCCCCCAAAAAAAAAACAGCTCTCTAACCCTCCCCATCTGCCTTATTGGTGGCCATCTTGGGTACTGGCAGCTGTCTGCTATTATTTCACAGTCAAAAAAGTGTTTTTTTTTTAAAAATGTACACTACTGTTACACCAGATATGAGTAGTGGCACTGGGCAAGTGGGCACAGTATACGCTGTGAGCCTGACACACACGCTGGCAGGCAGGCAACTGCAATTAGATTACACAGGAAAAAAACAAAAAACAGACTGATGTTCTAGCCCTAAAAAGGGCTTTTTGGGGTGCTGTCCTTACAGCAGAGATCAGATGAGTCCTTCAGGACTGTAGTGGACACTGAATACACTAGCCTAGCTATCGATTTCCCTATTAAATCAGCAGCAGCTACACTGTCCCTCCTCTCACTAAGAATGCAGCTTCCGAATGAATCTAAAATGGATGCTGTCCAGGAGGTGGGAGGGTCTGGGAGGGAGGGTCTGCTGCTGATTGGCTGGAATGTGTCTTCTGATTGTGAGGTACAGGGTCAAAGTTTACTCAATGATAAGGAATAGGGGGCAGACCGAACATCGCATATGTTCGCCGTCCGCGGCGAACGCAAACATGCTATGTTTGCCGGGAACTATTCGCCGGCAAACTATTTGCGACATCACTAAGCACCATATAGGAAAAACTTCTGATTTTGGTAAACTAACTTCTCTTCAAAAATTTTCATAAATAGATTGCATATGTTGGGGCGACATTGGACCCATTGCTATAAGCTAATACATTCTTAATGTCAGCCAGGCCACTCTCGTGATGATCTATAGAGGTATATAAACTGGCCACATCAACAATGTATAGTATAAATTTATTTGATATATCCATATCTCCAATGTTCTTAAAAAAAATCCCCTGTATCTTTTACATATGAAGCTGACTGTTTGACAAAGCTTCTCAGTATTTTATCAAGATAAATGGAGATATGGGAAAATATAGACTGGTCTCCCAGGTGGTTTATCCCATCTTTAATAAACAGAATTTTTTTTTTTCACATAATCAATTATACCATTGTTTACAGCCTTGCTTAAGCATTGTAGTATCTCTTTTTGTATCATATTGGTAGGGTTATGACTCAGTCGTGTATAGGTGTCAATATTGGCTAATTGTGATTTAATCTCTTTAATATAATACCTTTTGTCTAGTAAGGCAAGGGCCACACCCTTGTCCGCTTGCTAGTACACAACCTCTCCATTTTCTTTTAAAGTTCTCAGAGCATCTCTCTCGGCCCTAGTAAGATTACATTTCCCTTTATTTTTACAATTTACAGTATATCTCAATTTATCAACATCTTTTTTAACCAGCTCAATATATGTATCTATGCTATTACTATAGCTTTTTGGTACAAATTTACTTTTATTCTTTAAACCAAGCTTATGTATACTTAATGTTTTATTGCACTCTTGTACCTTAGTTTGTTCATACATCATATTACTGGCAAAGAAGGACTTCAATTTTAGATTCCTGAACAATCGATTCAGATCTAATGTAAACTTAAAAAATCACAGTCCTTACTAGGACAATAAGATAGTTTCTTGTTGAGTACCTGCTTCTGAGGACTCGTAAGGGTAGTCCCTATTCCCTATTCAATGTTGCCTATTAGTTCTTGTTCCTCCGTCTCGTCACACATGACTGATGTGAGCCTCTCGACAACGATGTACCTATCTTCTTGGCACCTTGTCCGGTGGTGTCTCCTCCCGCCACGTCTTCACCCTATGGTATTCTGCCAAAGTAGTGGCATGCAATTCGAATGACATTTGGTTTTTTTGCCAGTCTCTCATAGCTTTTATTAGTGGCCTTAATAACTGGTGTCCTTAGAAAATCTCTTGAGCCGCAAACCATTACAATTGTATGACATTACTTCCAAGCAATAAGCCTTCAATACAGAGTTAACCAAGTCAGAAACATTCTTACTTTTTACATATTACAGAAAATATTTAAGTTTAGTTCACGTTTCATACCCTTCAGATACATAGTGTCAAGTTTAAAAATCCACATTGTTTCTTTCTTTTTAAGCAATAGCGCTCTATCGCCACCTTTCCTAGTAATAGGAATATGATCTATCACTTGAAATTTTACTTAAAGTGAAAGTAAACTTTACTTTGCTGCTAACCGTAATTTAATTTTAGCTTTAAAATCAATAGGACTTTCATTCATGAAATTGTTGTTCCTTGTGTTAAAATCAAGTTTTACCTGTAATAAACTAGTAATTTTTCCGTCGCTAAAAACAACCCGTTTTTTTTCTCTTATTTTCTTCCTGATCACGTTTTTATGTGGGCCAATTGAAATTCTGGCCGATAGGCGGCCGTGCAGCAACATCATCACCTTATTCTTGCATCTGCGCATGCGTTACACATACTATCTTTTGTTTAGGCTTGAATGCGCGTAGCCGATTCGCGCATGCACATCATTTTTTTGCCTGAGTGATCATATACGTCATCTGCAGACATATTGCAATGCAAGTGCCTCGGTCCGTGTGAAAGCCAAAACCAACAATTTTATTTTATTTTATGCTAACATTGGCTTGTTCTTATTTTCACAACTTTCGAAGTAGACGCATGCGCTCTTGAGACCGGGCAGAGTGACAATCGCATGCGCAATGCGGTTAGAGTGTTTGAATCGCGCATGCGCAATAGTAAGGGTCCTTGGGAACGCGCATCTCTGATACGTATGGAGCGGGTGGGACCGCTCTATACGTAAACAGTCAAAATAATAGGAAGTAGAAGATGGGAGGAGTCAGGAGAAGACAGAACAACGATAAAAGTAATCAAATAAATAACTAAATCAATAATTTTATTTATAAAAAATATAGCGATTTTGTTGTTAGAGATATAGACAATGCAGTAGTGTGTTGTAAAGGTACACAATTTACTTTCACTTTAAGTTTCTGGGTTGTACCAGTTGCAACAATATGACAAAAGGTTCTAACTTTCTACACCCATTAACAGCAAAAAGTTTAACATTAAAAGGATATTATACTTGCAATGCAGAGGGTGAGAGATAGGATCACACAGCAAACAAGTCAAACATCAGATGCAAAGATATCTCTGCCCCGGTATCAAACCGTTTTCTGACCTTTGACCACTCTATTACCCAACTGAAATTTCAAGTGATAGATAATATTCCTATATCTAGGAGAGGGAGCAATAGAGAGCTATTGCTTAAAAATAAAGAAACAATCTGGATTTTTAAATTTGACACTATGGGGCCAAATTATCAAGCTCTGAACAGACATCGCCGGAAATCAACCCGATCGATTGGGTTGATTGGCACCCCCTGCTAGCGACCAATCTACAGGGGGGCGTATTGCACCAGCAGTTCGCAAGAACTGCTGGTGCAATGATAAATGCCGAGAGCATATGCTGTCAGCATTTATCGATGTGCAGTGGACATGATCCGCAATATCGGATCATGTCTGATCACATCATGATAAATAGGCCCCTATGTATCCGAAAGGTATGAACTGTGAACTAAGTTGAAATATTTTTTCTGTAATATATAAAAAGTAACAATATTTCTGACTTGGTTAAAGGGACACTAAACACCTGTCTTCTAATAATCCCTACAATTTCTTAATAATAATAAAAAAAATCACTGCTGTCTATTTTATATGTTCCTCTCACCCCAAACTGTTGAAGGAGATTGTTTTGAAGTACAGCATTGATCCAGTGCTTGACTTCCTATGTAAGCTGCCATATTGTAGCGTACGTTACAGGGGAACAGTAGTCACGTGACAAACACACACAGCTATACTTAGAGGATCACGTCTGTTTGCAGAGTGTGAGCTGCAGTGTCTGAAGATACAGATTTATTAGTAATTTTCCCCATTTATGTATAAACACATATTATGCAGCAGAACTAAAATAAAATGCTTATTACATTCTCTTTTATGTTTCTAAAACTTCCCACAATTTTATACTTGAAACTGCCCACAAGTTTTATGTTGTAAGAAAAGCCGTTTGCAGTGCTGGGCTGCTGGCACCATTATCAATGTAAATAAATAATTTGTACCTCCATGAAGGGGAGAAGGAGGCTGTGACGCTGCATATACTCTCTGTGCAGAAGATTTCTGGTTTTCAAGATCTCTCCTCCTCGCTGTATATGTAAATCACTAAGGGCTGACAGATGTACAAGCTTAGTGATCGTTTAGCAATGATCGTCTGCATTATATAGAAGTGCTATCTGATCCAATGCATAGATGATCATTGCTAAACAATCACTAAACTTGTTCATCTGTTAACCTTTAGGAATTTACATATACAGCCAGGAGGAGAGGTTTTGAAAACCAGAAATCTTCTGCATAGAAAGTATATGCAGTGTCACAGCCTCCCCCTCCCTTTCCCCCTCATGGAGGTGCAAATGATTTATTTACACTGATAATGGTGTCGGCAGCCCAGCACTGCAAACGGCTTTTCTTACAACATAAAACTTGTGGGCAGTTTCAAGTATAACACTGTGGGGGAGTTAGAAACATAAAAACAGTACTTAATAAGCATTTTATTTAAGTTCTGCTGCATATTATGTGTATATACAGAAATGTAGAAATACATTTATACTCTGACTGATAAATCTGTATCATTAGTCCCTGCAACTCACACTCTGCAAACAGATGTGATCCTCTAAGGGTAATGCAGCTGATTGTTTATCACGTGACTGCATCATGAGCATGTGACTACTGTGCTACTTAAACGTAGGTTACAATATGGCAGCTTACATATGAGAATCAAGCACTGGTCAATGCTGTACGTCAAAACAATCTCCTTTAACAGTTTGGGGTAAGAGGAACAGATAACATAGACAACAGTGATTATTTTATTTTTATTAATAAGAAAAAGTAGGTTTTAGCCATTTTCAGCAGGTGTTAAATGTCCCTTTAACTCTGTATTGAAGGCTTATTGCTTGGAAGTAATGCGATAAAATTGTAATGGTTTTTCTAGCTGACCACCTTAGCAAAAAAGATTGTTTGTATAGTAGTACACATCTAGCCCACTAGGTGTCATTCTGTATTTTTAATGAATTTATGTGGATGTAAAGAGTTAATTGCTAATGATATGCACCTGTGGCGCTGTGTATATAAGAGTGGATTCAATGATGTTAAGTAAGCATATGATTAAGGGCATGTGAGCGGAAACATCATGTTTTTTTGTCCTCTGGGTATAATAAGTTAAGAAAAATAATTTCCTGATGGTGCTGCTGACTTTTTGAAGCTTTAGTTCCTCTACTCTGCCATACTTTGAATGGAGCAGTTGTATACTCTGCCAATAAATCTGGGTTACCACATAAAGGTAGGTATGTAGAATATAATGTGGGCATGTTTAAATGCTTGGGCATACAATGCTAAATGGCTTTAGTGGCTCTGTAAATACTATGAAACCCTGAAGTAATTGAAGTGATTTAGCAATTGGGAGGTGTGGTAGCATCGCAAACAACCATGGCTGAACCAGCTCCTTTTCCTAGACTATCAAGGTAAAACTGCCAGTAACCTAAGACATATTTTTTCTAAGAGCTACCAGTATCCTAAGACATATTTACTAAGAGCTGCCCAATTATACAGCTGCAAATTGGGAAGATTCTGTCCTCCTTGTTTGGTCCCACTTTTCAAAAAGTTTTGTTATTTTTTTAGGGGGCTTAGAGTAGGTGTAATTAGTTTAATATTCTTGTAATCTTTTTTATTTTTTGTAATTTAGTGATTTTTTTTTGTAATTTAGTTTAGTTGATTTAATTGTAGATAATTGTAGGTAGTTTAGTTAATTAATTTACTGATAGTGTAGTGTTAGCTTTAATTGTAACTTAGGTTAGGATTTATTTTACAGGTAATTTTGTAATTATTTTAACTAGGTAGCTATTAAATAGTAAATAGCTATGTAATAGCTATTGTACCTAGTTAAAATAAATACAAAGTTGCCTGTAAAATAAAAATAAATCCTAAAATAGCTACAATATAATTATTTGTTATATTTTAGCTATATTAGGGTTTATTTTACAGGTAAGTATTTAGCTTTAAATAGGATTAATTTATTTAATAAGATTTATTTTATTTCGTTAGATTTAAATTATATTTAACTTAGGGGGGTGTTAGGTTTAGGGTTAGACTTAGCTTTAGGAGTTAATACATTTATTAGAGTAGCTGCGAGGTCCGGTCGGCAGATTAGGGGTTAATAAGCGTAGGTAGGTAGCGGCGACATTGGGGGGGCAGATTAGGGGTTAATAAATATTATGTAGGTGTCAGCGATGTTAGGGGCAGCAGATTAGGGGTTTATAGGTATAATGTAGGTTGCGGCGGTGTGCGGTCAGCAGATTAGGGGATAAAAAATTTATTAGAGTGGCAGCAATGTGGGGGGACTTCGGTTTAGGGGTGAATAGGTAGTTTATGGGTGTTAGTGTACTTTAGAGCACAGTAGTTAAGAACTTTATGAACTGGCGTTAGCCCAGAAAGCTCTTAACTCCTGACTTTTTTTCTGCAGCTAGAGTCTTGTCGTTAGAGTTCTAACGCTCACTTCAGCCAAGACTCTAAATACCAGCGTTAGAAAGATCCCATTGAAAAGATAGGATACGCAACTGGTGTAAGGGGATCTGCGGTATGGAAAAGTCGCGGCTGGAAAGTGAGCCTTAGACCCTTTCCTGACTGACTCTAAATACCAGCGGGTGGTAAAAACCAGCATTAGGACCCCTTAACGCTGGTTTGGACGGCTAACGCAGAACTCTAAATCTAGGTGATAGTAAGTAAAATTCTTCTGCTCCAAATTAAAATTAATTTCTGAAATATTTTGTGCAACTTGAAGGGATAGCCACAGGAGCTAAAATTGTTCTTTATTAACTTGGTATCTTGAGAAACTACTAAATTCAGCAATCAATTGCATAGGTTTTGGCATAATGTTTTGAGGGTTGGATATAAATAGAATCATGTAATCTGCGTACAATAACAAATGCAATTTCACATTGCCAATAGTAAGCCCATCAGTTTTTTATGTATCACACACACCAATGGTTCAATGGCCAAATAAAAAAGCAACCGGGAAAGTGGACACCCTTGCCTAGTGCCTCTATAAAGTGGAAATTGGGGAGAAATCCAGCCACATTGCAGCCTGCAGGGAATAATAAATAATTTTAATAACATTTACCATATTTCCTGTAAATCCAAACTTTTCAAGGGTGGTGAACAGGTGATCCCACAGAGTCTTATGACATGCCTTTTTGGCATCAACAGCCAGCAGATATATATACAAATCCAGTCTCATCCTAATGAATAATTATAGAAACCACTCCTCCAAGTCTAGTAGCTTAAATTATAACATTACATTAACAAACAATCTATGCAGTATAACAATTTGAAGAAAATAGAATGAAAAGTGGATGAGCAAATTAAACCCTCTCCCGCATCTTCGTGTACAAACAGAAAAAAGGGATATCATGTCCACTACTTTGTGAAAAGGCTCTTCAGTCCAACCTCATATAAGAGGTTTGATGCAAAGTGCATAAAACAGACAAAATGTTATCATCCTAACTACTGGTTCAAGCATGTTGAATAACATCCTCTTCAGGACCCACATTGTTTTCCTTCTTTAGATATAGCTGAAGTTGAGGAGTGTCAAAAAATTTTGGACCCTTGGGTATTAGTAGCTTTAAGCGTGCTGAATACAACAAAGTCACTGCCCTGCTCGATAAGTTGTACTTGGCTGATATGTTATTCTACACCAACACAACAGAAAATTCTTGTAAGTACAAGGTGTTTACCATGCCTTTAAATTTAATTCCTCACACACCAAAAAAGTAACAAACTTTCTGTACTTGACTAAAAAAGCTTCTGGGTAAGGTAAACATTAAAAAACAAAACAAAAAAAAAACCTTTTTTTTCCAAATAGTGCAGATAATTTGCAGAGTTTTAAATTTTCATTGGAAGAGTTTAATGAGTATTATTTGGAAGTATATCTTATTTGTTAATATATGGTACATCATATTCATTTAGCAATTCCATTTATAAAACAGATTTCAAGAAACTTTTGAGCCTATTATGAATTAATTGTGAAAGGTTTACTAGGTTTACTTACGCAAAATAAAGTCCAGGAAGAGATCCTACTATCATGAGGAAGATGAGAAGTCCTCCTAAAGCCAGTATGACATATAACATTCAATTTCTCTTCAAAGAATAATGAATTTGAATAAGAGATACACCCAGTGGACCCAAATCATTACTTTCAACACCTTCTTCTAGCCAATTTGTGGTACAGTTATCAATTTGTTCTGTGTACATGACATCTGGATCTGCAGTAAAAATCTATTTGATTAAAATAAATTATATGCTTGCATGCAAATTGTAGCAGGAATACAAATAAAGCTTAAAGAAGAATGTTTAAATAAGCTACATAAAAAATTAACTATTAATACCATTCTTTCTGAAAGGGTAAACACTGGTATATGGGTGTTACTAGCATCTCGTGAAATTACATAGGTATTTTGTTTAATCTCAGGATGTTAATGTAATCCAAAATGATAAAACATAAAAACATTATATTTTTGTGTGGAAGTAGCATTAAAGGAATATGAAACCCACT
The DNA here is from genome assembly GCF_027579735.1 of Bombina bombina. NCBI lineage: Eukaryota > Metazoa > Chordata > Amphibia > Anura > Bombinatoridae > Bombina > Bombina bombina. The sequence goes on from NC_069502.1 coordinate 629,519,719, forward strand.
TTTTTTTGTTCATGATTCAGATAAAGCATGCAAGTTTAAGCAACTTTCTAATTTATTCCTTTTATCAATTTTTCTTCGTTCTCTTTGAATCTTTATTTTCAAAAGCAGGAATGTAAGCTTAGGAGACGGACCATTTTTGCTTCAGCACCTGGGTAACGCTTGCTGATTGTTGGCTACATTTTGCTATTTTTGGGACATTTTCTATTTGTCTTCTTTTGCTTGTCTGTCATACCTAAGCTTACAGCAGCAATTTCTGCATCTTTCAATTCTGGCAGTGCCCTTTATATAAATAATGTTCACTATTCTGTTATTGTCTGTCTGTGTAATAAATATTTTTCTAAATATAGTAGTATGTATTGCCTGTGTATCAATTGAGCAGACAGGAACAGTCCCTTCTTGCATTTCCTCAGACACCATTAGAAGGGAGATGAACAGATTTTTTTGTTACCAAGAAATTAATGCATATTTAGCAATTTATCTACTGTAAATTTCATGTATAGATCATTTTATGTATGCTAATCAATTTAATGTTGTTTTTGCCTCTAAGGGTATCTGTCCTCTCTTTGCTTCATTATTACAAAGGAATGCTTCAAACTTTGCTCCAGGATTTAAAGGTTTGTGTGCTGTACATTCTGTAGTTGTAGCAGCTAGGTCACCTCCAAGAGTGTACAAATGTTCTATGTCTGAATGTCCTCCTAATATTTTTCATGTTCCTGATGACTTCATACAAATCAGAACACCTAAGCATGCCCCTTTTAGTTTTCCGATACAGACACATCAGACACAGAGTCTACCTCCTTCAGGTTTTAGTTTGAACATTTAAACTCTTGCTTAAGGAGGTTTCATGTACTTTAGGTGTCCAAGAAGACCCTCAATCATCTGAGTACAAATCGTTCAATTAAATAGTATTAATTGTTCAACTTTCTGTTAACTCTAGAGGCTCGTTCCTGAGGTTATGATTTAATAGATTTTAGAGAGTGCACTAAGCTTGGTCTTCTCTTTTATGTCACCCTCTCAAGTTAATAGGATGTTTTTGTTTTTTTCTTACTAGATTTTAATGTAGAGCTCTGAGAAACTATTCAAGTGGTGGATGGTGCTATTTGTTTTTAGTCAAACACACTACTATTCCCTTAGAGAAAAGTATGTATTTTTGGATTTATGTGGACAGGAATTTGGTATCATTTAATCAAAGAAAGGCATTTTTGCTACAAGCATGGTGTGTGTTTTTGGATTTTATAATTTATCTGAGCAAATCTCAGAATTCTATGTGGTTAAAAATATTCTCTCCCCATCTGTCACCTTTGTTGTAGCTGGAGTATGGGGTATTTGAATTTAATATCTATATTAAAAAAATAAGTTATAGAGCAACTTTATTATAACTGATGAATAAAAATCCAACTAAAAATCACTAACATTCTGGATCTGTTTTTATAAAGAGGAGAGTTTACCATCACTTTAAGTCATAGCCAGCAAACTAGGTCTCTAGAGGTAAAGATACCTTTAGTCAAAGATTTATTTGGACCTGATCTATCTCTCTAAGGACTTCATGCCTATATGACAAATAGAAAACATTTTCCTCCACTTTACAATAACCTGAATCTCCTGGAAATTCAATTTTTAGTTGGAACAAGGCCAAGCAATTCAAAAGCCTGATTCATCAAATCAGCATGAAAGAACAACCCCAATTTAGATTTTGTTCTGGTAGGGGGCAGTTTATGCCTTTCTCAGAAGGTCTGGTCACAATCCATCCAGGATCTCTGGGTTCTAAACATAGCTTCCCAGGATTGCAAATCAAGTTTCAAATTATGTCCTATTTGAGGAAGGTGTTTCATGTTCCAAAGACCCTGTGAAAGGAAAAGGTTTTTCTCAGACAGTCTTCGATCTGGAACTTATGACTATAAATGGTCCACTTCCAGTTTTGGAACAAGGCCAGGGATTTTTTCCATCCTTTCTATGGTTCTCAAGAAAGAGAAAATTTTCAGGTCTATTCTGAAAATTTGGGCTGTTATTTAAGAAGCACCATGTAGACAAGGCTCGCTCCAGCAAACCTGTCCACCCGGTATCGTGGGCAGCAATAGGCTGCCCGCATTTATCATGACACCAGCAGCTGCTAGTGCAATGCCACCCCTTGCTAGCATGTGGGCAATTGCGCACCAGCAGAGGCTGTAAATCACCCCGGTTGGACTTGTCTGGGGTGATTTTCGTCCACCAGCTAAGAGCTGGCATGCAGGTTAGGAAGCACTGGTCTGATGACTGCTGCTTCTTAAAACTCAACCGCAGGCTTTATACATTTCTCCCATACTGTTTAACAAGTTTCTCAGAATTCTTATTTTTAAAAATGGAAAATAGTGACTATTCTTCCTTTTATTTAATAGGGTCAATTTATGTACACCTGGACAACATACTGCCTCCATTTTTTCCTTCAGATATCCTTCACAAATATAAATCTCTCTGATTCCAAGTCATCTTCTCTGATTAGTCTAATTTTCAGCTTTGCCCAACACCTGGTTGTCTAATGGTTAGATTGAGACCTGGGGATGATTACAAGCCACGGTCTGTCCCACCCACTGTGAAATTTGGTGGAGGATCAGTGATGATCTTGGGGGGCTTCAGCAAGGGTGGAATTGGGCAGATTTATCTTTGTGAAGGACGCATGAATCAAACCACATACAAGGCTATCCTTCCGTTTGCTCTTACAATGTTCCCCAACTCTGAGGATTGTTTTTTTTTCCATCAGGACAATGCTCAATGTGTCCGTTATTTATCACATCATACCCATTGCAGTTTTATAAAATATGTGATATAGTGAATAAAATATCTTCCACTTATGTATGGTGATAAAGTTTTGAAGAATGTGAGAGACAAGGAATGTCATTTTGTATTAGCAAAAAATCTTACCTTGGGCAACATGGTGTTCCCAAGTATGCTTGCAGTCAATAGAAGTCTGAGTTCTTGGCTTACAATGAATGGTACATTTAAATGTGTAAAAGTTGTGCAAAGCTTGCTATTACCAAAAAAGCGGTGAGACCTTTGTTTCCTAAGGCAATGGAAAACAATTCTCTACCAAGGGATGTATTAATTGCTCATCCACATTTGCGATCTACAGTACTTGTTGGAATGTACATTGCATTGCATGTGGGTATGACCTCTAGAAATGTTTGAACCTGAATTCTAGAGCATCTTGGGTGTATTAATTCTAATAATCCCTGTTTAACTTTGGCTAGGCACTTTCTAGAGGTACATAAAAATAATGTGAATACCTTTAAATGGTCAGCGATTGACAAAAAGACAGATGCCAATAAGAGAAGGAAATAAAATGAGTATACTGTCCAAGCAAGAAGTATATTGGATATTAACATTAGACACTCAGATACCTGAACTCAGAATTTGATATAGTGAACTATTGTAAGTAAGTTTTTTAAGTAAAACATGGAATTAAAATAATAATGGATAAACTGTTTTCAAATTTAATAAAATCAGAATCTATATTTATGAATATATTTTTGTATATTTGCAATATGTTGAAAATTTCTAATTAAAAATACCTATAGATTAACTTGTTTATTAAGACAATTGCAGCAGCAGTGTCAGGATATAAATAGTTAAATGTGTAAGTCATTCATTGAATTATCAACAGTCAATGGGCTTTAAAGATGAGGATTTTAAATAACAGAAAAGGCAATGAGTACTTATGATCTATGATTATGGCACCTTTGTCGAAACACATACGATCTAGTGTATGATCAACCCATTTTTGTTCCTGTGAACTATATATATATATATATATATATATATATATATATATATATATATATATTAAAGTTAGATAAAATACATTTTTGAACTTTTAATTCATTGAGCACCAGCATATCTTCTTTTTTTTTACACATTATCTTGAGTGGCGTTTCCTCTTTGCAGCTAGAAAGCTCAGCAACTTATATAGTGCACCCATGGGGACTAGAAACAGTATGTGGAGAGATGGAGAAAAAAATGACAAATAAGACACACACCCTCTATCTGGCTTTGACTTCTTATTGGTCTCTGGTGTGATTGGTGGCTCTAACTACCAATGTGAAATTCAGTAAGCTCCATTGATGTATCTATGGCATGAGACACCGGAGTCAGATGGCATAACCATGTTTCCAGAGCTGAAGACCAAGTCACTGAGAGAATCAGCTGGACCGAGACGAAAGGGTGAGAGCGGTAACAGACCGAGGTCCGTCTAGAGGATTCGGGATATCGAAGGGGGTGAGTGCATTAAAGGGACAGTCTAGTCTAAATTAAACTTTGATGATTCCAATTGGACATGCAATTTTAAACAACTTTCCAATTTACTTTTCTCATCAAATTTGCTTTGCACTCTTGCTATTCTTTGTGGAAAGCTAAACCTAGGTAGATTCATATGCTAATTTCTAAGCCATTGAACTGCCTCTTATCTCAGTGCATTTTGACAGTTTTTGACAGTTATACACTTCTAGTTTATGTGTGTCATATAGATAACATTGTGTTCACACCCGTGGAGTTATTTAAGAGTCAGCACTGATTGGCTGAAATGCAAGTCTGTCATAATAACTGAGATAAGGGGGCAGTTTGCAGAGGCTTAGATACAAGGTAATTACAGAGGTAAAAATTGTAGTAAAGCTTAATTGTAGTAAAGCTTAAAGGGAGTAGACTGTCCCTTTAAGTTTAAGGCACTGCTCCACTTTTATGAGTGGTGATAATCAGTCGCACTAGTCCCTTGTAAAACAACAGTTTTCATTGCAAGAAATATTATAATAGCAAAAGAACTATTTTTGTTGCATATAATGCTTAATGTCACACAGCCCGGTAAATAAAGGTGTGGATGGAGGATCACCAGATCAAGACCCTGTCATGGCCAGCCGAGTCTCCAGACCTGAACCCCATTGAAAACCTCTGGAATGTGATCAAGAGGAAGATAGATAGTCACAAGCCATCAAACAAAGCCAAACTGCTTACATTTTGGTGCCGGAAGTGACATTAACCCTTTAAGGACACAGCTTTCTGTTTGCTCAATTGTTTTATGACGGAAAAATTCCGTCATATGTCCTTAAGAGGTTAAAGGGACAGTCAACATCAGAATTTTTGTTGTTTAAAAAGATAGATAATCCCTTTATTACCCATTCCCCAGTTTTGCATAACTAACACAGTTATAATAATGCATATATTACCTCTGTGATTACCTTGTATCTAATCCTCTGCAAACTGCCCCCTTATTTCTGAATTACAATATTTTTATTTTTAATTTGGGAGAAATGCTGTGAGTAGTTTATAGAATACAACAGAAATGTTAATTTTACTCTAACACATACCTATAAATAGTAAAATTAGACAAAATTATAATTTTGCAGTGGTCTCTTTATTTTCTCCAGAGCTGAATATATATCAGACGTTCTCTATAATATCTATGTGCAAGCAAATAAATCCTGTAACAGGATTATTATTTAATGAGTTTGTGTGAAGTGGATCACACATGGAAGCTCACTAAAATCAAACTTTGTAGGACACCTTTTACTGTATACACTTGAGGGGAATTATTACTTTATGGGGTTTTTTAAAAGGTAAGGATTTTTTGATGACAGTTGGATTTTGTATTAAGAATCTATTAATAGTTATTTTTGATCAAATGAAATTTGAATTTATAATGTTGTACCATTATAGGTGCTGTGCTTTAAAATATACTATTTACATTTATTAGTTCTGCTTCCCACACATCCCTGTGTCACACTAGCTTGGTCTTTTTGATAAAATAGTCAAGTGCTGGACAAGATTGTCTTTCTGTGTAGGGAGATTTTTTTCTCTTCAGTTCTTCTACGTATTGCTAATATATGAAATAGATATATGCAATACATACATATTCAATACATACATACATATATATATATATATATATATATATATATATATATATATATATATATATATACACACACACAGTACTGTGCAAAAGTTTTAGGCAGGTATGAAAAATGTTGTAAAGTAAGAATGCTTTCGAAAATAGAAATGTTAATGGTTTACTTTTTTTTACCAATTAACAAAATACAAAGTGAGTGAACAGAAGAAAAATCTTAATCAAATCAATATTTGGTGTGACATATTAAATGCAAATGTGTCCTATACAAGAGATAGGAAAAATAGCAAAATCTGTAAAAATATATAAATTCTATGCTACCCATTGAGCATGAACCCTTAACTAATACCATAACTTTCACTCCAGGATTAAATCCTACATTAAAGGGACACCAAACCCACATTTTTTTCTTTAATGATTCAGATAGAGGATGCAATTTTAAGCAACTTTCTAATTTAATCCTATTATCAATTTTTCTTTGTTCTCTTGCTATCTTTATTAAAAAAGCAGGAATGTAAAGCTTAAGAGCCGGACCATTTTTAGTTCAGAACCTGGGTTATTCTACCTTATTGGTTTGCTTAATGTAGCCACCAGTAAGCAAGTGCTATCCAGGGTGCTGAACCGAAAATGGGCTGACCTTCTAAGCTTTTAATTCTTGCTTTTTAAATATATAGATAGCAAGAGAACAAAGAAAATTTGATAGTAGGAGTAATTTAGAAAGTTGCTTGAAATGTAATGCTCTGTCTGAATCATTAAAGAAAAAAAATGTGTTTTGTATCCCTTTAATATATTTTTTGTATTATATTACTTATGTAAGAAAAATAACCATAACTTAAGCAATTATAGCATAGCTGGGAAAAAAGACATATTCAGTGAAAAATGTCACAAAAGTTTCTTTAGATATATTGGTGAAAAAATAAAAGAGGGATAATTAGCCTCAAGAGAGATGATGTTAAACTGATGATAGGTAAAAAGCCCACTGAAGGAAACTACTAGAAAATGTAATAAACCCTTTGTAACTCAGAAATGACTTTCTATCTACTAGAAGCACATGACCCTTGGCATTTTCTTGCACTATATGCACCGTCAATACAAGAAAATTATATTTCATTATATTATGTTCAATAGTTTAAATATTTGCAATCCAAAATATTTATAAGTCTCAGGCATTATACATCAATAAAACATCAGAATTATTTTTTAAACATCTAAAAACTAAATGGATTCTTAGTTTCTCCCTATTTTCTATTCTTCTCTTTGGAGTTTTTATTGAATGAATAAAAACTCCAAATAACATCCATAGGGCTCTATATCAATATATATTTAAAAAATAATAATACAATCCCTGGCAAAGAAAGTAGAAATCATATTGATTTCAATACTTTCGATATTTTTTTTTTTATTCTAATTTTTTCTGTTTTGTGTTAGAAACAATGCTTAGTATGTAATTATTTTTTAAACTGGCTTGGGCCCATGCATGACTTGCAACCTTCAGAGCATTGCAAGCTATTTTGTGTATGCCACATGTGCACACCTGAATGTCAATAATAATGATAAGGTTCACTATGTTAGTGAGGCTTTATTTGACTTCCTTGTAGACTATAATAGAATGTCCATACTATGGGGCCAGGGTAGAGCAATAGCCATACTATGTCTGATGTTAATGGGCTCTATGGTGTTTAATTATACAGGTCCTTACCTTTTTTTAATTGGCTAATCAGTTATAGATAGATAAAATACAATATGGAGCTGGTTGTTCACTGACCCAACAACACAAATACCAAGCATCTTAAATACCCTAAATGGGTGATGTGACCGTTATACAGGGAGTGCAGAATTATTAGGCAAGTTGTTTTTTTGAGGATTAATTTTATTATTGAACAACAACCATGTTCTCAATGAACCCAAAAAACTCATTAATATCAAAGCTGAATAGTTTTGGAAGTAGTTTTTAGTTTGTTTTTAGTTTTAGCTATTTTAGGGGGATATCTGTGTGTGCAGGTGACTATTACTGTGCATAATTATTAGGCAACTTAACAAAAAACAAATATATACCCATTTCAATTATTTATTTTTACCAGTGAAACCAATATAACATCTCAACATTCACAAATATACATTTCTGACATTCAAAAACAAAACAAAAACAAATCAGTGACCAATATAGCCACCTTTCTTTGCAAGTACACTCAAAAGCCTGCCATCCATGGATTCTGTCAGTGGTTTGATCTGTTCACCATCAACATTGCGTGCAGCAGCAACCACAGCCTCCCAGACACTGTTCAGAGAGGTGTACTGTTTTCCCTCCTTGTAAATCTCACATTTGATGATGGACCACAGGTTCTCAATGGGGTTCAGATCAGGTGAACAAGGAGGCCATGTCATTAGATTTTCTTCTTTTATACCCTTTCTTGCCAGCCACGCTGTGGAGTACTTGGACGCGTGTGATGGAGCATTGTCCTGCATGAAAATCATGTTTTTCTTGAAGGATGCAGACTTCTTCCTGTACCACTGCTTGAAGAAGGTGTCTTCCAGAAACTGGCAGTAGGACTGGGAGTTGAGCTTGACTCCATCCTCAACCCGTAAAAGCCCCACAAGCTTATCTTTGATGATACCAGCCCAAACCAGTACTCCACCTCCACCTTGCTGGCATCTGAGTTGGACTGGAGCTCTCTGCCCTTTACCAATCCAGCCACGGGCCCATCCATCTGGCCCATCAAGACTCACTCTCATTTCATCAGTCCATAAAACCTTAGAAAAATCAGTCTTGAGATATTTCTTGGCCCAGTCTTGACGTTTCAGCTTATGTGTCTTGTTCAGTGGTGGTCGTCTTTCAGCCTTTCTTACCTTGGCCATGTCTCTGAGTATTGCACACCTTGTGCTTTTGGGCACTCCAGTGATGTTGCAGCTCTGAAATATGGCCAAACTGTTGGCAAGTGGCATCTTGGCAGCTGCATGCTTGACTTTTCTCAGTTCATGGGCAGTTATTTTGCGCCTTGGTTTTTCCACACGCTTCTTGCGACCCTGTTGACTATTTTGAATGAAACGCTTGATTGTTCGATGATCATGCTTCAGAAGCTTTGCAATTTTAAGAGTGCTGCATCCCTCTGCAAGATATCTCACTATTTTTGACTTTTCTGAGCCTGTCAAGTCCTTCTTTTGACCCATTTTGCCAAAGGAAAGGAAGTTGCCTAATAATTATGCACACCTGATATAGGGTGTTGATGTCATTAGACCACACCCCTTCTCATTACAGAGATGCACATCACCTAATATGCTTAATTGGTAGTAGGCTTTCGAGCCTATACAGCTTGGAGTAAGACAACATGCATAAAGAGGATGATGTGGTCAAAATACTCATTTGCCTAATAATTCTGCACTCCCTGTATATGTAACTATAACACTAACATTTGCTGCTCAAAACATGTATAACTTAATGTGAATAGTTGTCTCCTATTGTCTTCCCCCCTGGGCTCAATAAAGGAAAATATAGGAGAGCAAACTATCGGCTAGATTTAGAGTTTTGTCGGTAACGACCCGCGTAGCTAACGCTGGCTTTTTTCTGGCCGCACCTTTAAAATAACTCTGGTATTGAGAGTCCACAGAATGGCTGCGTTAGGCTCCAAAAAAGGAGCGTACAGCATATTTACCGCCACTGCAACTCTCGATACCAGAGTTGCTTACGGACGCGGCCAGCCTCAAAAAATGTGCTCGTGCGCGATTCCCCCATAGAAAACAATGGGGCTGTTTGAGCTGAAAAAAAACCTAACACCTGCAAAAAAGCCGCGTTCAGCTCCTAACGCAGCCCCATTGTTGTCTATGGGGAAACACTTCCTACGTCTGCACCTAACACTCTAACATGTACCCCGAGTCTAAACACCCATAACCTTATACTTATTAACCCCTATTCTGCCACCCCCGCTATCTCTGACCCCTGTATATTATTTTTAACCCCTAATCTGCCGCTCCGTAAACCGCCGCTACTTACATTATCCCTATGTACCCCTAAACTGCTGCCCCTAACACCGCCGACCCCTATATTATATTTATTAACCCCTAATCTGCCCCCCACAACGTCGCCTCCACCTGCCTACACTTATTAACCCCTAATCTGCCGAGCGGACCGCACCGCTATTATTATAAAGTTATTAAACCCTAATCCGCCTCACTAACCCTATAATAAATAGTATTAACCCCTAATCTGCCCTCCCTAACATCGCCGACACCTAACTTCAAACATTAACCCCTAATCTGCCGACTGGAGCTCACCGCTATTCTAATAAATGTATTAACCCCTAAAGCTAAGTCTAACCCTAACACTAACACCCCCCTAAGTTAAATATAATTTACATCTAACAAAATTAATTAACTCTTATTAAATAAATTATTCCTATTTAAAGCTAAATACTTACCTGTAAAATAAATCCTAATATAGCTACAATATAAATTATATTTATATTATAGCTATTTTAGGATTTATATTTATTTTACAGGTAACTTTGTATTTATTTTAACCAGGTACAATAGCTAAAATAGTTAAAATAATTACAAAATTACCTGTAAAATAAATCCTAACCTAAGTTACAATTAAACCTAACACTACACTTGGGGGTCTTTGTTATTTTATTAGGGGGCTTAGAGTAGGTGTAATTAGTTTAAAATTGTTGTAATATTTTTCTGATGTTTGTAAATATTTTTTTATTTTTTGTAACTTAGTTTTTTTTTATTTTTTGTACTTTAGTTAGTTTATTTCATTGTATTTATTTGTAGATATTGTATTTAATTAATTTATTGATAGTGTAGTGTTAGGTTTAATTGTAGGTAATTGTAGGTATTTTATTTAATTTATTTATTGATAGTGTAGTGTTAGGTTTAATTGTAACTTAGGTTAGGATTTATTTTACAGGTAATTTTGTAATTATTTTAACTATTTTAGCTATTGTACCTGGTTAAAATAAATACAAAGTTACCTGTAAAATAAATATAAATCCTAAAATAGCTATAATATAAATATAATTTATATTGTAGCTATATTAGGATTTATTTTACAGGTAAGTATTTAGCTTTAAATAGGAATTATTTATTTAATAAGAGTTAATTAATTTTGTTAGATGTAAATTATATTTAACTTAGGGGGGTGTTAGTGTTAGGGTTAGACTTAGCTTTAGGGGTTAATACATTTATTAGAATAGCGGTGAGCTCCAGTCGGCAGATTAGGGGTTAATGTTTGAAGTTAGGTGTCGGCGATGTTAGGGAGGGCAGATTAGGGGAAAATACTATTTATTATAGGGTTAGTGAGGCTGATTAGGGGTTAATAACTTTATTATAATAGCGGTGCGGTCCACTCGGCAGATTAGGGGTTAATAAGTGTAGGCAGGTGGAGGCGACGTTGTGGGGGCAGATTTGGGGTTAATAAATATAATATAGGGGTTGGCGGTGTTAGGGGCAGCATATTAGGGGTACATAAGGATAACATAAGTAGCGGCGCTTTGCTGTCGGCAGATTAAGGGTTAATTATTGTAGGTAGCTGGCGGCGACATTGTGGGGGGCAGGTTAGGGGTTAATAAATATAATATATGGGTCGGCGGTGTTAGGGGCAGCAGATTAGGGGTACATAAGTGTAACGTAGGTGGCGGTCGGCAGATTAGGGGTTAAAAAAATTTAATCGAGTGGCGGCGATGTGGGGGGACCTCGGTTTAGGGGTACATAGGTAGTTTATGGGTGTTAGTGTACTTTAGAGCACAGTAGTTAAGAGCTTTATGAACCGGCGTTAGCCCAGAAAGCTCTTAACTACTGACTTTTTTCTGCGCTCACTTCAGCCACGACTCTAAATACCGGAGTTAGAAAGATCCCATTGAAAAGATAGGATACGCAATTGACGTAAGGGGATCTGCGGTATGGAAAAGTCGCGGCTGAAAAGTGAGCGTTAGACCCTTTCCTGACTGACTCCAAATACCGGCGGTAGCCTAAAACCAGTGTTAGGAGCCTCTAACGCTGGTTTTCACGGCTACCGCCAAACTCCAAATCTAGGCCTATATCTTTTGCAAGAGTCTCAGAAAGTTCTCCAGGACCACTGAACTTATTAGGCTCTAGAGATTAGAACTAGTGAAGGTATCACTGAGATTAGAACTAGTGAAGGTATCTTGTATTTCCTCCAGTTCCAATAGGGCATGACAAGCGTGTGTTTTAGGGTTCACATAGTCTTTTAACCTACTCCAAGCTGTGGGGTATGATGAGCTCCTGTTGAATCACAGTGCTCCGCATGGCATCTCCAAAACCAGAAAATCTCCTGGAACCAGTAGTTTTTTACGTACCTACCACCAACCAGAACTCCGGTGTTTGCAACGGTAAAAAGCGGGTGGATAGGGCTAATCACTACATCCCACTTAGGGCTCCATTTATCATTGCAATTCTCCTACATTTACGCCTATAAATACGCCGGCGTAAATTCTCTCCTATGTATTAAAACAAAATACGACCAAAAAAACTGATTTTCGACCGAAAAATCCGACCACTCTATTCTATCTCGCCAAGGCGCACATGTGCGCCGATTGAAGCTTAAAACAGCGCTTTTTCGGTCGTATTTTCATCAAATCGACTAACAGATCGCCAAATTTCATATTTATCACTATTTTGCGCCATGGGAGAACCTAATATTCTCCTACAATTACGCCCTCCAAAGTTCTCCATATCCACTGAGGAGAAAATTTCATTTACTTCATTTTTTGTGAGAGAGAAGATGGAATATTTTCTGCTGTTGTCTGCTATTTCTTTGGCAAGGGCCCGTGAAAATCGTCTTGCTGATGGTAATATGCCCATACGGAGACGCCAAAGAGTGCCTAGAGTTTTTTTACCCCGGTGTGGACTACAGGCATTGTCTGATAAGGAGATAAAGCAAAGATTTCGTATAAATAGGGAGAGTATTATAAATCTTTACTCTCTGATCCAAAATGACATAGACCCTAGGACAAGAAGAACAAGGGCGATACCTGGACTTTTAAAATTATTAGCAGTTTTGCATTTCTTGTCAACTGGTTCATTTCAGGCAGTCTCAAGTGCTGTGGTGGGCATTAGCCAGCCTTCATTTTGCAGGCATCTAAGAATTGTTTTAAAAGCAGTTTTGAAACATCTGAAGAAGTTTATTTTTGTACCCAGGAATGTGCAAGAATGGCACACAGTTAAGGCATCTTTTTATCAAGTAGCTGGTATGCCTAATGTTCTTGGTGCAATTGATTGCACACACATAGCTTTAAGACCACCAGCTTTAAGGGAGGAGCAATATAGGAATAGAAAAAGCTTCCATTCATTGAATGTTCAGGCTGTTTGTGATGCCAACCTCAAAATTTGGGCTGTGCGTTCAGGATTTCCAGGTTCCTGCCACGATTACCATATCCTCAAACAATCAGCATTATTTACATCGTTTGAACGTGGAGACATGCCCCATGGTTGGCTATTGGGTGAGTTTAACTTCATATTTTTTGTTGTTATTGTTTTTATGTTTAATTTTGGTTTTCAACTTTGAAGGACATAGATTTTTAGTTAGATGTATATACACTTTAGACCTTTTTTTTTTGTGAAAATTAATTTTATGATCTTTTCATTTATGTTATTATTTATTTCATTTAATTCTGTATTGCTAAAAGTGCATATAGATTGTTATTCCAATGTAATAATTCTTTTAATTTTTTTATTTGTAGGTGACAGTGGTTATCCGTGTAGGCCTTGGCTTCTGACACCAGTACCATCGCCCCATACACGTGCAGAGATCAAATTCAACGAGTCACACCGTAGTACAAGAAGTGCTATCGAGAGAACCTTCGGTGTGTTGAAGATGAGATTTCGTGTGTTGGACAGGTCAGGGGGAGACTTGCAATACTCACCAGAGAAGTGCAATGACATTATTTTAGTATGCTGCATGTTACATAATATTGCAATATCTCAAGTTAACGAAGATGATTTGTGTCTTGAGGATCAACCAGATGACATCTATGTCCCCCAACAAATATTAAACAGGCACACTACTAGGGCCGGTGTTCAAAATCGTATGGAAATTATTGAGAGATATTTTTCATGTAAGTAATTTTTTTTTTTTGGGTGGGGGTGGGGCAAAGAATTAGTATTATATTTCTGGATTGCTAATTATCTTTTAACATTGTATTACAGAAACCACGGATAACACAGGAGTTGTTTGAAAATTGGACAATAACAATCATCACTACTGTTATATAATCAGACAGATGAAAAAAAAAAGTTGTGTTTATTTGTTAATAAAAAAAATTAGTTTTTCTTCTTTTAATAAAAAATTTTTGAACAAACAAACAGCCTTAATTCTTTTTTGTATTTTAAATAACATTTTTATTGTAATAACAAAAACTTGAATACTGAAACATGTAACATTTTTTAAAAAATAACTTAAACTGTAACCAAATTCTAGTGTTTAACTTTTCAACATGAAAAAAATTTGAACATTAAAGTGCAAAAACAAGAAATATTAATAATTAATTATTGATTAGGAAATCTTCGATTCAAAATTTCTAATTTCTTTTTGGAATAATCCCTCTTAAATTCTGAATCAGCTTTTAAAATTGCATTTCTTTCTTCTTGTAACCTGATCAGTTCTTTAAAAAATGCACTTTGCTCATTCCTGAACCCCAATGCCATGTCTGTGAGGTTTTGTATATCATTTCCCCTGCCTGTGACATCTTCTGGGTTTATCAATTGTTCTGGTCTTTCATCTTCTTCAGGGTCATTGACCATGATATTCTGAGGAGTTTCTAGATTTGGTGGTGTTGGTCCCTCTGATGTTTGTCCCTCAACCTGAGTCTCATCCTCATCTTCTGGACATACAGAATCCTCAACCAGAGGTTCCAAATTGATTTCAACCTGATCTTCTGTATGACATGGAAAATATGTATTATTAATAGGTTACATTCATAAAATAACAAAAAATTAACATGACAATTAAATTAGAAGACAACCTACCCTCGAATAATAATATAGAATTGTCCTGCATCGATTGTAGTAAAGCACGAACACCTACAACAACATAAAAATAATATTAGAATATCAACTGCATCGATTTATACAATCAAAATATACATTAGACCACAAGTTATCATCAGTGCTCATCTGGTTGTTAATTATTATTAAAATATATAACAACTATTGGTTGTTTTTTACAAATAACTTACTCTGCCCTTCTTCTCTTTGTACTGTGGATGTGGAGGGTTCTTGGTCTTGTGAGGTGATTTCATTTTCCAAAGGTTGATCCTCTTGTGCATCAATCTCCTCTTCCTGACGTCCCTCATCTTCTTGCTCTAAATAATATAAATATACTTGTATTAAATTTCAATAATTATAGATAAAAACACAATTTCAAATATTTAGATAGATTTAGATAGACAATAGATAGTTATAACACTGACTAGATTACTTTTATTATAGTTCATGCCTCCATTTTCTCCATAATCCTTATGTGACAAATAAAAATGTAAACTAATCACCATTTTAATATCCAATAGCAAAAATCTACAAAATTAAAGAGATAGTGAGCATATCTACATATACTTTCCATAAAGGAATATCTATTGAATCGATATAATTACATAATAGATTTCAATAATAAAGATATATAGTTTTTCATTCTCTTTTTTTAAATCATGAACAACAAAATTTGGGTGTCGTTTACATTTAACTTACCTCTAAAATCCATAGTGTCTGCTGGGACATCCAGGCCAACCACAACGGCATCACCCATCCGTGCATAAAACATCTGTTCAAAGTCCGTTAATTTGGCCCTATATCCAGGGCCTCCACCGGTTCCTTTGGCAGATTGCTTTTCCCTGCAAACCTTTTTCTTTATGTTTTTTCTAATATCAGTTACTCTCTTCCGACAAGCCCGCACATCCTTAGGAAAACTTCCTTCAGCTGAAACAGATCTACTGATTTGTGTCCAAATTGTTCTCTTTCTCTGTGGGTTTACAGTTCTTGCTTGGTACCCAATGATTTCATCGTAGTGTTCGATAACAGCTTCGACCAAAATACAATTCTGCCGATGAGTGAACATGATACTTCTCCCGCTTTTGGTCTTTCCAGCTTGGGAAGATGCCATTGTAAAAATGTGATACAATAGAGCGCAAAAAATAACTAAAGTGTTGATACAAACTAAATAAAGTTTTCTTTTATAACGGTTTCCAAAAAAGTATCTAAATGTAGTTGATGAAAATGGGAGTATACTGTCTGATGTTCTGGAAAGATATGTCGCAGTTTATTTTTCATATGGAATACCTGGATTTCCATTTTTGTTTTTAATAACAATTTTACATGTAAATAAAGATAATTTGGTTATGAATAACAATATTAAATTTAAATATCATTACATTGTTTAATTTTATTTCACCTTATCAACGGATACATGTAACATTTGTTAATGTTGCCAAAAAAATAGTGCTGTTGTGGCGCAGTTCTATACAATGTTTCATTGTTATTAAAATGGATAAAAAAAAACATCAAGTTGTATACTAAAATACTATTTTTGATAATATTTTACAAAATATGTATCCAAATTGAGTGCTATTTGTAAAAATAGGTATTAGCTTACAAAATTGCGCATTTAAAAAAAAAAATTAGTACCGTCAGTGAGTAGAGATTGAATAATATTTAGAAAATGCCACGATCCAAGAAGTTCTCTATTGGAGAATTATTGATTATTTCTTACACTATGGATAAATATTTTCCAAAAAAAAGGAAAGGGATTTTCACTTTGGACCAGGACACAAGAAACCGAATTCTCTGTGAAATGGTGCGAAGAGTAAGGAGAGTCTCTGGGCAAAAACGAACGAGGAAACAATGTCTGAAAAGATATAACGACTTGTACCGGAGGCAATCTAAAATGCGCACTTTGATAAAGAGTTATCTTAAAAAATGTAAGCAATATAGATATAAATATAGTTTAATTATATAATCTTAAGTATTAAAAATGTATAGTTTTTAATTGGAATATTTTCAATAAGATAAACAAGTTAAACAATAATAGGATTAAAAGATTACCATTGCCTGCAGATAAGTGTGAATGAATCAAGTTTTTATAGGATTTTCAGACAAATTTTTTGTGTGTTTGGATTTTTAAGAATATATTTTCACAAATTTTGTATTTTATATTATTTAATAGTCAAAAGAAGAAGATCTCCAAGGTACCTTCTTCCCATTGATACCAATTCTAGTTCTGAAGGGGAATCAGACCCATTGCCCACAGTTTTTATGGATAAAGATAGGACTCAAGACACAGGTATAAAAAAATGTAACTGTAATTTCGAGAAAAAAAATAAAAATTCAAAGCCAGGTATTAAAGTAAATTTATCTTTTAACTTTTTTTTATAATGCTATAGATAATAGCACTCCAAATAATAATGCAATGGATGAGCAAGGAGAAGAAGATATCGATAACATTGAAGGTAATCTAAAAAAAAATTCTTTGAGATTTCTTTAACATATATATTTTATAAATATAAATTTATTTGTAATAATAATTTTAGGACATGTAGAGCCTACAGAGTCAGAAGAACATTTGGAACAAGATGAAGAACAGTTGGAACAAGAGGACGAGGAGGGCCATGAAGAAGATGAGGTTCATCAAGGAACATCAGGTGATTTTTTTTTTTTGTATGGTGATATATCCATTCTACAAACATTATATTTATATATATATATATATATCTATATATATATATCTATATATATATATATATATATATAAAAAACAATAGATATGTATGCATATATATATATATATATATACACATATATATATCAATTTTATTAATATGTGTATATATTTTTTTTAAAAACAAAAATATATATATATATATATATATATATAAACACAAACACATATTTTTTTATATATATCAATATATATATATATATATAGATCAATATATATATATTTATATATAGATAGATAAATAGATAGATATATGTAATATATATATATCGACAGATAGATATATGTATATAGATCAAAAAAGACAGATTTAAATATAGAAATAAAATTAATTGAAAGATAACATAGATAGAGAGAAAAATATTGTGTAAGATAGATATATTTTAAAATTACATTATCAATACATTGCAATCAAAATTTTGTTTTTTGAAGAAACTCAACAAAATATAAGAAACTTAGAGGTACACGATGAAGACTCTCAGTCACCTCAATATTATAACTGGGGTAAGTGTTATAGCATTTATGAATAAATATATGTTATTGCTGTTGGTAATTCCATTGACAGATATTTTTTTTACTCTCATGTCTATAAATGCTATTCAAAATAATCAAAATATATGTTTAATATAAATATATATATTTTTTATTTTTTAGTTCCGGATGATGAAAAAATTGTAATAAGCAAAAAAGAGCTCCTTGAAGTCCTGCTTAAAGCTGAAACTGGACTGATAAGCAGTTACTCAGCAGTCAGGAAAATGAGGCTGAAATATGAAAAAATGTAACTTTTTCATTTATGTGTTATTAAAAAATTTATGAATGTGCTAGCAACATTTTTTTTTTATTTTATTTTATATACAGAATAAATGCATATATTATTTAACAAATATAAACAATTGTCGTTATTGTGTAATGAATTGAAACATCTTATCAATGAAAGTGTAAGATTAGGTCAATGTAAGACGTTAATTTGAAAAGAATAGTAGTGAAATGTCTAGAGGGGTTGTGTAAAGTAGGTAGAGAAAAACAAATTAGTTGGTAAAGATAAAAGACGTGTTGAAAATCTAAAGGAATAATAGTTAAAGGTCTGCATGGGGTGTCTAAAATAGCAAAACAAAAGACAAAAAAACAAGACTTTGTAAGACATGTGCTAAAATAACGTAGAATAATAGTAAAAGGTCTGTATGGGGTGTCTAAAGTAGATAAACCAAAAAATAAGGACTTTGTAATATGTGAAACGTGTTAAAATAACGTGGAATAATAGTATGGGCTCCATTTATCATGATAAACGGAGGCCTAAAAGGTCTGTATGGGGTGTGTAATGTAGAGAAACCAAAACACATGACTTTGTAATAAGTAAGACATGTGTTAAAAATAACGTTGAATAGTAGAAAAAGGTCTGCATGCGGTGTATTAAGTAGATAAACAAAAAAAAATTACTTTGTAATATGTAAGCCATCTGTTAAAAATAACGTGGAATAGTAGTAAAAGGTTGTGGTTTGTAAAAAAAACACAAAAAGAATAATAATATAGAAATTTGTTCAATTCATATTACAAATATAAATGTTTATATAACCTTAAATTACAACAATTATATAACATTAATAAAAAGAATGGCTATATCCAGTAATAAAAAAGGAAAATACCAAAAATATGCGCTTTTTTACGATGATGGAATGGTAAATATAGTCGAGATTTATCATTAACACGCCGCATCTCGACTTTGGAAAAAAGCGGTATAATACGACCAGTTTTTTGATAAATATTGGCGCACAAGTGCGCCTCACAGAGGGCGAGCTGCGGAGAACTTCTTGGAGAACTGAAAGTCGGATTTCTCCAAACAATGATAAATGGAGCCCATAGTTAAGGTTAGTTTTGTGATACTAGCAAAGTCCCTTCTCTTTTTTTTGCTGGCAGTCGTCACAATGCTGTAGGGATCACAAGAGAAAGCGTTCTCCTCCAAAACATCAGTTGAGAGCTTCACTGCTGTCGCTTTTTGATGTATAATCAGATCCCAAACAGTATAGGGCCCCGGATCACACATTAAGACCCTCACAGGCACAAGCTTGTCTCTCACAGGTATAAGCTTGTCTCGCCGATGCTCCATTGTAGCTGGTAAAGAACTGTCACCACACTCCCTTATCGACCTGTTCGCTCTTGCAGGGTGATCAATTATCATAGGTCCTGATATTAGGAAGAGGCTGCATTACTCGGTTTTTATGCTCTGGTAGTGGTTTTCAATTAGCTGCACCATCTTACTTTCCCACCTATCCAGAGCCTCCAAATTTAAAGCAAGCTTTAAGTTGCAGGTCCACGTGGCTTTCTGAAGAGCATAGGTCAGGCTTGCAGTTTTAAAATCCATTTTTTTGTCTTGTAGATTTTAAGCTATGAGTATCTTCGCTCTAATAGTAAATGTTTTTTTTTATATATATATATATATATAAATAAAACTAAACAAAAAAAAAAAAAAATGGCAGCCCCAGAATGTACAATTAGAACGCAACTTCCTGACCCACTAATGGAATAATCTGGTTTATTTTGGTCCGAAAATAGTTCCCCATATATAAGATAAAATCATCCCAAACTTTTATATATCCATTTATCCTATTTGTTTTGTAAAATTTAGTATTATGGGACTCCAGGATGGCCTGACTTGCCAATCGATGTTTAACTGCACCAATCAAAGGAGTTTCTTTACTGATCCACTTATTAAAAATAAGTGACCTTGTAAGAACAATTGCCCATTGGATGAATTTATACTTTGAGCCCCCGCTTTCTGCTCTATTTAAACATAACGAATTTTCTTCTGAGATCTTAATCATTTTCCCCAAGACTATAAATTTTAGATATTTAACTTTACCCCAAAGTTGACTTATTTTTGGACAAAAGTATACCAGATAAAGAATATTGGGGTCCCCCCTACAATTTTTGCAAATATTCTCGGTTTGAATATTCCATTTTAGTACTCTCCTGGGGGTAATATAATCTTGATGAAAATGTTATTCTCTAAATTTTTATTTTATTTTTTTTTTTTTTTGCAGTCAAAAATTGTATTTTAATTGTATTCAAATTGTAACAAAATTGTTTTTAAAAAACATATTTTCTGAAAAAAATTAAATGTATATTCAAATTGAAAAAGAAAGAAATCCATTTAACGTGCACAGAAGAAATCATAATAAAACTACAATGTACATGCAAACACTGTAAAAATCATATTTATATTATGAAATTAAAAGTGTATTATTTTCCTGATTGTAAAATGAGTTTTCACGCCTCTGGACAGGGGAGTTTCATGGGATTGGCCTAGCTGAATTTTCTAGCTCAGGTCTGATGTATTCTATAAACATTTTTCTTGCAAACTAAAAGGCGAGATTGTATCAAAATATGCAAAACACTTATTACCCTTATAAAAAAACACCTGCATACAAAAAAATTGTTAAAGTAATCTGATTTGTACTGGCTTCAGAATTTATATATTTTTTTTTTTTTTTTTTTTTTTTTTTTATTGAGACAACATATTAAACAACAGTATGCCAATAGATATAAAATTGGAGGTACAATGTAATGTCATTGAATAATACAATTAAATGTCAAATATTGCATACTTTTATATAACAAAAAAAGAAAGAGTGAATAAGAAACATGGAAATAAGGATGAAAGCAAGTCTATACGGTAAATGGGTCTCTTTTCTGGAAGTAACGCTTTGTAAATACAGGTTTAGATATTGAGTCTGTGTTTAAAGATGATATTGGTACTCAGCATGATAGAGATATAGAATACTGGGATTTATGTAAGACGGACATAATGGGTTATAGAGGGGAAGAGAGAGGAGAAGAGAAGCAGGGAGAGAGGAGAGAGAGAGAAAAAAAAAAAAAAAAAAAAGGGGGAGAGGGGGTGAAGGAACGGGAAAGCAGAAGATGATTAATGAGTCTATGGTGTGGTTTAAGGGCTTGAGGACCAGTTGGGGAACCTAGTGAGCCATGGGAGCCAAATTTCATAGAAGGCATTAGTGCTATCAAGTACTCTGAACGAGTATTGTTCCATTTGGCCAATGTAATGTGTAGATGAGATTACCTGAGAGAGAGTTGGCGACCTCTCCTCTCTCCAAGCTCTAGCTAGGGTCAGTTTTGTGGCCATGAGGACATACATCGTGAGTGCTTCTCCAGAGGTGGTAAGGTCAGACATTCGCATGTGTAAAAGGGCAACCTCAGGGGTAAATGGGGGGGTGAGGCCTAATGCCCGAAGGAGTGTAAATACTTTCTTCCATAATGGCTGAATTATTGGGCAAGACCACCATATGTGGAGTGGAGAACCAAGCATCTTGCATCCTCTCCAGCACTCTGGAGATTGGGAGTGATAGATCTTGTGTAGGATGGTTGGTACATGGTGCCAACGGACCAAAATCTTATAATGTAGTTCCCACAGTGTGGCACAATGGAGGATCTTTTTGGTTGTTTTAATTCTGGCATGCCAATCCTCTAGAGTAAGGGTGAGACCGATTTCTCTCTCCCAGGCCTGATGCTGTGAGATTTTTTGCGAAGGAGCCGGGTTAATAAGTAAATTGTAGTGAAGGGTCAGGAGATGTCGGAGAGCGTGAGCTCCCCGCCATGCTTTCTCCCATGTGGTTAAAGGGCGTAGAGTTTGTTTAGGGTAACCCCAAGTGCGTAAGCGAGTGCTCAATCGGAATCCCTCAAAGTGTAATTTAAGTGGAAGTTGAAATTTCGCACACATTGCTGGGTGTGAGAGCCATGTGTCTAGCTCATAGAGGTCGGAGACCTGTAGTGCGTGTACCTGTGGCCATAGGTCATGGTGGGAGTCTGGAAGGCAGAAGAGAGCGGCAGAGATTGTCATGGCTGGAGAGGGGTGGGGGGAGATGTCTGAGTGGTGTCTGATTTGGTCCCAAAATCGGAGTGTGTGTCTGAAAATAGGATGCAGGCCATCAACGTCTCGTCTGTGATGGGGGGGATCCAGATTATGTCGGGGAGGGTTATATTTGAGGGCAATAGTGAGGATTCTAGAGAGTACCAGCAGAGATGTCTCTCAGGATCATTCCAGCGAAGGATATGTGAGAGTCTTGCGGCATTGTAATATGTGATCATATTCGGGAGAGCAAGGCCTCCCTGTAAGATCGGTTTTTCGAGTGTGCGGCCCGAAGTCCTAGGACGACGGTCTCTCCAGACATACGAAGTGATTAGACTTTGAAATCTATTAAGGAGTGGTCTCGGGATGTTGTAAGGAATAGATCTAAAAAGATATGTGACCTTGGGGAGGAAGGACATCTTTATCGCGGCAATACGGCCTGTCCAAGAGATCTCCCTAAACTCCCATGAATCTAGCAACTTCCTAAATTCCGGAAGTCTATCGGTATAATTCTGTGATATCGTGGTCAGTGGATCTGGGCTGAGGTGAACTCCTAGGATCTTAAGCGAAGAAGATTTCCATTGGAAGTGATAGGTGGACTGTAGTATAGAGAGGGTTTGCGGAGGGATGTTTATGGGAAGCGCCTCAGTTTTAGTTACATTCAATTTGTAGAAGCATAGTGAACCGAATTTCTCGAGGAGAGTAAAGACTGCAGGGAGAGAAGTGTCAGGAGAAGTGAGGAAGAGAGTGATGTCATCTGCATAGAGGGAAATTTTATGGGTATGTGGACCTATTGTTAATCCTAATGTCTGAGGGTCTGATCTGATAGATTGAGCTAAGGGCTCTATAGTGAGGGCAAACAACAGTGGGGATAGGGGACAGCCCTGTCGGGTACCATTTGCAATCGTGCATTTGGGAGATTGGAACCCCACCCCGCGAACAGTAGCCGTGGGGCGGTTATAGAGAGTTTGAACCGCACCTACAAAGGAGGTAGGAAAACCAAAAATGGTCATAGCCTCCCATAGGAACTCCCACCTGACCCTGTCGAACGCTTTTTCTGCGTCTAGTGACAGGGCCAGGAAGGGGATTTGCCGGCAGTCCGCAAGATGTAGAATATCCAGGATTCGTCTAGTTGCATCGACTCCTTCTCTATTCGGGATAAAACCAACTTGATCGTTCGCTATAAGGGAGGGAATAACTTTTGCAACCCTATTGGCAAGGAGTTTGGCATATATTTTGGTGTCAGTGTTAATCAATGAGATTGGTCGATAGCTGCTGCACAAATCAGGGGGTTTACCCGGTTTTAAAATGGTAACTATTGTAGCTTCTAAAAATTCAGTTGCTAGAGGGGTACCTGATAGTACGTCTTGGAAGAACTTACCGAGGATAGGGAGGATCTGAGGTAAGAAAGTCTTGTAAAACCTTGCTGTGAATCCGTCTGGGCCAGGGGCTTTCCCTAATTTTAGGTTGCGTATAACGTTTGAGATTTCTTGTGTGGTGAACGGGGATGTCAGAGGGGAGGAGTCCTCGGGAGATAATGAGGGGAGGGCAAGGGATCTAAGGAACTCAGAGATATGTTGGACTGAAGAGGCCGGAGATTCCAGATTGGACTCTATATTGTAAAGGTCAGAGTAATATTGCCTGAAGGTGTTGCCAATTTCACGAGGGGCAGTAGCCTGTGTCCCTAGGGGAGTGCGTATGGACATGATTCTGGCTTGGGCTGTGCGGTTTTTAAGTTTGTTGGCTAGAAGCGTGGAGGCTTTGTTAGCAAAATGGTAATAAATCCTTTTATACTTCTCTAACATGGATTGGGTTTTCTTGAGTTCAAGAGTTTGGATTTGTTGCATAGTGTCTGAGATTTTGTCATTGAGAGAGGGGGAGTATGTGTGAGATAGGTCTGCTCTAAGTTGGCGAAGCTGGATATTCAAAGAGGATAAGGAGGACTTGCCTTTTGCCCGAGCCTCCCATTCGAATTGGATGAGGTGGCCTCTCACCACTGCCTTCAGGGCGGCCCACTGGTTTTGTGCTGAGGTCTGATCATTGTCATTAAGGGAGATATAATCTGTGATTATGTTCTGTAGGGAAGTCTTAAGATGTGGGTCTGTAAGAGTCCAGTCCTGTAGGCGCCAAGTGAGAGGAGGTGGGCGGGTGTATGGGCCTATTTGCATGTGGAGTGAGTCATGATCTGACCACGAAACTGGGGAGATAGTAGTAGAATAGACATTGTCAAGGAACTTGGCACATACAAAAAAGTAGTCTATGCGCGTATGTGATCTATGTGGAAAAGAGTAGAAAGTGAATTCCTTATCTTGTGGGTGTAGAGCACGCCAAACGTCATATAAGTCATGTAGTGCTATTAGTGATTGGAGGGCTGAGGATAGGGAGTGGGTTGCTCTATCATTTCTAGAGAGTGGAGGTCCTAATCTGTCTAATTGTATATCCCATATGAGATTGAAGTCCCCTCCTATTATGAGGTCTCCCTGCTGTATAGAAGCTATAGACTTAAGTAAAGTTCTAAGGAAGTTGACTTGTTTACTATTCGGTGCATATATGTTAAGGAGGGTAACTAGGTGGGTATTTATTCTACAGACAGCGATAATATAGCGTGCTTGGGGATCTAACTCAGTATAGATCTGATCATAATGGACATTCTTGCCTATATAGATAGCTACCCCTCTAGATTTCGATGGGAATGTTGCATCTAGAAGTGTTGGGTAGTGTTTGGAGGTGTATCGTTTGGAATATACGTGAGTCCAGTGTGTCTCCTGAATGAAGGCGATGTCTACGTGGTTTTTACATAAATAGTTAAAGAGGAGGCTTCGTTTGGTAGGGGAGTTCAAACCCTGAACATTAAGAGTTAGAAGATGTAGGCCTTTCATGGTGCACTTGGGTTGTGATCAGTGGATGGGGGTAGAGGGAAGAGAGAGAAGGACAAAAAAAAAAAAAAAAAAAAAAAAAAAGGGGGGGGGGGGGGTCGGGTAGAGTCCGAGAAATGTGGATGAGTACCAATTATAGAGATAGGGAGCAAGAGTTAACTTCACTTATAAAGATATATATTTCGGGAAATGGGAAACAGCGGGCCAGAGCCGCTTTGTATAAAAGGAGGAAAGGGATATGGGTAGGAAGGGGTGAGGAGATATGTTAAGAGGCCTTGAGTTGAGCTATCGTAAATAGAGGAGTATATGGTGAAGAGAGAGGGGGGGATTGAGGAAGGGGGGGGGGCGGAGCCTTGAATGTATATTCAGTGGGGGGTTAATATGAGGACGGGTAGACGGAGCTGTAAGTCGTGGAAGTGAGAGGTGGGGACAAATGGTGGAATAAGTATTGGGGGAGGGAGGTAGATGGGAGGAAATAGGAGAAGAGAAAAAAAGTGCAATCCTGTAGAAAGGGGTAGAAATAGTGGCAGTGTTCGAGTAGGAGGTAAGAAGGAGGCGTGGGAGGGAGGGCCGAGAGGGAGCGGGGGCAGAGCCCCCCAATGTTGGATGGAGAGGTGGGTGAGATGATTCAGTAGAGGGTGATGATGTGTAGAATATTGAGAACTGGATAAGTAGATATTTGTATAAGGACTATCCTGTATAGAAAGGTATGATTTAGCGTATGTGGTGAGAGGATAAGTAGTAAGGGAGGAAGAGGAGTTGGATGGAGGTAAATGTAAAAAGAACATGAAGGTTAGTGGAGGTATCATGACAGTTGTGGATATGAGAATAAGAGCTTGAGGGTGGTATAGAGAACTTATAAGAGAGAGTAAACATGGCCTTGTTGACCTGGACATTTAACCTAGAGCATAAATTCTGATAACAACTTTTTAGTTAGCTAAGTGCAATGGTGATAGAGGAGAATAAAGGACAAAGGGATACTAAGAGAAGGGTGAGCTAATAATATTAGACCAATAATACCTGTGTTAAGTTTGTATACATTGAATCCTAAATTTCCTTTAGAGAGAACAAAGACTGAATGCAATAACTTAATGAGCAAAATCAACAAGATAAATAACATTTCGGGCATTTAACAAATCACAAGTAATAAGAGCTTGAGGGTGGTATAGAAAACTTATAAGAGAGAGTAAATATGGCCTTGTTGACCTGGACATTTAACCTAGAGCATCAATTCTGATAACAACTTTTTAGTTAGCTAAGTGCAATGGTGATAGAGGAGAATAAAGGACAAAAGGATACTAAGAGAAGGGTGAGCTAATAATATTAGACCAATAATACCTGTGTTAAGTTTGTATACATTGAATCCTAAATTTCCTTTAGAAAGAACAAAGACTGAATGCAATAACTTAATGAGCAAAATCAACAAGATAAATAACATTTCGGACATTTAACAAGTCACAAGTAAACTTGCGATATATAAACTTGTCATAATAAGACTTTATCAGAACTGTGTAGGAAAATAAGGAGCCGTGAGCCAAGAGTAGAGTAAGAGATGTACCCGTGTGTGGGCTCTAGGCTTACCTGTCCGTCGAATGTTCATAATAAGCGTCCAGGTAGGGAGACCTAGGATAGGGGGGTGAAAAAAGAGTAAGATGTGTACCCGTATGTACACCCCCAATCCCAAAATAACCCCTGGAGGTAAGTCCAATAGGAAAATGGAAAGAAACAGTCTTTCAAAGGGGCAGGAAAAGGGATATTAGTGCAACAAGTAACTTCAGATAGGACATAAGGGTCAGCCCAGGTCTTGAAGTAGTGGAGTAGAGGCTCTGGAGTGCCATTCAGAGGCTGAGGGGTCCAGATCACCTGTTTTTCCTTTTTTCCTGGGGGGTAGTCCAGGGGGGCTAATGAGTTCCCAGGTGGTGAGGAGTTTCGTGCCTTGTTCTAAGGAGGAGACTGTGTGAGATGAATCTTGGTATTGAACATGTAACTTCACAGGGAATCCCCACCTGTATTTGATCTTGTTTTGTCTGAGAGCCAGGGTGAACTGATGGAAAGTCCTTCTTTTGTTTAGTGTGTATGGAGATAGGTCAGGGAAGATCTGAAACTTGTTGTATGGTTCCTTAAGGGGTCTGTTAGTGAAGGAGGCTCTCATGATCTTCTCTTTAGTGGTGTAGTAGTGTAGGCGTACAATGACGTCTCTGGGAGTGTCAGGTATGGAGTTACGGGGGCGTGTGGACCTGTGTGCTCTGTCCATTAGGAGATCTTGATCTGTGGTGGAGTCAAGGATGATCTTAAACAATGTAACCAAGTATTGTTGGAGGTTTGATGTAGAGACATCTTCCGGAATTCCGCGGATCCTGAGGTTGTTGCGGCGGGATCTGTCTTCATTATCTGCCAACTTGGATTCGAGATCGGACATTTGTTCTGCTAGTGATTGAGAGTAAGCTAAGAGGTTGGCATGATCAGTCGCCAAATCTTCATGTTTCCTCTCAAGGATTTCAGTTCTCTCTCCCAGAGAAGAGATCTCGCGTTTCAGTTCGCCAACTGAGTGACGGAGCTCCTGTCTTAGGGACGAATAGTGAGTGTCCATCTTATCAGTTAAGATTCTGATGGATTCTAGAAAAGTTGATTGAGAGAGTGTGGTTTTATCTTTGCGAGTTACCTCAGGTCTAGAATTATCTGCCCCTGGAGCTGCTGAATCTCTGGAATCCTCTCCTGAGAACTCAGGATCTGAGAAGGTTTTACTATGGAAGTGATCCGTGAGAGTCCTCTTAGGATTTTCCTGGTGCTTTGGTTTTCTTTTGATAGACTGAGCCATGTCATAGGTGGGAGGCTATCCAGAGAGTAGAATTTAAAGGTGCAGGCTTGAAGTTGCTGAATCAGTGATAGATGAATTTTGGGGGGATGTTACCCCCGCCCCTCCAAAGCCAGGTGCTCTAGCCCATCATTTTCCTATATCAGGGTGTAGATAGGGAGGTTCAGTAGTTCACTGCAGGTCTGTAGGAAAGGTGAGCGATTCCCCCTCTCCTGGGGATGTACCACCTCTGGGCGAGACCGGTAAAAGGAGAGAGAATATGACCCGCGCCCTAGGGGTGGATGCGGGAAAGGGGGGAGAGGGGGGCGTCCAGGGGAGCAGAGATGTTGCTCCCGCATAGACCGTGCAGAGTGTCCTCTCCAGGATGAGGCTCCACAATGGTAGCAAGTGACCTGGGCACGATACAAACTCTGCAGACTACATTGGGAGGAAGAGTCGTGAGGTGGCCTCAATAATTCTGTAAGAGGCTGTGGCTGCAAATAGAATTTCTGAGTGTTTTGATTGTGGCCCACTAGATCAATAAGCTGTATTGCAGAGGGGGATTAGTACCGTCAGAAGGTAATGTAAGCAGTTATATGCTGCTGCAGTGTTGTACAATCCTCAAATAGAGAAGGCTAGGACGCAAGTCCCAATTACTGACAGAGGGGATTAAACATAAAATATAGAGGTCTCACCCACAGATCTGTCACCTAAGTCAGAGTTTGAAGGGATGCACTGACTTCTGCTGGGCTGGGGTCCGGTATTCACTGTTGCAGGTATGGAGCGTGGAGGTAGATGCCGGAATCTGTCTCCGGTGTAAATCTCAAGCTTGTCCCAGCTACCTTTTGATTGCGCTCTGGAGCCCCAGGCAATGTCGAGGGAGGAGAGACACCAAGTCCCACTGTCCGGTGTGATATGGATAGGGCTTGTGAGAAGGATGTGCGCGTTAGCGCAGCTACTCCAGAGGCTTCGCGTGACACCCTGTATGAACGGGAGTTAAGTAAAGATCGTTATTCTCTAAATTTATCCGCCCTAGTAACAGTTTTAAGGGTTGCAAAACTTTTTTTAAATCTACACTAAAGTGACTGTCTAACCTATTCCACTTGCTGTTGTATTCTCTAGTTATTCCCTCCACAACCGAAGATTGTAGAGTACCATAAATGACAATAAACCTTTCTTAATCTTAAGACAGTCTAGTATAGGCTGTAATTGACCAATATTTGGTGAGATTTTTATCATCTGAAGTAAATAATGCTTTGCTTGCATAAAAAAACTGTATCCATTGTTGGCACACTATATATTCTTTGGAATTCTTTAAAGTTATAGGGTTTTGAAGTTAAAGGGTCCAGCAAATGATTAATAGAACAGATATTCATACTCTTCCAGAGTTGAAATACCTTACAATGTAATCCGGGTAAGAACCTAGGATTACCTAGGAGAGGAAGTTGTTTAGAAACCAAAAAAACTTTCCCCTATGGACTTCATTGAGGCTCTCCAGGCTGATAAAAAGTCCTCTTGCGAGCTGCTGGTGCAATGCTGAATACGGAGAGCATATTGCTCTCTGTATTCAGCGAGGTCTGGCGGACCTGATCCGTACTGTTGGATCAGGTCCACCAGACTTTGTTAAATAGAGGCCATAGCCTCCAAATCTTCTGCCAAAATCTCAGGCATTTTTATATTTTCCAAGAACCCCTGGATATCATTTCTCCCCGTGGAGTTTGGGAAGTGTATACATTTTTAAAGTAATTTTGGAATAGAATAATTATTTCTTCTATTTTATTTGTAGTCCCCCCCCCCCCTCGTTTATAGTCACTATAGATTTTCTTTTTTTTGTTTTATTGACCAAGTTTGCTAGATATTTCCCCACTTTATTTCCAAATCTCTCAAAATGCATTGAGCTTTTAACTATTGACTTTCCTGACAAACTTAAAAGAAAATGTTTGCTGTCCTTTTTAATTTTATAATAGTTAAGTCTGTTTTCCTTAGATGGATGTTTGAGACAAAAGTATACTATAGAGAGGGCTTCCACTAGCTTTCTATTCACAATGTTCCCCTCTTTCTTTAATTTAATGAAATATAACATAACTTCTGCCTTCTTGGTTGCTTTAGCCACCTCCCAGTATATAGCCATATTGTTCTTATGATCTATATTATTCAGCCTGTACTCATTCCACTTTGATTTTAAAAATTCTACAAATTTTAGTGACTTGGCCAAATAACTGGGGGGAAAAGGGCATTATAATTAGTTCTATGTGGTTCATTTAAAGTGAAAGTAACAGGAGCATGATCTGAGAATACAAATTCGAGAATATTTATATCTATAACTCTCAGAGATTATGTTATTAAGAAAAGATCTAATCTAGCCAGGGTGTTTTGAGATTTGGAAAAACAGGTATAATCTAACTTGTTCGGGTTTAAAAGTCTTCATGCGTCTACTAATTTATAATTCACAGAAATACTGTAAATACCTATAATTCATAATTGGACTTATAGAAATATCAAATACAAAGGATGGAGGCAGCGCCAAAAGGCTATCTGGCAATTAAAAATATAATTTCTATGAAAAAGTGTGGCATTCAAGCTCAGAAAATGTTGTGTCGTTTAGAATTGATTTGAATCTAAATTCTCACAATGAGTATGCAGCTCACGTTATATATATATATACAATTGGACCATAAGATCTGGCTTGGATTATTTATAATTCCACACTTTTTCATAGAAATTATATTTTTAATTGCCAGATAGCCTTTTGGCGCTGCCTCCATCCTTTATATTTGATATTTCTATAAATTCAATTGCACAACTGTGAGAGGTGCATTTAGGAGGCAGGCAATTCTGGTTAACTTACCATCGGTTTACACTAACCCTGTAACTAGTCTGCATAATTGGACTTATACTTTTGCCCCTTAGATAACCCATTTCCGATAAGATTCTTCCTATCTAGGGAAGATTTTGGGGTTACATTGTAGTCTCCCATGATTATAACTTTACCCTCTGGGAAGTTATCTAATATTCTATAGATTTTATTCCAAAACCTCCAGTCTGATTTATTAGGCCCATAATTAATATTCCCTATTATATACTCCTTAACCTCAAGGTTGATGTGTATAAATACAAACTGTCCTTCTTTGTCAATTATTTTCTGTTTTAGTTCATATTTTAATTTTTGATTTAAAAGAATTGCTACCCCTCTTGAAGATTTAGTATATGAAGAACCATTAACCTCCCCGATCCACCTTTCCCTAATTTAATGTTCCATTTCCGAAAGGTGAGTTTCCTGGAGACCCATGATATCCATCCTTCTCTTACTTAAATAGTTTAGGATGGCTTTTCGTTTAATTGGAGAATTGATTCCTCCCACATTCCAAAACAAAATTTTAACCATTAATTACTAAAGATATACTAATATTATTAATGAACTAATGGGCCAAGAGGGGGGAAAAACTGCACAGAAAACTACACCAAAAACAAACAAACAAGCACAAATATCTATATCCTTCTTACACACCTCTTAACATAAGCAATTTTCATTTCTGATAACCCATATGTAAAAGTGATTTCCCTTTCCCGAGGAGAGAAAGAAAAAAAATACATATTTTTTCCTGATCATATATTCCAGAGCGAAGGTTGCCAGTGAGAGTGCTTTCCCCTAACAAAGAACCCCAATTATCCTTGAACCTTACATTACATGTGAGGTACGCTACATTATAATTGAACTCTCCTCAACTAGGGTACCAACAGTACTCTGTTAACTTAGTGTTACTAATACAATACCCCGACTGATGGCCAGGTGTATTCTGCAGCTATTTCTGTGTCCAAACTCATGTACCCCTAAAAAAACAAACAAAAAAATAAATTCTTGTGAATAATTAAGCCTGGAACCAGGTACAACAAGACTGCTAGAGAAGTGCCCCATTTAAATGTTAACCCTTATAACCCATGGCACCTTAACAACTGCTTTACTACTCCTATTTTACCTAGAAGTAAGTATACACTAGTATACCATTAGTGTTATTATCATATTATCATGTGTAAAAAAAACCCACTTAATAACATTCTATATCCCCCAACAGTGTTATATTCCCAATTGATTCTAACATCTATAGCGGTGGGGGGAGGTGCCGAGTTGTGACGTCTCTGCATCACGTAGGAAGGAGATAAGCATGCAGAGAAGGGAGGTGAAGTGAGCGGTGGGCGATTCTCGGACCACGGACCCATGCTCAGCTTAAAAAGCAAACTTTTACCCTGCAGCTTAGCTGCCACAGCCAACCAAACTGCACATGCGGCGCAGCTTTGCAGGTGATGACACGACTGGAAAGACAGACTGGATGTTCCTGTTCACCCCGGCACAAAGAGGAGGCATAGGCCTCTATTTATTAAGCCGTCAACTTTCTAGCATTCAACGGCACCAATACGCTCGCCTAAGATCGCCTAACATCGCTGCCACGGACCTGAATACGTTCGCCAAAATTATCAAGAAAGCTGTCAAAAAGCTGCGCACCAAGTACGATGCGATGAGCAGCGGACTGTTGTTAACTAACAGTCATCAATCTCGCTGCTCATCGGCTTATTCGCAGCTTTCTTGCTACCCTGTCACTAAGCACCCACACTATACTATACTGTTTTACCCCCTGTACCGTTGCTCCCGAAGCCCCCCGCACCTAAATAAAGTTATTAACCCTTAACCGCTGCTCCCGGAGCCAACCGCCACCTACATTATATGTATTAACCCCTAAACTGCCACTCCCGGAGCCCACCGCCAACTACATTATATGCATTAACCCCTAAACCGCCGCTCCCAGACCCCGCCGCAACTAAATAAAATGTTTAACCCCTAAACCACCGCTCACGGACCCTGCCGCCACCTACATTAAATATATTAACCCCTAATCTGACCCCCCTATACCACCACCACCTACATTAAATTTATTAACCCCTAATCTCCCACCCCCAATGACGCCGCCATTATTTTAACTTTATTAACCCCTAAACCTAAGTCTAATCCTAACATCTTTCTAACTTAAATATAATTTAAATTAATCTAAATAAATTATTCCTATTTAAAACTAAATACTTACCTATAAAATAAACCCTAAGATAGCTGCAATATAACTAATAGTTACATTGTAGATATTTTAGGATTTATTTTTATTTTACAGGCAAGTTTGTATTTATTTTAACTAGGTACAATAGTTATTAAATAGTTATTAACTATTTAATAGCTACCTAGTTAAAATATATACAAAAGTACCTGTAAAATAAATCCTAACCTATGTTACAATTAAACCTAACACTACACTATAATTAAATTAATTACCTAAATTAAAATAAATTAATTACAATTAAATACAATTATCTAAAGTACAAAAAAACAAACACAAAATTACAGAAAATAATAAAATAATTTCAAGTTTTTTTCAACTAATTACACCTAATCTAATCCCGCTAATAAAATAAAAAAGCCCCCCCAAAATAATAAAAAATCCTACCCTATACTAAATTACAAATAGCCCTTAAAAGGGCTTTTTTGCGGGGCATTGCCCCAAAGTAATCAGCTCTATTACCTGTAAAAAAAAATACAAATCCCCCCCAACATTACAACCCACCACCCACACACCCAACCCTACTCTAAAACCCACCCAATCTCCCCTTAATAAAACCTAACACTACCCCCCTGAAGATCACCCTACCTTGAGACGTCTTCACCCAACCGGGCCGAAGTCCTCAATGAAGCTGGGAAAAGTCTTCATCCAACCGGGCAGAAGAGGTCCTCCAGCCGGGCAGAAGACTTCATCCAGGCAGCATCTTCTATCTTCCTACCATCTGACGAGGAGTGGCTCCATCTTGAAGACATCCGACGCGGAGCATCCATACAGACAGATGACTACCCGATGAATGAATATTACTTTAAATGACGTCATCCAAGATGGCATCTCTTGAATTCTGATTGGCTGATAGAATTCTATCAGCCAATCGGAATTAAGGTAGGAAAAATCCTATTGGCTGATGCAATCACCCAATAGGATTGAACTTGCATTCTATTGGCTGATTTGAACAGCCAATAGAGTGCAAGCTCAATCCTATTGGCTGATTGGATCAGCCAATTGGATTGAACTTTATTACTATTGGCTGATTGCATCAGCCAATAGGATTTTTCCTACCTTAATTCCAATTGGCTGATAGAATTTTATCAGCCAATCGGAATTCAAGGGACGCCATCTTGGATGACGTCATTTAAAGGACCAGTGATTCGTCGGGTAGTCGTCGGTCTGGATGGATGCTCCGCGTCGGATGTCTTCAAGATGGAACCGCTCCTCGTCAGATGGTTGAAGATAGAAGATGCCGCCTGGATGAAGATTTCTGCCCGTCTGGAGAACCTCTTCTGCCCGGTTGGATGAAGACTTCGCCCGGCTTTGTTGAGGACTTAGGCCCGGTTGGGTGAAGATGTCTCAAGGTAGGGTGATCTTCAGGGGGTAGTGTTAGGTTTTTTAATTGGGGATTGGGCGGGTTTTAGAGTAGGGTTGGGTGTGTGGGTGGTGGGTTTTAATGTTGGGGGGGAATTGTATTTTTTTTTTTACAGGTAAAAGAGCTGATTACTTTGGGGCAATGCCCTGCAAAAAGCCCTTTTAAGGGCTATTTGTAATTTAGTATAGGGTAGGGATTTTTATTATTTTGGGTTTTTTTTTTATTTTATTAGGGGGATTAGATTAGGTGTAATTAATTTAAAATTCTTATAATTATTTTTTTATTTTCTGTAATTTAGTGGGGTTTTTTGTACTTAATAGTAGTTATTTTTATTTAATTTTAATTAATTGTAGTTAATTGTAGTTAATTTGTTTAATTGTATTTAATTATAGTGTAGTGTTAAGTGTAATTGTAACTAGGGTTAGGATTTATTTTACAGGTTAATTTGTCTTTATTTTAACTAGGTGGCTATTAAATAGTAAATTAAAAAGTTCAAAGAATGTTCCAAACAAAGGTTGATATAGAGAGAAGGATATTCCTTTAAGATTCCAAAATCCCTTGTTGTTTCCCAACACGAGTACTCTCTTGTGCAGCTCCAATTAAACCAGGCAGATCCAAGCCTCAGTTGAAATGACAAAGATATGTAAAAAAAGAAAAGAGAGAGCGCACAAAAATGACTCAAGTGTAAATTTTATTAAACAAATTGCACACACTTTTATGTTGCACTTACTAGATCAATATTAAAAAACAGCATTCAGGATGATACTCTCAATCCTCAGCGTTTATGCTGCCTCACACTGCAGCCTAGGATAGCAGTGTCTCCTGATGTTATGGCGAAAAACAAAGTCTTTTACAGGGCTTTCTGGATGCCCTGAATAGCTTCTTTTTTGCCTGGGATCTTGAGTTATCTCGTAACGGGCTGAAGTCCAATCAGACTTAGTTGGTGTGTCTGTCAAATGCACATAAAGCTTAAAAGGCTTTTTGCATCTAAAAGATCGTGCTGTCAGAAGTTTTTGTTAAATAAATATGTGACAAACTAAATTGAAATACAACATCCAGATTTAAAAATGCAATTATTATGAATATAAAAAGCAAACAGTTCATAGATATACCGGACACTTCATACAAAACTTTTGGTTATGCAAGGTCGAATTACTTCTAAGTATTTCTCTATATGCTGCAGCAATAAAGGTTTGCATATCCACATAAAATGCTACACGTTTAAAAATACATCATATTTATACATTAATATTATCTGTTTGGGACCTAAATACAATTATTTGAATATAGAAAACGAACAGTTCATAAATATACCGGACACTTAAAAAAAAACCTTCGGTTGTGCAGAAAAGAATTACTTCTAATCATTTCTCTATATGCTACAACAATAAAGGTTTGCATATCAACATGAAATGCTACAAGTTTAAAAATACATTATATTTCATATGTTAAAATTATCCCTATGTGGGAATATGTTTGGTACCTAAGCATAATTACTTTTAATGGACCATCTTAATTAAAAAAGTGTAGATTCCTCATTTGATTTTAAAATTTGCTGATTATATACACATATTTTATTAAAATTGATCGATGTGTTGTTTGTAATTAACTCCATGTTGTATGTATGGCACATATTTATACATAATGATACTACCTAGTACTTGTAATTAATTTATATTTAAAATTTAAAAAGAACATCAGAACGGATAAAATGTAAATACCTTAAATTAATTATACTAAAAATAGCCCAAAGTTATTTAGTGATAAAAATTTAAATAATAAAAAATGCGTAACTGGATAAAATAAAAAATACATTAATTTTTAAAATTCGACCTCAATATTAAAGTTAAAAGTTCCTTTTTGTTATATGAACATTAATACCACTTTAAAATGCAAATTAATCTAATAAAATTGTATCCCTATTAAAAATGGAATTTTTTGAATGTGTTGGTTATTATGGGCTCATATATAGGCAGCTACATCTATGTCTATATTTAGACCATGGGGTTGTAGTGTTTTTAATCTATAAATCCATTTTCTTTCTAGTTTCCTTATATCTAAAAGGTGATTCGGTTTCATCAAAGACACAGTATCTATAACTTGTACCTTTAGGGAACTTGGGTTGTTTCCATGGCATTCCAAAAAATGTTTTGTAATGCTATGATTAGTCATCTTTTCTTTAATATTATAGATATGTTCATTTACTCATCTCCTGTTTCGTGTGACCTACATATAGTAGGCCGCATCCACACTGCAATAAATAGACCACGTATGTTGAGTCGCAATTACTCTTAAAGGAGATATTGAATGTTTCTGTAAGTGTACTATTGGAGAATGTAGGTGCTTTATTAATGTGTTTGCACATATTGCATCTGGTTTTTCCACATTTCAGGGTGCCCTTCCGCTCACTTAGCCAATTTGACCCTATTTTAATTTTGCGTGCTTCATTATCCTTATCCTTTTTGATTGGTTTGAGTTTGCTTGGGGCAAGCATATTTTTGAGGCTTTTTCCTTTCCTATAGGTGATTGTTGGTTTTTCACCTATATGTGGCCCTAAAAGGGGATCTGATTTAAGTAATGGCCAATGTTTTTTTAATAATACTCTCTAGACCAGAGCTTTCCAAACTTTTCATGTTGGTGACACACTTTTTAGACCTACATCATTTCGTGACACAGTAATTCAGTTGTACTGGCAAACAGGAGGTTAAACTAACTTGTTTTAAGAGATACGGACACATACATAAATTATATAATAACAAAATGTATTTACAAGTAACAGTAAGTAAGTATGTGCAAGAATTAAACAAAAGTTTAATTTCACCAAAAGCTACTTACTATTTTAATAGGATGTATAAGATTGATAGGATGGACACAATTTCTGAATATTTGGTGGAATATTAGATAAAGACACTCGCATTTCATCATTAAACATTTTTAAGCTTCCCCTTCCTATCCCTATATCAAGAGCAGGAGCAGCAATGCACTACTGGGAGCTAGTTGCAAAAAACCCCCCACTGACTTCTGCTCAGCATTTAAGCTGCCGCCCTCAGAGCTTGGTGAGTCCGATTGACTACTGCCCATGCTGCAAACACACTGCTGTCCCACTCACTGACTACACTTGCAGTCACGAGCCAATTAAGGAGACTACATGTGCAGTCAGGAGCCAATGTGCCGCCAAAGCCACCAATGGCAATAGTTTCAGTTCCCACTAATCTGCGCCAATAGGTTAAGATGATCTGTGACCCCCTAGGTATCAATCACGTGTCAACCATGTGATATGCGTAGCAGGCAGACGGAAAGTCAGAAACCAAAAAAAAATGTTTAAAAAATTTAAATTTAAAAAAAATTAGTGCTGAAGCAGGGACACACCTACACACTGCTGCCGACACACTAGTGTGTCCCGACACACAGTTTGGAAAGCACTGCTCTAGACATTTAGAGACTTCATTAAAAGTTGTTATAAGCCTTGGAGGATCTATCTTTTGTGGTTCTATAAGTTTATCGTGTATATGAGATCGTAATAATTTTTGTTCAATTGGTTTGTTTTGAAAAAAAGAACAGTGTCCGGTATATCTATGAACTGTTTGCTTTTTATATTCACAATAATTGAATTTCCAAATCTGGATGTTGTATTTCAATTTAGTTTGTCACATATTTCTTTAACAAAGACTTCTGAGAGCACGATCTTTTAGATGCAAAAAGCCTTTTAAGCTTTATGTGCATTTGACAGACACACCCACTAAGTCTGATTGGACTTCAGCCTGTTACGAGATAACTCAAGATCCGAAGTCAGGCATTGGTTCTAGGAACACACCCACCGCTTCGGATTGGTTTCAAGCCTTTTAAAGACCAGGGGCGGCAAGGAAGAAGATATCCGTCATTTACCTTTGATAAAGCCTGTCAGCAGACCGGGGGAAACGCATCAGGAACCAGCTGACAGGTCCGACGCTCAAACCGAAGCATCATCTGTCCTCCATACCCAGGCAAAAAAGAAGCTATTCAGGGCATCCGGAAAGCCCTGTACAAGACTTTGTTTTTCGCCATAACATCAGGAGACACTGCTATCCTAGGCTGCAGTGTGAGGCAGCACAAACGCTGAGGATTGAGCGTATCATCCTGAATGCTGTTTTTTAATATTGATCTAGTAAGTGCAACATAAAAGCGTGTGCAATTTGTTTAATAAAATGTACACTTGAGTCGTTCTTGTGCGCTCTCTCTTTTTTTTTTTTACATAACTTTAATAGAGTTGCAGTGGGCGCCGGGAGCAGCGGTTTAGGGGTTAATATGTATAATGTAGGTGGCAACGGTGTAGGGGGGAGCAGATTAGGGGTGTTTAGACTCGGGGTACATGTTAGGGTGTTAGGTGTAGACTTTCCCATAGGAATCAATGGGATATTGGGCAGCAGCAAACATGAGCTTTCGCTGCTTTCTGACTCCCATTGATTCCTATGGCATCCGCCGCCTCCAGGGGGGCGGATTGAAAACCAGGTACGCTGGGCCGTAATAGTGGCGAGCGTACCTGGTAGGTATTTGCGTACTTTGTACTTGTGTTCGGAACATCTGGAGTGATGTAACCATCGATCTGTGTTGGACTGAGTCCGCCGGATCGTATGTTACGTCATTATATTCTATTTTTGCCGGTCTGTAGGGCTTGATAACTACGGTGAATCAGGCTCGCCACAAATACGCTGCGGAATTCCAGCATATTTGCGGTTTACAGCTTGATAAATAGAGGCCATGGGCTCAAAGAAGTCAAGGAGCCAGCCTGAAGAAAATACAGAGATGGGGTTTTGTGTATCTCACAGTTACATCAGGTGAGACCTGGTCATCCCGGAGAGCTCGTAAAGGTAAAAGTCGAAGGGACTTAGCACAAAGGATAAGCAAGCAGACAAGGAGGTATCCCAGCTATAGTGGAAGCTCAGCCTGAAAAGGAAAGTAAGGGGAGCTTAGGCTATGTTTGCTATCCCCATATACTTTGCAAGTAAATCTGTTCCAAAATTGTTGCAGTTGGTATTGGCACTGGATTGCGTAACTGAAGGAGGTTTGGAGTTGCAAGCTCTGTAAAGTTTCTGGGAATAATACTCAATGTGGGCACCATTTTATTTTAAACCCTCTAATTAACTCCTAACTGAGCCCATTGGAGAGTTTGGAAAGGGTATAACAGTTTAAACAAGCAGGGCAGGTGGTTTCTGTTGCTCCTGGGGAAAATCTCAAGGGGTGTTCTACCCCCTATATTACATTAGTAATAAGGCCCCCAAGCTGAAAGTTATACCTGCCTGCACTGCACCTCCTAAAGCGAGTAGTCCTTGTCAGCACTCTGTATGCTGTGTAAGCAAAACTCTGAAAGATAATACTCTGAAAGATAATTTGGCTTGTATAGTACCTTGAATAAAATTGCAGTATTACAGAATAGGAGCTGTAAGGCAAGACTTTAATAAGCTTGGATATTTAGTCTTTGAAGCTATGTTTGCCCTCTAACTAGTAATTGTACCACCTATAATATAAGGATCCTGTAATTTGAAGTCCGGATAGACAAATACTTAAAATCCTAGAAAATGTCTCCCAAGTATAAACCGGGTGAAAGGAAAAATCCTAAAAATATAAATGTTTCTGGGATTTCCTTGTTGGAGGATAAAGGGGAAGAAGCAAGTGAGGCCAGCAACATATCTACTCAAGTCTCTGCTCTTATATTTCCCAAAATGGAAGAGATGAATTTAAAACTCTCATCTACAATGGAGGAAATAAAACATCAAAACAGTCGGCTCATAGAGTTGAAGCAAAGGGTATCGGAATGTGAAGATAAACAGAATGCGGGGACTTCCGGTGGGCGGGCCAAGGAATAGGCAGCTGAAGTGAAGAGCTCCGGAGCTCCCACAACCTTTATAAGCTTTATTTGGGGTTTTGCTTCACTCAGCTTGCCTACAACTACTCCTGGCAAATAATCAAGTGTAGCATAGCCTTAACACACACGGTGTTCGGCACTTAAGACACTGGCGACGTCCATCTCGCCCCCACCGCGAATAGACAGCACATGCAGGTGCGCCATCTTAGGGAGGAGAGGTCGCAATCTCCTGGACTGACCCACACGACCTAATCGTTGCTGGCGGAGAGTAGACCGCTGCCTTCACTCAATCGGGGTGACCCCGGTGACTGAATCCCCAGCCTGAAACACAGCAGAGCG
Organism: Bombina bombina; assembly: GCF_027579735.1. NCBI lineage: Eukaryota > Metazoa > Chordata > Amphibia > Anura > Bombinatoridae > Bombina > Bombina bombina. Next base: position 629,560,484 of record NC_069502.1, read on the forward strand.
CAACACCGGCCCCGAGGTGAACCCTCACGCAGCTGCCAGCGGTAACAAACTTATTCAGCTTGCGTAGGGTGTTGACCTGCGGGGATCTGACCGTGAGATAGACATGGGAACTGCTGTGGTGAGCGGGGCTAAACTCGGACGGAGGCTAACAGTCCATCAAAGCCTCCAAAAACAGGCGCGAAAAGGAGCCATATTGGTTGCCGCGGACCGCAAAGCAGGACTCAAGCTAAGACCACGCGGTTAGAGGCCTAAGAGTAAGGAACACCGTACTGGCTATCCTGAGAGCAAAGGCATCCCACACTTTACAACGGATCGCTCAGGAGTAGGGTCTGCTGCACCTCGTGACCCCCACAGCACACAACCGATAGTCGTCAGACAAGGTAACCTTTGATCCCTATACACTGACATTGGGAGAAAGCGCACAGAGTGGGATAAAAGTTTTCTAATATATAAGACACAGGATCACTATCCACACAAGGGTCCCTAGATCTAGCTTTGGTGACACCACTTGGGCCTAGACTGTGTTTTAGAAAGACCCAGAAGACATACTAATAGCGGAGAGTCACAGTAAAGGACATAGAAGGCCTATTCAGCAGAGAACTTTTTTTTTGCTTCCTAACAACCGGCCTTACCCACTTCAGGGGTCTTGTTTTGTGGCCCTTCTGACACGCATAGTGGGGATTTATCACAGCCTCTACAAGCAACAGGGACAATCCTTGGCTGTGGCTCCCATAACACATCGGGTGCAGCCTCACATTTGAAAATCAACACATTTACTCCTACACCTATAATAGTTTATTGTGCTATAAAAAAGGGAAAGACATTCTCTCTGCTATTTGCTTCTTGCCGGATTGCTCTCTGGGGGTTCAGAGGAAGAACATACAATTAAGACTCTGCACAGTCTGTGCTGAACTCCCGTGTCCAACTGAGCCAAAATACAGCTAGTGTTGGGGGGTGGTGTGCTACTACCTCTAGTAGTGTCTGTACCTGTGTATGGATAGATTTTTGACTGGGGGCAAAATGTCAGGGAAAAACAAATCCTCAGGAAAGAACAGGGGGACTGCTGACCACTCACAGGATACACCCTCTGCTGTGCAGGATTTTAATGGGGTACCTTCTGAATCACATTTAGTGGTACAGCAGCTCTCCTCCATCTTTCTCCCCAGAATTGATAGCTTACAGAAAGGCTTAGATCACCTAGCAGGAGAGATGAAGCAATTTTAGGTCCACTTTACAGAACTGGAGAATAGGGTGTCAGGGCTTGAAGACACAGCAGTTACCCATGGTACTCAGATAGATGTACTAGTGAAAGAAAATATTGTATTACACCAGAGACTTGAGGATTTGGAAAATAGATCCAGCCTAGTTATGATGGTACCTTTGAAAAGAAGACTTTTTCTAGGCTATCAAACTCTTTACAACTGGTGGATGTATGGAGGTTGCGGAACGTGGAAAGCAAAGACTTCACGTGTATCTCCAGAGCGTCGCCCACAATGTCGCGAATAGACTTATTTATGATTTCCTCAAACATAGTCTCAAGGGTTACCAGGGCCAAGATACACTCGGTGGTGGTCTCTGATCATGCACCAGTAGAACTTGTGATCTCACTGGGAGCAGTGCCTGCTAATAAGCAAACACTTCGATTCCCAGGCTTCTTATACACCTCAGATGCTTTCTTGAAGCACTTAACGCATGCCTGGAATGACTTCTACACGGACAATCAAGCCCACCAGGGTAATCCAGAGCTGTTCTGGAATACTGCGAAAGCAGTCCTAACGGGTGATATCATTTCTTATGTGGCCGCACTACGGAAAAAGGCTCAGGCCAAGTTACAGACACTACAACAAGCCCTGAAGGAATCCTATCAAGCCTACTGTGGCAGACCATGCCAGGCTTCTAGGGACAGATACCTCGCCAGCAAGGGCGAACTGGATGTGTTCCTGAACCACCAAGCGGTAGGGCAACTCCTTCGTTCCAGTGCCAAATACTATAGAGAAGGAGACAGAGCTGGCAGGCTTTTGGCCTTGCTAATAAACAAGCAGACGGCCCGTAAGCCTATAGCAGCCATTAAATATTCCAACAAAATAAACAGAACACCTGAGTCTATTGTGGAGGCCTTGGCACTCTATTATTCCAATCTATACACCAGCCAAAAGAAACCTTCTTAGGAGAGCATAGCGGACTTTTGGAAAGGCCTTGCGCTCCCTCAGCTCAAGGAAGAACAACTCGAGGCTCTGAATGCCCCGATCTCCCCAGAAAAGATAAGCAAAACAATCTCCTCTATTTCCAATGGGAAGGCGGTGGGCCCTGACTGCCTTCCAATAGAATTCTTCAAATTGTTGAAACCCCAAATTACCCCCACTCTAACTAGGCTATATAACCGGTATTATAAAGAGATGGTTGCTCCCCCCAAGACATTCACCATGGCACATGTATCTTTGATTCTGAAACCAGGGAAAGACCCTGGTCTCCCTGAATCATACTGCCCCATTTCCCTTCTCAATTCGGATTACAAGATACTTATGAAAATATTTGCCGACAGATTGAAAGTAATCCTTTCAGACATTATTTCATCCGGATCAAACCGGATTTATGTGCCATAGAACATCAGTGACAAATGTGCAGAGAGTGTTACACACCATTGCGCATTTTGCAACAAGTCCTGAAGCCCCAGAGATGAGAGGGAATTCGGAGGCCTTCCTGCTATCCTTGGATGCAGAGAAGGCCTTCGATAGAGTGGAATGGAGTCATCTTATAGATACATTACAGCGTTTTGGTTTTGCAGGTTCATTCCTTACTTATATAGGGAATATTTATACAGCCCCGTGGGTCCACATCATGGCTAACGGCTTATTCTCACCTCGCATATCATTGCAAAGAGGTACACGCCAGGGGTGCCCTCTGTCCCCCCTCCTCTTTAACATGGCCTTGGAACCATTGGCCATTAAGTTGCGCTCAACATACCCAGGCATTCTGCTTGGAAAGGAGAGACTACACCTCGCTTTTTATGCGGACAACATGCTCTTATTTGTAGAGCACCCAGCGAAATATATCCCAAATATATTGGCGACAATTGAAGCTTTCGGGTCTTTCTCAGGCTACAGAGTAAACGAAACCAAGTCGGAAATCCTGTGGCTCCGGAAGCGTAAAAACCAATTGTTCTCCTACCCATTCCAGGAGGCTAAACCCACCTTGACCTACTTGGGTATTCATTTGTCATCCTCCAGTCAAGCCTTATACCACAATAATATAACTCAGGTGTGTCATGATGCTGTGAGCACGATGGAGGGTTGGAAGAACCTGCCAATCTCCCTTTCTGGGCGCATAAATCTAGTCAAGATGGTAATTCTACCACGGCTGCTATACCCACTACTAATGCTCCCATTCCTAATTACTAGGAAGGATATGGCAGGCTACAACCGGGCCCTTTCAAAATTCTTGTGGAAGGGAGGCAGGGCGAGAATAGCTATGGCAAAATTATATGCACATCCCTCAAGCGGGGGGCTGGGACTACCCAATCTAAAGATGTATAACTGGGCATCTCTTGGCTGCCTCATGATTGATTGGCAATTAAAAACGATGCACTTCTACTCCCCTGAATTAGAGGGACAGGCTCTGGGGGGGCTTTGCCTACCAGTCCTGCCCTTCGTCGGGTCCAGTAGTCCTTATGCAGCGCTTAAGGATAGCTTCCTCTACAAGGAAACACTGAGGGCTTGGCAACTAGCCCTCAGACACGTTGGTCACTGCTATGTGGCACCTAGAATGATCCCATTGCGAAACAATCCTGACTTCCCCCCGGGAACAGATTCCTCTCCCTTTGTCCTATGGGACACCAAGGGGCTATGCTGTGTGGGGGATGCTCTGGACCTTCCTAGAAAATGCATTAAATCTTTCACTGACCTCCAGGCCCAATTTGGGCTACCACGGACCCACTTCTATGCCTATCTGCAATTGAGGCATTATATTGACCAACTGATGAGAGGAGACCCACAATTCTGGGAACCACATGCATTTGCCATGACAGTATCCTCATTTAAACTGGGCAACTTTACCATCTCGGGAATATATAGAACGCTCTTAAGTCACATTGAATCTGAAAACTTAACCCTATTAGTGGATAAGTGGACCAGAAGTGTGGAGAGGGACGACCTTGCGGAGCTAATCCAGCAGAGCGTGGTGAGCGCTCGAAGAGCGACTTGTCCATGTCCCTAAGAGAATCTCAGATTAGAATGCTACACAGGGATTACATTATACCTAGAAGGTTAGCTAAGTGGAGAGCTGAAACGAGGAATGACTGCAGCAAGTGCAAATTGAGTGATCCGGATTTCCTCCACTTTTTTCACACCTGCCCAAAAGTTAACCAGTTTTGGGGTAAGATTGCCTTCTGGGTTTCGAGGGTCATTAAGCTAGGGGCCCAACTTGAGGTGGAACAGATATGCTTCCTGGAGTGGCGTGACCACCATCTCAAAGATACCCCCTTACTGGACACTATCATTTTGGTTGCTAGGAAGGTCATTTTGGGAGTCTGGACGGAGGACTCTGCTCCTAGCTTTAGCTCATTCAAACATCGTTTACATAAGCAGCTGCTCATTGAGCAACTAGACACCAAGATGGACACTAATAGGAGACTCAAACATTTCATAAACAAATGGAGACGGTACATTGTATCACTGAGCCTTGACTCCCAGAGACAAATTTTAATCCCTTTTGCACATACCGAGTACATGCTGACAGCATCCTTGAGGGGAGAGTGGGGATTCTTGTATCAATCACATAGCGGTGAGGGGAGGGGGAGAGATAACATTGCCATATAAACACTAATAAGCGGTTCCTGAATCTGGCTCCCTACAACCCTCCCCCTCTTCTTCTCCCTCTCCCCCCCCTTTTTTTTTTTTTTTCTCTCTCTCATACCATAGAGCATACAAATAGACTAACACAAACCACTCCGAAGTCCCAGCCTATACTTGGTTAAATAGTTCATAACGGTTAAAAATATATTGTTCGATGTTACAGTAATATAGAAAAATTTACCCCGTCCAGGGGTGGAGAAAAGGAGGACAGGGAAGGATGGATCTAGCTCTTGACTCAGAGTGTTTTTGTACTGTCTGCTATTATTTATCATGTACTTGCTGATTTCTATAGCTGTCATTTTTTTTTTCTTACTGTATCTAAGAAATTGCAATATGTATGTACACACTCAATTGTATCCTTCCTGCTGTTCTCAATAAAAATAGTACTTTAAAAAAAAAGATAAACAGAATGCTCTCGATTCCAAATATGACCTGGTTCTGAAACAAAATATTAAACTTGAGGCCAAATTGGAAGAACTGGAGGATAGAAGTAAATGTAACAACCTGAGGATAATAGGCCTCTCTGAAAAAGTGAAAGCAGAAAGCCTGATAAAATTTGCTGAAGAAACTCTTCCCTCATTATTAAAGCTGGAAGAAGCAGGATTCAAATATGCAGTGGAAAGAGCCCACAGAATTGGCAGAACACTGGAGACGTCGGATTCTAGATCAAGCAGGCCAAGACCAGTTGTGGTGAAGTACTTAAACTTTCAAGGCAAAATGGAGATCCTGAGAACTTTCAGAAGGCTGCTACAGTTTACATATAAAGATGGAAGGGTGTTGCTTTTCCAGGACTTTTCCTATGAGACTGCGAATAAAAGGAGACTTTGTTCACCTATCTGTACACAACTGGTGAAAGAGGGGAACATTTTCTCCCTGCTGTATCCAGCTAAATTGAAAATTAAAGCTGACAATGATTTTTTTTATTTTTTGAAACCCCTGAACAAGCACAAGCCTTTTTAGATAAAGATAAATCAACCACAAAAATATTTTGTGGGTCTTCTTCCCTTTCTGGGGCGTTACCCTATTCCCTTTTTCTTTCCCCCCCCTCCTCTTGATTAACCTCCATTTAATTTTTGGATAATGAATAGGGGGGTTAAAAATACCATCTTATACAAGTATGCTATTTTTGTCCGTTTTTTTCTTGAAATGTAACTGTAGTAAATTTTGTTAGAAGCTTCAACAGGAATTTTTTTTCTTTCTTTTTGTGTTTTTTCTTTTTATGATGTGATTTTGAAGGAACTAGGATCTGCAGCTAAATAGCACTAACAGACTATTTATTTCATTGTTTATTCTTATGTGGAGATGTTTATTTAACTGTAACAGATTTCAGCTACTACAAATGTCAGTATTATTTGAGGTTATAATATTGTTAGTGGATAAAGAGTGTCACTGAGCGGGGTTTTGCTTTCTTCTCTCTTTCCCTAAGGGTAGAACTTAGAAGGATTTAGGACACCCACAGTGAAATAGAATCATCTGTTTTGTATTATCTAATAGTAAAAGTTAGTTGGATAATTATATAAAAAACACAATAAAGTTAAGTCTAAGACCTGGAGCTTCACTGAGACGCGTCCTGCCACTTATCTAGCTCAGTGCTTGTAAGAGAATGCAGACTCTCTATGTATTGTGTTAATAATTTTGTTTTGTAATTTTCCCTATGGGCTTTGCACCCAGGCTTGGCTGGGGTTAAATGCCTTAGTCCCTGATAGCTGTGCAGCTCTCTGTGAGTGGAGGCGAGCACCAAGGGCTTTGAGTTTTGAAAGATCATAGGAAATGTACCCAGTCCGATTTGAGAGTGCTTTCCATTTCCCTGTTTTGTATGTGTCTAGGAAATTAAAAAAGAACTGTGTCACTCTTATTTGAATCTCAGTGTGTATGGCTGAAGGCATGCCTTGTAAGGCTGTAGGTTAGGGAACCAGGGAGAAATAATCCTTAAGTGGCCCTAGGCCTATCACCATTTGGTCAAATTATTTATTTATTTATTTTTTTTAATTTTTTTTTATTAAATAGTTAGACATTAAAAAGGAAGAAAATCTAACAATTTTCACAATGCATTCAGTACGTCTTCATAGACAACAAAAACGTAATAGTCATTATACAAATGGACAAAAGCAAAATCAAAACAAGCATGTCAACACAACTGTTGACATCCATATCTGAATGCATCTGAAGTTTCTTTGGTTGCACAGAAACTGCTCATCAGTAAGCAAATATGCTAAACATGCTGCACAGATGGAGAGTAGATTTTCGAGTAAGAGGATACTCTAAAAGAATTCTATCACAAGCTAAAAATGAGACAAGAAGGAATGAACGTGACTCTCTTCTGTTTGACAAAGAGAAAGATAAATTCAGTAATATAATACTTATAACTAAATATAACTGTCATTGGAACAGTTTAAGTGACTTACCGGGTCTTACAACGAGAAGAGCCCCAAGTTTGAGGGACAGGTTAGTTAGGAGCAAAACACAAAGAGAACAGAGCACAAGCCACTCTAAGGGTAACACCGTTTTATTTCAAAAGTGCTATATGTGCACATAAAAACACATACAATGTATAAATTAACAATTTGCAATATCACCACTCAAAGAGAACTTCTACGGGCAGCTGAGAGTGTGTTCTTCGTTTCCCAGTCCTTGCGCACATCTGCAGGGCTTCCGGAACGCCACAGGAAACTGCACAGAAAGGGGAATGCTCACAAAACTGAACCCGGCGTCACTGGAGTGAACGTGATGAGGAGGCTGGACTTCTCTACGCGTTTTGTTGGGTTACGACCCGACTTTATCAAGAGATAGTTCAATGTTGGATCCTATGTTCCTTATAAAGATCGTGGATGTTACACACCTCCAATACGTGGCCACATCCAATTGGCCTCCATGTAATCTCAGTCCCAATGTTAGCTGCTAGTGTATTGCTCTCTATTGTCCATGATATCTATACTGTCATACAGAAAAGGACACGTATAAATAATCATAAGGTAAATTTTAACAAAAATGCATACAATCTCAAACCATTGGCATACAGGATTAAATTGGATGTATATATACAAAAATTGAAACTAGTTTATCGCCCCAGTTGTCAATCATGTGCTCAACATCTAAATACAAGATTCCCCTATTTAACTTCCTACTGTGACCGTTATTATCCAAAATGATCAAGACTATAAAACCTTTCATCAGCCCATATAAGTGACTATGAAACGTATAATTGGACATATATCTAACAAAAATATTAAAACCTCATTAAAGAGAATTTATAAGTTAATTAAAAAAGTGAACAGAGAAAGGACAAGATGGAGAGAAAAAGATAACAAAGACACTAGACCCTTCATGTTGATTGAGTGAGTCCAAAGATTATAGACGCACATACTAAGGTAAATAGGTGCTTAGAGAATACTGTGTGTTCAAATAATACATAATAGAAATATAATAACAATATTATTGGAAATAACAAATGAGAACAAATACTACATAAAAGCCTGAAGGTCCAAATCAATGTTTAGACCTTTCTGGCTAATAGTATTAAGAGTTTGGAGTTCGTGAATCCAATACGTTTCACGTTGTCACAAACTCATAAGCCTGTTTTTAGAACTATTTGGAGTTTTGCCATTTTTTCTATTGGGAGCAGGAGCACAGCCCTCATACCCGTTCCAGAGCAGCATCCACCCTCCCATACATATCTGAGAAATATTGACCAATATCTATTTATATACATATATTTGGCTTAGTTGTATTCTATATTTTTTGGAACACTGTTCTTTTAAGCTATGAATACGTATCTGTATTTTTAATGATTATTTGTTTTGTGCATATGTGATCAATAGCGGTTGAATTTGCCATTACTTCTATGCTATAGATAATACAATTTTCATATATTACTTAAGAGGAGAGAAGCGCAGCTTTAGTATATGTGTGTGTTAGTTAGGAGCAAATTTGTCTCCCAACCACAAACAAAAAACTGGCTCATAAGTTACAAACTAGTGGGTAATTTTCCCTGTAATAAATGTATAGCCTGTAAATTCATGGCAAAAACTAAAGTTTTCTCTGTTCAAAATGAAAAGGTGTATAAATTAAGTCACTTTGTAAACTGTAACACTGAAGGAGTGTATCTGTTATCTTGTACCTGTCCCAGCTTCTATGTTGGTAAGACTAGAAGGATCTTGAAAGACAGGATCCTTGAACATCGGGATGATATAAAATTCAAATCCCAAACCAGCAGTGTAGAAAGACACTTTGAAGCATTTCACAACAGTAATCCTGATTGTATGAGATTTATTGGCATAGACAGAGGCATTACTAATGGTAGAGGTGGTGATAATTATAAGGTTCTCCTTCAAAAGGAGTGCAGATGGATATATAACCTCTCTACCATTAGTCCTAATGACATGAATGAAAAATTAGATATGGCCAGTTTTCTAGAATAGATTCCTAAACTTGATAAGAGCTATACTTTTTTTTAGCCTAATCACTGAAATAAGTCTAAATATGTATGTGTTAGCATATAGTTAACTTGTTTTGATAATCTCTGAATATAAAATGTAAATAGGTATAAGTTTTAAACTGTCTATATTATTTTTGAGCCAAACATTGTATTGGCCCCTTTAAGGTGTCTATATTTCACCTCCAATATGGGTGGAGTAAGTAGTGCTTTAAATAGCCCGCAAGAAATATTGAATCTAACAAGCCCTGAGGAAGCCCCCGTCTCTCTGATGATGAGGGGGTGAAACGCACATCAACATTGGCTGACTGATCCATGTGATTGACACGCTGAGTTGTTTGGTCTTAAACGCTGTGGCAGATGCCTGAGTCTAGGCAAGTTTACTGGATGGCGGAACTATTCTGTTACCTGGATATGTAGCAGTGAAGCTTGGAAGCTTGGATTCTTTCCTTTAAAGAATTACAGCAGGAGCTCTTTGAGTCCGTACAACATTTTGCAGGCAATTACACATGCAGGTACGACTGACAGAAGGGTATGTGACCGCTGTGCTTATCGCCTTAATCGCATGTTTGCTTGGCAATATTAACCCTGCTTTATGCTTACAAACAGGCACTCTTCTTTAATTATGCTACCAATCTACTGGGGTAAGAACAAACTCCGGTTGCCCTATATGGATACTTAAAATTTGGCTCTGACTGTTACACCTGTTCTCTGGCCGGGACTTTGCTCATTACAGCTAATAACCCTGATTGTGGACATTTTTGCTCTACATCTGTCCCTTATATATCATGGTACCCGTGGTATTGAAATACTTTGTATATGTGGGTTTTCGTTTTTGTATAGAGCTCTGTTTTATACCGTACAGCGTGGTTAAGCCCCATGCTATTACATCCTATATGTTGTTGTATGTATGTTTACCCTTCCACATGTTGAGTGGCTATGTACAGACAACTTAGATCCCTTATAATTTCCTCAGCTCAGACCTTGCCTCCTCTGTCCTTTGAGGGTTCTGATTCCTTAGTGGGTGTAGTTGGTCTGTTCATATTATTATTATTATTATTATTTATTTATAAAGCGCCGACAGATTCCGCAGCGCTGCCCATGGGTACAAGGATAACAGTACAGTGGAGAAACAATACAATAAGACACAACATTTTACAGACAAATACAGGGGGAATTGAGGGCCCTATTCCCGTGGGAACTTACAATCTAGACGGGTAAGAGGATTGGAAACAGGAGGTGGGGACTGCAGAGGTGAGAATGATATTAGTGAGAAGATAGAGGGCAACTGTTAGTTAAGTAAAGTTAGTTTGTTGATAAGTTGGGTGATAAGCTTCCCTGAACAGAAAGGTCTTTAGGGAACGTTTAAAGGAGGAGAGGTTAGGGGCAAGTCTGACATCTTGAGGAAGTGCGTTCCAGAGGGTTAATACAACTCATATTATTATCAACTTTATAAAGCACATTCTCAGCTGTGTCATTCCAGGACCGGTCCTGTTTTATTGTTGTTATTTTGTTTTATATCTATATTTTTCAGGTGGTCCTTTGATCAGTGCTGCTGTTGTGAGTTCTGACTCAATATTTTGGCCCCTATTTAAGAAAGTCTGCCGGACCTGATCCGACAGTGCGGATCAGGTCCACCAGACCTCGCTGAATATTCGCAAGAATATCACAAGAGCTGCTGGTGCAACGCCGCTCCCTGCAGACTCGCGGCCAATGGGCCGCCAGCAGGGGGGTGTCAATAAACCCGATCGTACACGATCAGGTTGATTTCCGGCGATGTCTGTCCGCCTGCTCAGAGCAGGCGGACAGGTTATGGAGCAGCGGTCTTTGTGACCGCTGCTTCATAACTGCTGTTTCTGGTGAGCCTGCAGGCTCGCCAGAAACATGGGGCATCATCGGAGCTTGATAGATAGGCCCCTTTGTCTTAATAAATTTGGTTTTCTTCAAGAGTGCTGTATTCCCTGCTTATATATATATATATATATATATATATATATATATATATATATATAAAGTATATATACACATACATACATACATACTGAAAATCACCTTGTCATAATCAAAAAATATAAGTACAGGTATAATTGCACAAATCAAAACTACACACCGGAGGATAAAAGAAAAAAGGAGCAGATAATATGGTCTGGATGGATGTAATTTAAGGTTAACTTAACTTAAATATAACATAGTGAACATTAATGACAAGAGAAGCCAAATAAAAATAATAGGGATTCTCCCACTGAGAGGGAGGGAAGGAATGGAGGAGAAAGAAAGAAAGAAGACGCTTAAGTCTGATTCTTCTAAAATAGTGGAAACACACCCTTTTCAATATATATATGAAACAATTCTGAGACCCTGAATGGGTCAACTGCAGAGGCGTAGCTAGAAACTCCAGGGCCTCGGTGCAAGAATCCATAAAGCCCCCCCCCTGGGTCATACAAATTCATAAGGACCCACAGTCACCTATGTGCACACACACATATGGCTTCTGTGATATTAATATTTCACAAGATATGCCGCTGGAGAGTGTACTAGCGGGCACAGTATATGTGATATATATATATATATATATATATACATACATGCATATATACAGTACATATATACATACATACACACACACACACACATCTACATGTGTATATATATATATATATATATATATATATATAATATATGAGAGTCCCATAAACTTTCCTCTTGCCATGTAGTCATGATAATTCAAAGGATATTATACAGAGGTTCAGGCTGATCTGTAAAGCAATACTGAATCTGTATAATATGGGAGGTTAGCTTGAGCCCATAACATCAAGGACCCAGGCCATCCCGGGTATGTTATAGCTCTTGGTAGTGCTGCATTTCATAGCTACAGGTTCTTCCAGGCAGTGACAAACGTAGTAACAGGCATGAGTCAGCCTGTGTTTTCACAGTACCTCAATACTCTGCTAGATATCTTTTATCAAATCTTTACTTGTTTAATCTCTACTAAATGCCTCTGAACTGTGGCAAGCCGTAAAGTCATTTTTTTCTGATTGCTAGGGGTCCTAATGTGCTGAGGCTATTGACTGCACACACATTGTTGTGAAACCACCACAGAAGAGAAAAAAACAATAAAGGAACCATAAGCACTACCATTCCTAAAATGTGCAAATGGTTTGTGACTCCCACTCTGAGTGCTATAGATATCTCCCATGCTTCTTTGTTTGATATAATGATTCATTTATGCTACACATGTATGTAATTCTAATATTTCAATTTCTTTATTAGAATTTTAATTACTCATGTTTTTTTATGCCTCTTTGATGAATAAAATGGTCATTAAACATCTTTATATTGTAATAGAAAATATTTTAATATGCTTAGTACAACTGCTTTGCAATATAAATTAATTAATGTTTCCATTTTACTTTAATTTATATCTAAAAATTGTAGTATTCCCAGTTCTAAGAACATAATGAATCACGTGGCAGTCTTCACAAGCCTAATCCTGCCATGCATCTGTCTCTAATTTGCTTTAGCAAAGGTGATTAAATAAGTTAATAGATAGTCTTTAGATATATAAATTGAGATATGTTTTTTGCATTGCAGGTGAGGTATTATAAATACAATATGATCTAAAATGATTGTATGTTACTTACCCGAAGGACTGAATTTGGATATCTCTGACTCATAGTATTCCCAAAAAAGTATTTTTTCTTTTTATAAATTGTGTCTACATTATAACAAATAAATTATGTACACCTTTTATAAAAATAAAAAAAATTCTACTTAAATGAAAACCCTATATTTATATAATTTACTTCATTATTGTTGCATTATCACTTCACCTATTACTGAAATTGGGCTAATTTTAATTTTAACCAATCAAATTTGTACAGAAAGAATATTAGACTGGTAAAATAACAAGGCTACAACCTATAGCAATGTTTACTGGCTATTTTATTTTTACAAATCAAATTATGCACAGAGTAGCATGCATCATATTCAAATGAATTTAAAAAAATGAATGTAGAACAATAGTACACATATTGATTTATTTAATATACTAGTCCTAAAGCCTGTGTACACAGCCAATTTTTTAAGTACCGCAGTTCCAACCCTTGCTCCCTCTCTCTCCCCACTCTCTCTTTTGTGCTCTCTCTCCCCCTCACTTTTGCGCTCTCTCTCCCCCCTCTCTTTTGAGCTCTCTCTCCCCCCCTATTTTGCGCTCTCTCCCCCTCTTTTGCTCTCTCTCCCCTCTTGTGCTCTCTCTTCCCCCTCTCTCCCCTCTCTCTCCCCCTCTAATGCTCTCTCTTTTGCTCTCTCCTGCTCTTTTGCTCTCTCTCCCCCCTTTTTTGCTCTCTCTCCCCTCTTTTGCTTGCACTCTCTCTCCCCCCTCTTCTGCTCTCTCCCCCCTCTTTTTCTCTCTCTCTCGCCTTCTTTTGGTCTCTCCCCATCTTTTGCTCTCTCTCTCCCCTATTTTGCTCTATCTCCCCCCTCTTTTGCTCTCTCTTCCCCCTCTTTTGCTCTCTCTCTCTCTCACCCTCTCTTTTGCTCTCTCTCTCCTTTGCTCTCTCTCCCCCTCTCTTTTGCTCTCTCTCCCCCTCTCTTTTGCGCTCTCTTCCCCTCTCTTTTGCGCTCTCTCCCCCTCTCTTTTGCGCTCTCTCCCCCTCTCTTTTGCGCTCCCTCTCCCTCTCTTTTGCACTCTCTCCCCTTCTCTTTTGCGCTCTCTCCCCCTCTCTGTTGCCCTCTCTCTCCCTCTTTTGCGCTCTCTCCCCCCCTCTTTTGCACTCTCTCTCCCCCTCTCTTTTGAGCTCTCTCTCTCCCCCTCTCTTTTGAGCTCTCTCTCTCCCCCCTCTCTTTTGAGCTCTCTCTCTCCCCCCCTCTCTATTGAGCTCTCTCTCTCCTCCCTCTCATTTGCGCTCTCTCTCTCCCCTCTCTTTTGATCTCTCTCTCCCCCTCTTTTGTGCTCTCTCTCTCCCCCTCTTTTGCTCTCCCCCCTCTTTTGCTCTCTCTCCTCTCTTTTGCTCTCTCTCTACCACTCTCTTTTGCTCTCTCTCTCTCCCCCTCTCTTTGCTCTCCCCCCTCTTTTTGCTCTCTCTCTCCCCCTCATTTGCTCTCTCTCTCTCTCCCCCCTCTTTTGCTCTCCCTCTCCCTCCTCTCGTTTGCTCTATCTCCCCTCTTTTGCTCTCTCTCTTTTCCCCCCTCTTTTGCTTGTTTTCTCTCTTTCCCTCCTCTCTTTTGGTCTCTCCAACCTCTTTTGGTCTCTCCCGTCGGCCAAGCCCTTCACGTGTGCTCCAGCAAGGCCACGCCCCTCACCACACCCATCGGCCATGCCCCATCATCACGCCCGGCCATACCCCACCACGGCACGCCCGGTCATGCCCCCATCACGGTGCGCCCGGCCACGCTCCCACCAGGTAGCTTCCGCAGTGCGCACTCCTCTGCTGTTCAAGGCCAGGTATGCTTGTACTCTGCATTCTCTACTGCGCATGACTGCATCTGACAAACATACCTGGCCTTTTTTTATATAGGATATTTAATATAATAGTGAATTTTAAAAATGTATTGAATAAATAGTTAATAAACCGCCAATAGCCCACCACAAACTTCCTATTAACTCATATTATAAATAGCCCACTGCAAAAAAATTCCTAACTTATTAACCCCTAAACTGCCAATAGGGCACTGCAATACACTTCCTAACCTATTAACCCCTATACTGCCAATAGCCCACTGCAATAAACTTCCTAACCTATTAACCCTATATACCACAATATCCCACCACAACAAACACCCCTCCTAACCTATTAACCCCTAAACCGCCACAGTCCCCCGATGCAAACACTCAGTTATGCCTATTCTAAAATAAAGTCCACTTTAAAAAAATAAATAAAAAAACATATACTAACACTAAAAGTTACTATAGCAATAACCTTTAGAAGGACTTTTAGTAAGGCAATAAAAATATCTCCCCTCCAAAAAAAGAAGACTAGCTAAAAAAAACTTCTCTAAATATTGCTCTGATAAGGGCATTTGGTAGGGCATAGCCCTAAAGTAATTTCAGCTCTTTTGCCCATTTAAAAAACAAAAAAAAATATTCTTGAAAAATCCTATCCTAAAAAAATAAAATCATAGCTCTTGTGCCCAATAAAAAAAAGTATTTTACTAAAAAAAATAATAATCTTAAAATAAATAAATAGCCTAAGTTTAAAAAAAAAAACTATCCTAAAAAAAAGATTACCCTGAAAAGGGCATTTTGTTGGTCATTGCCCTTAGAAGGGCATTTGGTAGGTCACATCACAACTTGAAGGCACTTTGCAGATCCTCTCCCTTTTTTACAATATATCGACAGACTGATGGACTGCAAGGCTGATGAGGCCAGATAGGTAGTTTCTCCTCGGTTTGTCAATACTTTAATATATCAGGGCCTATATAAGAGAACACAATAAAGGTCAAATCTGTACTCACGTGTCAGAGAAGCACCTGCTCTGTATAATAGGCGTATCATATGATTATAGGCTCATATGTTGCCATTCTTAGATATTTTCCAAATCACAGCCAGTAAAGTATATGCAGATTAAAAATGTATTCTTATAAAAACAAATAAGTATAAAACAGGGACAAATACAAATGCCTATACACTAAGGAGAACCTAAATTGGAAACGCCCCACTGTTTCAGTAACCGCTATAACATTTTGCTACCATGCGGTTTTATAAGCACAGTATTGAATGTGCTCTGTGTCTAAGGTAAATCCTGCTTTCTGTTAAATTACGGATTTTTCAAGGATGTCTCTTAGTATTCCTGTCTGCATGTTTATATCTGTTATAGCTATTACATCATTTCCAGCTTTCACTATTTCCGGTTCAACATCTTTAAGAGGAGTTGTTTACTTCCATAGCAGCATTTCCGGTCTAAATTAATTATTTCCAGATAAATAGCTATGATCTGGTCTCGTTTAAGGTGGTATAACTTATTTTATGTACAAATTAAAACATTACGATAAAATTATGTAAACATGTAAATCCTACACACACTTATCTATTACATCTGAAAATTTTCATATGAATATTAACCTAATGAAAATTCTTATATCTTTATTATCTTTATATAAACAATTAATTGATATGTAACATATATAACTCAAGATATAACCTTTTCATAATAAAGGAGGATCATATTCATTCAATTTATTATTTTACACTTGAGCAGCCAGTGCTCAGACAAGTAATGATGGAAAATAGCAATTAGTATCAGGAATAAAATACTGTAGATTTGTAAGAGGCATTTACTTGCTATCTGTATTCTAAACTCCTGTGGATTTATTGGCAGAATGTCTGCAATAACAAAATTGACTAATTCTGAATAAAAACATCATTAACATCTTGGGCTAATATTGCGACTATGCTATTAAATATATTTTTTCAATTAATGTAATTTCTTTTTCCTACATTTAAAGACCAGTGTTCTTAACTCAGACATACTGTGCATTCGTTTTTAAAGTCCATTATCCAATATTCTTTTTCTGGGAATTTAATATGTTTTTATTTCTACTGAATAATATCTTGTCTTAAAATGAAAATAACATCATATGCACAAAAATAGTGTTGCCTGCTACAGAAAACTGTATCATTAATTAAAAACATTAAAATTCACAGTTTGGTAATTGAGCTCTACTGGGAAATTTGCATACTGATTAATTAGTCTCAGCATTCCAAGAATGTTAATGTTAGCATCATTTTCTGTTGTTAAATGATGAGAACAGGCAATATTTTTAGCCTTGAAACAATATGTGCTTTACATTTTTGTAAAAAATGATCTGTTATTTTCTTTTTTTAATCTTATCATCTCTTGTTTAAATGTGAAACCTTGTCATTTATAATTAATATGACATAAATGATACTATCTGAAAAAAAATAATCTTTGGAATTTATTTGTACAAATACTTTAAAGGGATAATTTATTTTTCTCTGTTTCAACTAAAGGAGGGGGTTTCAAAATGTATAACTGTTTTGTTTTTTTGTTGTTGTTTTTTTACTTTTGCTTCTTTCATGAATAAACCAATGTGGTAATATCTGACTTGTAGAGGATTGTTCCTTTTAACCATTAATGACCCTTATCCACCACTGAGAATAGGGCCCCAATAATCAAAAGTCCTAGCAGGTGGCAAGATATTCCAAGGGATCCGCTGCTATGTTGAGCAAGCTGGTCAAAATATTCCAAGCTCCCGACATAGATACTAACAGGCGGCATTGCCGAGAGGCGTTTACTATAAATGCCATTGGTTGGTAATGCAGGCGATAGATAACATCCAGCATCAACGCCCATATTGATGATGTATAGTCAACAATCCCTTAGGATATAACTTCAGTGCCTAACCACTAATCATAAGTACCCCTAAACATAAGTACCTCAGAATCGCAAAATAACACTACATTAATAAATAGCTAAACCACCACATACCCACCACAAGTACCTGTCTACTCTATTTACCCCTAAACTGCCACATACCCACCGCAAGTATGTATCCTTTTAACAGCTATACCGTCTCTAGCCCATTGCAGTATCTATCTTGTTAACCTCAATATCACCACTAGCCCACAACAAGTACCAATCTAATCTATTAAACCCTATACCACTACTAGCCTACTGCAAGTATCCTTCCAATCTATTAACCCCTATACCCGCCAATAGCCCACCACAAATACTCATCTAATATATTAACCCCTATACCGTCCCTAGCCCACCGCAGGTTTCATCTAATCTATTAACCCCTATACCGCCACTAGCCCACCACAAGTACCCATCTAATCTATTAACCCCTATACCGTCACTAACGCTAACACAAACTAACCCTACTCTACCTAACATCTTTCCCCACTCTTAACTAAACCCTCTACCCTAAATTACTAAAAAATAAAAAAGTCTAAATTGCAGAAAACCTAACACTAAAGTTACATTACAATAGCACCTAAAATGGCCTTTTGTAGGACATTGCCTTAAATCTATTATAGCTCTTTTACAGTAAAATAAATTACACCCCCCTCTACAATACAAGGTAACCACCAAACCTAAAATAATAAAAGCTAACTACAAAACCTACCCTAAAATTTTAAATTTAAAATAACAAATCCTATTATTTAAAATAAAAACAGCCACCCAAAAAAAGGACTAACTAAACCCAAAGTTTAAGTTTACAATCCAAAAATGCAGCTCCTCTAGATCCAACATTGGGCCCTCTTTATCCATGGTCCAGGCACTGGGGGACAATCTTTGCAAAAGCAGACTTCTAGGCGGCCTCTTCTGCTGCCTCCGCTTCACAATCTTCATCCATGCCGGGGCCCTCTTCCTACTTCTTTATTCAGGACCTGAGGGCCCATTTTTATTTAGAAAATATTGACAGACTGATGGACTGTGAGGCCAGCAAGGACAGTAAGGCAGTTTCTGTTGATGTTTTAAACATCTGGACCTAACTGAGAAGTGCATAATTGATACAATGTTATTAATTTCAGTTTTAATGTTACTGATTATAAGGGAAATACAGTTGTAAGCATGTTGTATACTACACTTTTATATGCACAATAAAACAAAATTAGATTATAGTGTCTATTTAATATTAGTGAATTTATTCACTCTCCCCCCTCTTCCTTGTGACCTAATGGCCTAGATTAAAAAAAAATCTATTTATAAAACTAATATATTGATCTTGCAAAAAAAAAAAAAAACTCTCTGCAAACTTCCAACTTGGAAATTGCACAATTCAAAAGATTTGATCTGATCACTGCCATTAATTGCAAGTTAAGCACATTGTAATTAATGAAGTGAATTTTTAGCATAAACACTCACTTCTTGATGCACAGAACGAGTTCCACTGTGATGGTTACCAGCACTACAAAAATGCTTTCAAAACTTTACATAAATATTTAAAGAGACATGAAAAACAAATTTTTTTCTTTCATGATTCAGATAGAGAATACAGTTTTAAAGAAGTTTCCAATTAATTTCTATTATCAAATTTGCTTTGTTCTCTTGTTATTCTTTGTTGAATATATATCTAGATAGGTAGCGTGCAGATGTTGGGAGTACTACATGACAGGAAATAGTGCTGCCCTCTAGTACTCTTGCTTATGTATAACATTGTTGCAAAACTGCTGTCATATAGTACTACAGACATGTGCACACTCCTGAACTTACCTTCCTGCATTTCAACAAAGGATAACAAGAAAACTAAGAAAATTTGATAATAGAAGAAAATTGGAAAGTTGTTTAAAATTTTATGTTCTATCAGAATCATGAAAGAAAAAAATGTTTTTTTTTTTCTTTCAAAAAAGCTTCTTTTATACAAACAGATTATTGATCCTTAACTTCAGAATGGTGCTAAATTACCTTGGTATATAATCACACTGTCTTTTGATGTTACTAATTTACTCCCAATCTTTGTTACCTGTATTGTAACCTTTGGGTTATAAGGTCTGAACTTCTCTGCCTTCCGATGATACTGTAACTTTAGTTTGTCTCAAGGCTGTCAGGTCTCCCCTCTGGTTGCAGGATTCACATGGAGTTTTCAGGTGATGAGCTCCAGGCAGCTGTTTACACTTGTTCTTGAAAAAGGCTCATGTGGAGCTGAAACGCGTTGATGTGTGACACCCTGTGATAACATATTGACAAATAAACAAATTTTAAATTGCTGCAAAGAGAAAAATAAGTTTCTAGACAAAACTGTCAACTTGTCTAAATTGAAATTGGTGCAAAGATAATTGGGCAAATACTAGCAGCCACTGGTGGAGCTGTACTCAACTGTGCTGTGAAAAAAGCTGTGAAACTACTAAGAGCTGGGAGTGCAAGTGTATACAGCTGCCTGGAGCTCATCACCTGAAAACTCCATGTGAATCCTGCAACCAGAGGGGTGACCTGACAGCCTGGAGACAAACTAAAGTTACAGTGTCATCGGAAGGCAGAGAAGTTCAGACCTTATAACCCAAAGGTTACAATACAGGTAACAAAGATTGGGAGTAAATTAGTAACAGCAAAAGACAGTGTGATTATATACCAAGGTAACTTAGCACCATTCTGAATTTAAGGATCAAGAATCTGTTTGTATAAAAGAAGCTTTTTTGAAACAGTAAAAGGATCCTGGAATTTGTATAAAGCGCTTTATACTGTGACATTGTGTATCAGATACAAAGAAGAAGATTAACTGTTACACTGTTTGATACTTACTGCTACGTGTAACCAAGCTTCCTATAGGCCCAAATTGGACACTTGTTTGTGTAGGCATTTAACAAGAGCATTGAAATTCATTATCAGTAAAATAACATTTGTTTTTAAGGAGCTATTTTTTATTTTTTATTTTATGCAGAGTGTGAACTCATAGTATTAACTGTATTGCATGTATGTATTTTAAAGTGGAGAAATAATTAGACATCTGCGGTACGTTTCGGATTTATTCGGAAATTCGGAAAATTCAGTAAATTCGGAGATTTGGATCGATTCGGATTTCCGAATTAAAATACTTCCGAATCTACCGAATGAATCCGAAATAGCTGCCGTATCTCTGAATAAATCCGAATTAGCTCGGTAAAATTCGGAATTTCCCCATAGGAAACAATGGGAGTTTCGGTTGAAAAAAAAAAACTAACACCGCAGCTCGGTTGTTTCCTATGGGGAAACACTAAGTCTGCACCTAACACCCTAACATGTACCCCGAGTCTCTAAACACCCCTAATCTGACACTTATTAACCCCTAATCTGCCGCCCCCGCTATCGCTGACACCTGCATTATTTTATTAACCCCTAATCTGCCGACCGAATATCGCCGCCACCTACATTATAACTATTAACCCCTAATCTGCTGTCCCTAACACCGCCGACCCCTACATTATAGTTATTAACCCCTAATCTGCCCCCCCCAACGTCGCCGCAATCTAACTACAAGTATTAACCCCTAATCTGCCGACCCGATATCGCCGCCGCCTACATTATAGCTATTAACCCCTAATCTGCTGTCCCTAACACCGCCGACCCCTACATTATAGTTATTAACCCCTAATCTGCCCCCCCAACATCGCCGCAATCTAACTACAAGTATTAACCCCTAATCTGCCGACCCGATATCGCTGCCTACATTATAGCTATTAACCCCTAATCTGCTGTCCCTAACACCGCCGACCCCTACATTATAGTTATTAACCCCTAATCTGCCCCCCCAACATCCCTGCAATCTAACTACAAGTATTAACCCCTAATCTGCCGACCCCATATTGCCGCCGCCTACATTATAGCTATTAACCCCTAATCTGCTGTCCCTAACACCGCCGACCCCTACATTATAGTTATTAACCCCTAATCTGCCCCCCCCCCAACGTCGCCGCAATCTAACTACAAGTATTAACCCCTAATCTGCCGATCCGATATCGCCTCCGCCTACATTATAGCTATTAACCCCTAATCTGCTGTCCCTAACACCGCCGACCCCTACATTATAGTTACTAACCCCTAATCTGCCCCCCCCCAACGTCGCCGCAATCTAACTACAAGTATTAACCCCTAATCTGCCGACCCGATATCGCCGCCGCCTACATTATAGCTATTAACCCCTAATCTGCTGTCCCTAACACCGCCGACCCCTACATTATAGTTATTAACCCCTAATCTGCCCCCCCAACATCGCCGCAATCTAACTACAAGTATTAACCCCTAATCTGCCGTCCGCAAATCGCCGCCACTATAATAAATGTATTAACCCCTAAACCGCCGCACTCCCGCCTCGCAAACACTATAATACATTTTATTAACCCCTAATCTGCCCTCCCTAACATCGCCGCCACCTACCTACAATTATTAACCCCTAATCTCCTGCCCACAACGTCGCCGCTACTATAATAAGGTTATTAACCCCTAAACCTAAGTCTAACCCTAACACTAACACCCCATAACTTAAATATAATTTAAATAAAACGAAATAAATTTACTATAGTTAAATAAATGAATCCTATTTAAAACTAAATACTTACCTGTAAAATAAACCCTAATATAGCTGCAATATAACTAATAGTTACATTGTAGCTATTTTAGCATTTATATTTATTTTACAGGCAACTTTGTATTTATTTTAACTAGGTACAATAGCTATTAAATAGTTATTGACTAATTAATAGCTACCTAGTTAAAATAATTACAAAATTACCTGTAAAATAAATCCTAACCTAAGTTACAATTAAACCTAACACTACACTATCATTAAATAAATTAACTACAAGTACCTACAATTATCTACAATTAAATAAACTAAAGTACAAAAAAAAACACTAAATTACAAAAAAAACAAACACTAAATTACAAAAAATAAAAAAATATTACAAGAATTTTAAACTAATTACACCTAATCTAAGCCCCCTAATAAAATAATAAAGCCCCCCAAAATAAAAAAATGCCCTACCCTATACTAAATTACAAAAGTTAACAGCTCTATTACCTTACCAACCCTTAAAAGGGCCTTTTGCGGGGCATGCCCCAAAGAAAACAGCTCTTTTGCCTGTAAAAAAAAACACAATACCCCCCCCACATTACAACCCACCACCCACATACCCCTACTCTAACCCAAACCCCCCTTAAATAAACCTAACACTACCCCCCTGAAGATCTCCCTACCTTGAGTCGTGTTCACCCAGCCGGGCCGAAGTCTTCATCCGATGGGGCAGAAGAGTACATCCAGACCGGCAGAAGTCTTCATCCAAGCGGGGCAAGAAGAGGTCTTCCATCCATCATACAAGTACCAAAATACAAACAAACACTAAATTACCAAAAATAATAAAATATTACAATAATTTTAAACTAATTACACCTAATCTAAGCCCCCTACTAGCTATTAATATAGCTACAATATAACTAATAGTTACATTGTAGCTATTTTAGGATTTATATTTATTTTACAGGCAACTTTGTATTCATTTTAACTAGGTACAATAGTTATTAAATAGTTAATAACAACTATTTAATAACTACCTAGTTAAAATAATTACAAAATTACCTGTAAAATAAAAGTTACAATTAAACCTAACACTACACTATCATTAAATAAATTAACTACAAGTACCTACAATTAAATACAATTAAATAAACTAAACTAAAGTACAAAAAACCCCCCACTAAATTACAAAAAATAAAAAAATATTACAAGAATTTTAAACTAATTACACCTAATCTAAGCCCCCTAATAAAATAACAAAGCCCCCCAAAATAAAAAAATGCCCTACCCTATACTAAATTACAAAAGTTAACAGCTCTATTACCTTACCAGCCCTTAAAAGGGCCTTTTGCGGGGCATGCCCCAAAGAAAACAGCTCTTTTGCCTGTAAAAAAACACACAATACCCCCCACATTACAACCCACCACCCACATACCCCTACTCTAACCCAAACCCCCCTTAAATAAACCTAACACTACCCCCCTGAAGATCTCCCTACCTTGAGTTGTGTTCACCCAGCCGGGCCGAAGTCTTCATCCGATGGGGCAGAAGAGGACATCCAGACCGGCAGAAGTCTTCATCCAAGCGGAGCAAGAAGAGGTCTTCCATCCATCAGAAAAGTACCAAAAAACAAACAAACACTAAATTACCAAAAATAATAAAATATTACAATAATTTTAAACTAATTACACCTAATCTAAGCCCCCTACTAGCTATTAATATAGCTACAAATAATAGTTACATTGTAGCTATTTTAGGATTTATATTTATTTTACAGGCAACTTTGTATTTATTTTAACTAGGTACAATAGTTATTAAATAGTTAATAAACTACACTATCATTAAATTAATTAAATAAATGAATCCTATTTAAAACTAAATACTTACCTGTAAAATAAACCCTAATATAGCTACAATATAACTAATAGTTACATTGTAGCTATTTTAGGATTTATATTTATTTTACAGGCAACTTTGTATTTATTTTAACTAGGTACAATAGCTATTAAATAGATATGTACTGTTTAATAGCTACCTAGTTAAAATAATTACAAAATTACCTGTAAAATAAATCCTAACCTAAGTTACAATTAAACCTAACACTACACTATCATGAAATACATTAAATAAATTAACTACAAGTACCTACAATTAAATACAATGAAATAAACTAAACTAAAGTACAAAAAAACAAACACTAAATTACAAAAAATAAAACAAATTACAAGAATTTTAAACTAATTGCACCTAATCTAAGCCCCCTAATAAAATAACAAAGCCCCCCAAAATAAAAAAATGCCCTACCCTATACTAAATTACAAAAGTTAACAGCTCTATTACCTTACCAGCCCTCAAAAGGGCCTTTTGCGGGGGCATGCCCCAAAGAAAACAGCTCTTTTGCCTGTAAAAAAAAACATAATACCCCCCCCACATTACAACCCACCACCCACATACCCCTACTCTAACCCAAACCCCCCTTAAATAAACCTAACACTACCCCCCTGAAGATCTCCCTACCGTGTCTTCACCCAGCGGGCCGAAGTCTTCATCCGATGGGGCAGAAGAGGACATCCAGACCGGCAGAAGTCTTCATCCAAGCGGGGCAAGAAGAGGTCTTCCATCCATCAGAAGTCTTGATTCAGGCGGCATCTTCTCTGTTCATTCATCCGGAGTGGAGCGGCAGCATCCTGAAGAGACATCCGACGCAGAGCATCCTCTTCTTTCTTGATCCGACGACTCAATGACTGTACCTTTAAGTGACGTCATCCAAGATGGCGTCCCTTGAATTCTGATTGGCTGATAGGATTCTATCAGCCAATCGGAATTAAGGTAGGAATATTCTGATTGGCTGATGGAATCAGCCAATCAGATTCAAGTTCAATCCGATTGGCTGATCCAACAGCCAATCAGATTGACCTCACATTCTATTGGCTGTTCCGATCAGCCAATCGGATTGAACTTGAATCTGATTGGCTGATTGAATCAACCAATCAGATTTTTCCTACCTTAATTCCGATTGACTGATAGAATCCTATCAGCCAATCGGAATTCAAGGGACGCCATCTTGGATGACGTCACTTAAAGGTACAGTCATTGAGTCCTTGGATCAAGAAAGAAGAGGATGCTCTGCGTCGGATGTCTCTTCAGGATGCTGCTGCTCCGCTCCGGATGGATGAACAGAGAAGATGCCGCCTGGATCAAGACTTCTGATGGATGGAAGACCTCTTCTTGCCCCGCTTGGATGAAGACTTCTGCCGGTCTGGATGTCCTCTTCTGCCCCATCAGATGAAGACTTCGGCCCGCTGGGTGAAGACACGGTAGGGAGATCTTCAGGGGGGTAGTGTTAGGTTTATTTAAGGGGGGTTTGGGTTAGAGTAGGGGTTATGTGGGTGGTGGGTTGTAATGTGGGGGGGTATTGTGTTTTTTTTTACAGGCAAAAGAGCTGTTTTCTTTGGGGCATGCCCCCGCAAAAGGCCCTTTTAAGGGCTGGTAAGGTAATAGAGCTGTTAACTTTTGTAATTTAGTATAGGGTAGGGCATTTTTTTATTTTGGGGGGCTTTGTTATTTTATTAGGGGGCTTAGATTAGGTGTAATTAGTTTAAAAATCTTGTAATATTTTTTATTTTTTGTAATTTAGTGTTTGTTTTTTTGTACTTTAGTTTAGTTTATTTCATTGTATTTAATTGTAGGTACTTTTAGTTAATTTATTTAATTTATTTAATGAAGTGTAGTGTTAGGTTTAATTGTAACTTAGGTTAGGATTTATTTTATAGGTAATTTTGTAATTATTTTAACTAGGTAGCTATTAAATAGTCAATATCTATTTAATAGCTATTGAACCTAGTTAAAATAAATACAAAGTTGCCTGTAAAATAAATATAAATGCTAAAATAGCTACAATGTAACTATTAGTTATATTGCAGCTATATTAGGGTTTATTTTACAGGTAAGTCTTTAGTTTTATATAGGATTCATTTATTTAATTAATTTAATGATAGTGTAGTGTTAGGTGTAATTGTAACTTAGGTTATGATTTATTTTACAGGTAAATTTGTATTTATTTTACCTAGGTAGTTATTAAATAGTTATTAACTATTTAATAACTATTGTACCTAGTTAAAATAAATACAAAGTTGCCTGTAAAATAAATATAAATCCTAAAATAGCTACAATGTAACTATTAGTTATATTGTAGCTATATTAATAGCTAGTAGGGGGCTTAGATTAGGTGTAATTAGTTTAAAATTATTGTAATATTTTATTATTTTTGGTAATTAAGTGTTTGTTTGTTTTTTGGTACTTTTCTGATGGATGGAAGACCTCTTCTTGCCCCGCTTGGATGAAGACTTCTGCCGGTCTGGATGTCCTCTTCTGCCCCATCGGATGAAGACTTCGGCCCGGCTGGGTGAACACAACTCAAGGTAGGGAGATCTTCAGGGGGGTAGTGTTAGGTTTATTTAAGGGGGGTTTGGGTTAGAGTAGGGGTATGTGGGTGGTGGGTTGTAATGTGGGGGGGGGTATTGTGTTTTTTTTTACAGGCAAAAGAGCTGTTTTCTTTGGGGCATGCCCCGCAAAAGGCCCTTTTAAGGGTTGGTAAGGTAATAGAGCTGTTAACTTTTGTAATTTAGTATAGGGTAGGGCATTTTTTTTTTATTTTGGGGCACTTTGTTATTTTATTAGGGGGCTTAGATTAGGTGTAATTAGTTTAAAATTCTTGTAATATTTTTTTATTTTTTGTAATTTAGTGTTTGTTTTTTTTGTAATTTAGTGGGGGTTTTTTTTTGGTACTTTAGTTTATTTAATTGTAGATAATTGTAGGTACTTGTAGTTAATTTATTTAATGATAGTGTAGTGTTAGGTTTAATTGTAACTTAGGTTAGGATTTATTTTACAGGTAATTTTGTAATTTTTTTAACTAGGTAGCTATTAATTAGTCAATAACTATTTAATAGCTATTGTACCTAGTTAAAATAAATACAAAGTTGCCTGTAAAATAAATATAAATGCTAAAATAGCTACAATGTAACTATTATTTATATTGCAGCTATATTAGGGTTTATTTTACAGGTAAGTATTTAGTTTTAAATAGGATTCATTTATTTAATTATAGTGTAGTGTTAGGTGTAATTGTAACTTAGGTTAGGATTTATTTTACAGGTAAATTTGTATTTATTTTAGCTAGGTAGTTATTAAATAGTTATTAACTATTTAATAACTATTGTACCTAGTTAAAATAAATACAAAGTTGCCTGTAAAATAAATATAAATGCTAAAATAGCTACAATGTAACTATTAGTTATATTGCAGCTATATTAGGGTTTATTTTACAGGTAAGTATTTAGTTTTAAATAGGATTCATTTATTTAACTATAGTAAATTTATTTCGTTTTATTTAAATTATATTTAAGTTAGGGGGTGTTAGTGTTAGGGTTAGACTTAGGTTTAGGGGTTAATAACCTTATTATAGCGGCAACGTAGGGGGCGGGAGATTAGGGGTTAATAATTGTAGGTAGGTGGCGGCGATGTTAGGTAGGGCAGATTAGGGGTTAATAAAATGTATTATAGTGTTTGCGAGGCGGGAGTGCTGCGGTTTAGGGGTTAATACATTTATTATAGTGGCGGCGATTTGCGGTCGGCAGATTAGGGGTTAATACTTGTAGTTAGATTGTGGTGACGTTGGGGGGGGCAGATTAGGGGTTAATAACTATAATGTAGGGGTCGGCGGTGTTAGGGACAGCAGATTAGGGGTTAATAGCTATAATGTAGGCGGCGGCGATATCGGGTCGGCAGATTAGGGGTTAATACTTGTAGTTAGATTGCGGCGACGTTGGGGGGCAGATTAGGGGTTAATAACTATAATGTAGGGGTCGGCGGTGTTAGGGACATCAGATTAGGGGTTAATAGCTATAATGTAGGCGGCGGCGATATCGGGTCGGCAGATTAGGGGTTAATACTTGTAGTTAGATTGCGGCGACGTTGGGGGGGCAGATTAGGGGTTAATAACTATAATGTAGGGGTCGGCGATGTTAGGGACAGCAGATTAGGGGTTAATAGTTATAATGTAGGTTGCGGCGATATCCGATCGGCAGATTAGGGGTTAAATAATGTTATTATAGGGTTTGCGATGTCGGGGGGCTTCGGTTTAGTGGTTCATAGGTAGTTTATGGGTGTTAGTGACTTAGTGTACTAAAACATACCGAATTTCGGAACCGAATAGAACCGAATTCAGCCGAATCCGAATAAATCCGAAACAAATTTATTCAGATCCGAATAAATCCGAAACGAATTTATTCAAATTTTGCCGAATACGATTCGATCCGAACCGAAATTCGAAAAGTCCGAATCGATCCGAACCGAAAACGAACCGAATTTTTTAGCCGTGCACATGTCTAGAAATAATTATTGGGTTTTTAAAGCCTAGATTTGGAGTCTGGCGTTAGCCATGAAAACCAGCGTTAGAGGCTCCTAACGCGGGTTTCTTACGTACTCCGGTATTTAGAGTTCAGTTACCGACACTCAAAAAAAACCTAACGCTCACATTTCTACCGCCACCTCTGACCCAGTAGTAAACATATACCGACAAAAAAAACATCCATGAATCAAATAAAAAATATTACACAAACTACACTTACAGTCATACAAACACTACACTATGTTTATTTTTCATATTTAATAATTTTTAAGCAAAATACAAAGGATTAAAGTTGCGAGATCTCGGGTGTTAGAAAAAAAACAACACAAATCCATTTTCCCATTGACTTACATTGACACACGGGAAAAGACCCTCATATACCTACATCTAACTAATAACATTATCACAAACATACACTCATCGATGCATACAAACAATATACACCACATGACATACACAAAATATTTATTTATTACAAAAAGAACACGATTTAGTTACTTTTTCACACAAGCTCATGACGTCACTCACTTTACGATGAAAACCAGTCTTAGAAAAAAAAAATGAACAATTTTCATAGCCTCCATTGACTTCTATTGGGAAGACGTGCTCGTGCACGCGAAACCCTCATTTCCCTAACGCACGCAAATAGCGTAGACAGAAAAACTCCAAATACCAGCGCTAGAAAATACATGATTTCATGCGTTAGACACAGCTATGATAAATAGATCAAGAAATGACTATTTCCCTATGGTGGATTTATGGATTTTACTGTTTGAATATTCACAACACCATTACATTCTTTCAGACTTTTATATTACATCAACTACAATTCAACATCACTAGTAACAACATTTTAGGTTTAAAAATATTACATTTAAACGGACACAAAAATAATGTCAACTTTTCAGGATTCACAAACACTACACAATGGGAAACAATTCTCATTTACCTATATTATTGCATTTCAGTTATTCAACTCATATGCTTGCAGCAACAGCATATCTACATAGGCTTAACACATGATCACTCATGGATGCACATACATTACTTTTAACATTCACTCATACATGTGCATTCAAATGATGGGGGACAAACACATTACATTCTCTAGAGGAATCACAAAACACAACATATGGATTTTAATGTACTTTTAACATCATGATTCCATCACCAGAAACCATTAGGAATTACGTACAAGAAGAACATCAGTACACCAGATTACAGATGTCACTTTATGGGAAGGAACAACAATGCCAGACCGCTATATAGAAGTCAGCATATGTGGGACACAATCACAATATATACGTACATGTACATAACACGCATCACCCATCACGCAACCACAAAGCACACATTTAGATTTTATTCAGCACACAATAACAATGTAGTCAAATACAACAACACAATGAGGATTTATGAACTACATAGGCAGGGTAATAATATCATGACGTCATTAGAAGATTCAACCATACACATCACAGATTCACCACTGTACCGCCCCTTTCGGAACTTTAACACTCAATACTACAATACAACATATACGTAAAGAACAGTTTGGAACAGCATTATTAAGGCGATTTCAATGGGACAATTAATAAATATTATCAGATCGCAAATCACTTATATATATAATACTACAGATGACAGCCGGAAGTTATTCAGTATTAGTGCCATTTTAATGGGACGCATACAATATTGACAGCTCGGCGATCACTTATATATATAATACTACAGATGACAGCCAGAAGTTATTCAGTATTAGTGCGATTTGAAAGGGACGCATACAATATTGACAGCTCGGCAATCACTTATATATACAATACTACAGATGGCAGCCGGGAAGTTATTCAGTATTAATGCGATTTGAAAGGGACGCATACAATATTGACATCTCGGCAATCACTTATATATACAATACTACAGATGGCAGCCGGAAGTTATTCAGTATTAGTGCAATTTGAAAGGGACGCATACAATATTGACAGCTCGGAAATCACTTATATATACAATACTACAGATGGCAGACGGGAAGTTCGGAATTATTATTGCGATTTGAAAGGGACGCGTACAATATTGACAGCTCGGAAATCACTTATGTATACAATATTACAGATGGCAGCTGTTACTCTATCGTTTACAAACAATGTTGCAGCAACATTGATCGATCACATTCGATGCACATTATACACAACTATGCACTTTCATTCATGTTAGCCTGGACGTGTGCTTGTTACTATAACATCGCGTTTAAGAAATATTGATTACGCATATGAACAAACATTACAAACATGCACTGTATGTGTGATATTTGACACTTTCACATTGAGAATCATTGTTGGAAAATAACATTTCAGCAAACAACAAATAAACGCCCACTGTGAAAGCATTCGCGCCGATCACATACAAACAAGTGAATACAATTAGCAATCATTACAAACTCACTACCATTGGACAAATTGTACTATAAATCCCCCAAACAACATGGCCAATGCATCACTTGTGATCCACATCAGATCAAGTGCTTACCTTGTTACGCTGTTTTGAAAGATGGATGACGATGACATGGTAGACGCTGCTGGTGCTGCTATTGGCGAACTAGCTGTTGGTCGAATCAGGCAGCCTCGGCGGCTCAGACTGAGACGAAGGGGTCATCTGGTTCGAGGTCCTCGTGTCTACAGGGTGAGACCCACCTTGGAAAACATGAGCGACTTTGAGGTTTATGATAAGTATCGGCTCGATCGCGAACAGCTCATTGGCCTTTACGATCTTCTTAAACCTCATTTGGAGCCACGTATAAGAATAAGGACTGCTGTTCCCGCCATGAGTAGGATGCTAAGCTGTCTATACGTCCTGGCCTCCGGGAGTTTTCAATCCGGACAACTGTACATGCATGGCCTAGCTCAAGGTACATTCTCTGTGGTGTTTGATAACTTTCTGGACGCCATGGTACGTATCAGTAAGCAATACATAGGATTCCCACAGAATGATGGTGATTGGAGGCGCCTGAAGCGGGAATTCTTTGATATTGCTCAAATGCCCAATGTCTTTGGAGCCATAGATTGTACCCACATTGCGCTGCGTGCTCCAATTGATGACTCGCCCTTCAGAAATCGCAAACATTTTCATAGCCTTAACATGCAGTATATTTGTGATGCACAGATGAGGATTATGCATGTGTGTGCGAATTTTGGAGGGGCTTGTCATGATGCCCGCATCCTCTCTCTGTCGTCCCTGTGGAGACAGTTTGAGGAAAGACAAATGCCCCCTGGTTATCTCGTTGGTGAGTATTTGTGCACAACATGGTTAATTATTGTGACAATTGCCACTGTAGTTTTAAAATGTTAGCGTAATGTTCAGCTATAGGATGCAATTTAACCATATATTTTCCCCCCGCTAATGTCTACTTTTAGTTCAATGCAGATATGTAGCATGTCTTACCTTAAATGCTCAGAGAATGTAATGTAACTATGTAGTTAGCATTTTACACAAGGCTTGATTTAGGAGAAATACGCATATGTAGCATGTCTTAGCTGAAATGGGAAGATATTAGCTAATGCAATTTAACCATGTCATTGTTTCTTTCCGCAAATGTCTTTTAGTTCAATGCAGATATGTAGCATGTCTTACCTTAAATGCTCAGATAGAGAAAGTAATGTAACCATGTAGTTAGCATTTTACACAAGGCTTGATTTAGGAGAAATACGCATATGTAGCATGTCTTAGCTGAAATGGGAAGATATTAGCTAATGCAATTTAACCATGTCATTGTCTCTTTCCGCAAATGTCTTTTAGTTCAATGCAGATATGTAGCATGTCTTACCTTAAATGCTCAGAGAATGTAATGTAACCATGTAGTTATCATTTTACACAAGGCTTGATTTAGGAGAATTACGCATATGTAGCATGTCTTAGCTGAAATGGGAAGATATTAGCTAATGCAATTTAACCATGTCATTGTCTCTTTCCGCAAATGTCTTTGTTCAATGCAGATATGTAGCATGTCTTACCTTAAATGCTCAGATAGAGAATGTAATGTAACCATGTAGTTAGCATTTTACACAAGGCTTGATTTAGGAGAAATACGCATATGTAGCATGAAAATGGGAAGATATTAGCTAATGCAATTTAACCATGTCATTGTCTCTTTCCGCAAATGTCTTTTAGTTCAATGCAGATATGTAGCATGTCTTACCTTAAATGCTCAGATAGAGAATGTAATGTAACCATGTAGTTATCATTTTACACAAGACTTGATTTAGGAGAAATACGCATATGTAGCATGTCTTAGCTGAAATGGGAAGATATTAGCTAAAGCAATTTAACCATGTCATTGTCTCTTTCCGCAAATGTCTTTTAGTTCAATGCAGATATGTAGCATGTCTTACATTAAATGCTCAGATAGAGAATGTAATGTAACCATGTAGTTATCATTTTACACAAGGCTTGATTTAGGAGAAATACGCATATGTAGCATGTCTTAGCTGAAATGGGAAGATATTAGCTAATGCAATTTAACCATGTCATTGTCTCTTTCCGCAAATGTCTTTTAGTTCAATGCAGATATGTAGCATGTCTTACATTAAATGCTCAGATAGAGAATGTAATGTAACCATGTAGTTAGCATTTTACACAAGGCTTGATTTAGGAGAAATACGCATATGTAGCATGTCTTAGCTGAAATGGGAAGATAGAGAATAATATTGAACTAGATATTTTTAAGTTAAAATAAACATTTGTTAATGGATTATCGTGTAAAAATTTTTTTATTGTACTACAAATACTATTTTGAGGATTCTGTTGGAATTATGTTCTGTTCATAATTTATAGGTGATTCTGGGTACATGAGCCGGACTTGGCTCATTACCCCCTTGCGTAGCCCAACTGATGTGTCTGAGGAGCGCTACAATAGGGCTCATAAGAGAACCAGGGCGGTGGTTGAATGGATGTTCGGCCTCCTGAAGATGAGGTTCAGGTGCCTGGACAGGTCGGGAGGAGCCCTCCAGTACAACTCAAAGAAGGTGGCTAAGATCGTTGTAGCCTGTAGCGTCCTGCATAATATTGCACAGCGGGCTGGGATGCTGCAGGCCGTCCGGCCGGACAGAAACCTCCTCAGAGATGAGGAGGATGATCCTGTTCTAGAGGGGCCATTCCGGGACGAGGGCCTCAATGTCAGAGCAGACATCATCAACCGCAACTTTAGACGGTAAAGAATAGAAGTTAGACTGGAGTATTAACAATAGATGTGAATAGTAGGGAAATGACAAGTAGAGAATTGTGCAAACATGTTAGGATTGTTCATCAAATGCTAAAAATGTGTTTCATTTATTAATATAGGTGATGCTCTGGCCATTGGGTCCTGTAGCGACTCTTTGCCACCTGGTTTTTAAAGAGGACATCAGCTGGTAAGTATAAATGTCTGGACTGTTGCTGGCATGAATTGTACACAAATACATCATATGGCATACATTTTATAAACTAGTATTTAGTTTACACATTACTTAAAATGTAAATACTCAGAAAGGGATCCTCTAGCATAACTATCCTCTATCATGACTATGGTTCAATGTCACACATTAGAGGTTTGTTCTGCTCAATATGACTCATCTTCACACTTGATAGAACATAACACAAGATGCTACACAGTAAGCTAGTGACAGAAATTTCTTATGAAATGGGGGGTGGGAGAGGGCTACAGAAATGATTCACACACTTGTAGTAATTTTGAATAAACCTTTTATGCCATTAGGGAGCTGACTTAATCTAAAGACTGAAAGGGAAGAATTAGAAGCCTGACAGTGA
Source organism: Bombina bombina (assembly GCF_027579735.1). Lineage (NCBI taxonomy): Eukaryota > Metazoa > Chordata > Amphibia > Anura > Bombinatoridae > Bombina > Bombina bombina. The sequence goes on from NC_069502.1 coordinate 629,594,928, forward strand.
AGATTGCCCAGACTGACAGTGGAAAAAGCCAAGATTGAAATTGAAGTATACCAATGGGATCATGTCTGGCATTATCTTTCAAATCTGCTGACCTTGAAAAGCATACAAAGACATGTTCACATGGTAAGTGCCAACTATTTAATAGAATAAGGCTGTTGAGGCATCCTATTGGAGACACTTAGATGATTTTCTAATTTTTAGATGATATTTCACAGTCCTCTATTTTTGAAATGATGAATAAGACACCTATTGAAGATCAACTGTTTAGCCCTGAATTGACTTTCAAAGACCATGCATTATCCAGGTTGGTGTACCAATGCATGCTAGTTAAGAATCACAGGAAGAATGTTGATTATTGGTAGCTTACATACATTAGTCATACATATTTCATCATTAGATATTTAAGGATCACAATCATAAAAAGGAATACATATTATAGTTGATATAGAGGTATTTGAATGGACATGAAATATTACATTTATGTTCAACATATATATTATAGAAATTTGATATACATTTTTATGTATAATTCGAAAATCATATATATTTTTTGAAAATATAATTAATAAATATCTTTACAAAATGTTGAACAAAGTTAGAGCATAGACACAAGATGATTGTAAATGTATTTTATGATTCTTTGACTACGTGTGTATTAACTTTTGTCCAAAATTTTTTTACATTTCAGATTGGCATCTGATGACTTCCAGGAATATATTTTTATTTTTGGTTCAGAAACTATTAAATTTTAAAATGGTAATAATATAAAGTTTAGTATTAAATACACTATTTGGAACAGATTATAATAAATATCCATATAATCAGTCAATAAAAATCAATTTGACTCCCATGACTGGTAGTTGTCTATTTGACAAGCACATGCATAAGATCAAATAATGCTTTAATTGTTGAAAATCCACTGATTCAGAGAATATTACATTAAACTATCTTTTTTAACATTCATTGGGGAGTGAGATCCATCGATGCTTTTATTTTGAAATTATTAGATGTTAAAATAATTTCGGATATGTAGTCAATTTCACCAAAATTAATTTTTTTCACTTTTAAGAAGGGGAAGTGGTTCAATTACATTAAAGTGACAGTGTTGTTGAATGTAAAATTAATTTTACAAGATCTTGTATCTTCCTTAGGTATCTCAAAACATTATTTGCAAAATTTTTTACAATTTTACATTTATAAATGGTAGGTCATTTAACTTTATATTTTTCACAAGCTAGTTATTGGATGGCAGGTTAATCGATTTGATTTTCTAGTGGAGTCATTTAACTATAGTTAATAATATTATGTAGTTTTTAAAATCTTACCTCTTGGGTTAGACATCACATATCTATATATAATTTTCATTCCCCTTTAGTTTATTTTGACAATGTTAAATCAACATTACAAATGTTTTGGTCCTTAAAGGGACATTCACAAAGTATATTGTGTATTGATTTTTAAATTATTCATAAAATAGTTTAAACATATTTAGAAAGTACTATAGAATTACATTTAGTCTTTAAATATACTTTTTTTTAAAAAAATCAATGCACATATCTTAGTCAATTACATAAGGTATCTATGTGCAACCAACAATCAGCATCAAAATAGCCTATGTAGATATGTATTTCATAAAAAAAATATATAATTACAATGTAATGATTGAACACCAAAACATATTAAGTTGTTCAAATATTATAATCTTATCCAAAATGCATACATAACATATAGCTTAATGTCCCTCTAAGCTGAAGACTCCGAAATACCTCCTTTACAATATATATTTCAGTCAGTGTGTAAAACAATCCAGAAGTTAATCTAAATTTGATTTACTCATATGTTATACTAATTTATCAAATGAAGGTGCCTAGGTTTCTGATATTTCAAGCATTATTGTGAAATGTTTATTTAAAGGGACATGAACTAAAAATATACTTAAAGGGAGACAGTTAAAAAATTAATGATTTATACATTCTGAATGAGTATTCTATTTTAAGCAAATTTAAAAATTGTCTCATATTATGAATGCTCCTTGTGATGTTGCTATCATTAATTTAAAAATAAGGCATTAAATAGATAATTTATTAGCTTCAGTACTCTGGACTGAACTTGGTTTTTTGTGGTGGATTAATTTATCCAACAATCATTTAAGGACAACCCAGGTTTTTTAAAAAATTGTCCTTAATCTCAAATATCATTATTGATTTGCAAAGAAAGATAACAAGATAATTGTTAACATTTGAGAATAGGATTAAATTATAACATTGATTAACATTTCATGCTCAATCTGAATCAACAACGCTAAATTTGTTTGGACAGTGTCCCTTTAAGAGATTTAAAGAGTGTATTTACTTCTCTTCCTATCTTGACATACTTTGCTTGAAAAGCATATCGAGATAGTCTCAGTAGATGAAGATTGTTGGATGCACATAGATGCCTTATGTGATTGTCTCAACCATGTGCATTTAAATTTCTTCTGTTGAGGATATCTAAATACTAAGATACATTGATTTACATTTTAAAGTCTAAACAATCTTCTATCTCTACAGATCATTTGATACAATTGTTTGTTTGTAATGTCTATTTAAAAATAAAGACGCCATTGCACAATAACATATATGAGCACTTCAGACAAATACAAGCTCAAGGTTTATTTACTAATAACAAACAAACCTGTAGTTTAACATTTATAAACAGATTATCCAAGTGAATGACCTTATAACCTGAAGTGAACATTCAGAAATATTGCGTGGGAAACGCATCTTGAAACACTAGATTAGCATCTTTAAACATTAGAGTCTAATGTCACGCAATAGCACACAATCAATGTGCATTATGAAATACATTTAATAGAGCAATATCAATACTTCACAATAATTCAATAAATGGATTTTATGAACAATAAAGACATACAATATTAAATGTGTATTTGTATTAAAGAAACAGACCGTTATTAAACCGAGAAATGTCTACAACATTAATAATGTGACAGTATTAGATGTTAAATAAAATTTAATCATTAATAGTTAATGGATCACGGATATTAAATCTGCGTCACACATATCCGCATGACAGGCCCATGAGTTACAAATAAGTCTACATGAAAAATGAAGTTACAGCACCACCATGAGGTATGTGTAAGGAAGTTACTAAGATATGAAACATTAAGGAACGGCCAATCAGAGTTCATCACACAAACACAACTTGAGTCAGGATGGTCTCACAGACATTCTAACAATATTTCAAACTTTTATCCAATCAGATGTACAGATAACTTTTCCCATGGTGCATCTCATGTTTACTTCACCATATAAAAGTCCATTACACGTTGCCATCTTTGTCAGTTCTCTAATGCCTGCAGGCAGTTTATATTATTATAATATATTTATTAGACAACCCAGCTGTAATGTTGACAGCACATGTATTTCATTTTCTATTCTATCTTATTTTAAAAGTGTAACCAAATAAATCTCTGTGTGTAATGCAAATATTTTAGATGATGAATATTTGTTTAAAAATATGTTAACAAAATACTTCTCCTCCCATATATGGCTATAGGTAGGCTGACCATATTTAAACTTGAATAAATGACACGTTTAATCAATCCATGTATCATTATTGTTATTCCAAAACAATCAAAACATATCTTAAAACATCAATGGCATATGTATTTCTCATGTGTATCTTTTAAATGTTAAAGATATACACCATAGCTATAGTTCAAGGGACAGTCAAGTCCGAAAAGATGATTCATGATTTGTTGACATTCCTAGATAGCAATCTAGACACATACTAGTTCCTAAAATATAAATACGTTTTTTAGTGATATGCCAAGCTGTCAACTGAGTCCTTGTATTGGGTGCGGTTTTTCAGCTATCTCGGATGCGCCATGTTGCTCAAAACGTCACCTGCCAGGCTGTCCAATGATTCCTTGTATTGACTGACGTTCTTACGCGATCAAGGATGCGCTTTTTTTTTGGGCGTTCTTACGTGATCAAGAATGTTCCTTTTATTGGATGGCGTTTTTACGCGATCAAGGATGCGCCTTTTTTTTGGGCGTTCTTACGTGATCAAGAATGTTCCTTTTGTTGGATGGCGTTTTTACGCGATCAAGGATGCGCCTTTTTTTTTGGGCGTTCTTACGTGATCAAGAATGTTCCTTTTATTGGATGGCGTTTTTATGCGATCAAGGATGCGCCTTTTTTTGGCGTTCTTACGTGATCAAGAATGTGCCTTTTATTGGATGGCGTTCTTACGTGATCAAGGAAGCGCCATGTTAAGACGTCACATGCAAAGGTAAAAAAACGTATGATTGGATTACGTAGGCCCGCAATATTTGTTTGTGCACGTTAAACACGTTTGTGACTGCAGCCAATTTTAAAAAACTTGAGAATATGTATTATTTGCATCATGTTACATTGTTGACCCGTAGCTGATCAAGACCACCACATTCTCTTTTGCTGGATGTCTGGTTGAATAAACGAACGAAAGCAAAATGTTTTCAGGCATATGATATTTCGAGGCAAGTGCAAATCTCTATAGTCCATGTTGTTTAATATGTTTGTCAACAATATGTTCCTTTTTCAGAAAAATGACTGTTGTTTTTAATGTTAAAGATATCTAATTAATAAATATGCGCTATTGTGTTAGAATAAAGTAATCAATATGCATTTAGCTTTATCATATGCTAAATATATGATGCCGACTTCTTCTAAATGTAATTTCGTTGTAAATGTTATTAAAGGTTCATTAGACACTCACATTATAAATCAAAATTTTTTATTGTGTCTCTAGTTAGATAGTCCATTGTTTAACAAATACACGTTTCATTTTGCTTCTGTTCAAAGAAAATGTAATTAATTATCAGACTCCTCGCCAAGCCTCTAAGTTTCATGTGAGTACCATCTCCAGCTTTCTCCTATTTGTGTAAAGGGTCTTTTCATGTGTTAATGATGGTGTATTGTCTTGTTTTACGGTTGTAATGGGGGTTCATCTATATTTTCAATAGAGATAACCCGATTTTCTTTGAAAGTGTTTGAAGCTTTGTAATATTGATATCAGTATATGTTAATCTTGTTGTTTGTAGTAGTGTCTATTACATACAGTTCTGTTAAAAATATAGTATACTGTCCCTTTAATGCAAATGTTGATTTTTGTATCATGTATGAGTTCCACATTGGTTAATCTTCAAATATATTATTGTTAGCATATTTTCACCCCCCACTCCTAAAAGGACTTTAAACCATATTCATTGTTCAAACAAATGTCTTTCTTAAAAAAAATTAACACAATAATGTCTCTTTAAGAAAATATACTTTATTTAACATGTCAATATAAATCTTATTTCAATATTTAATTTTTGACCAAGTACATGTAGATATACCAACAAGCTTCAAATATGTGTTAGCATATGTAATTTTGTTAAAGGGACAGTTTAGAAAACAAATAATGTTTTGCATTATTATAAAAGTCAATTTTGTAATATCAATGATATCAAAGGTTTATCACCAATTAATCATTTGTCTTTGTTTATTTAAATTTGCTAGCTAAACCTATGAGGTTCGTGTGCTCATTTCTTCGAGCTTGAAGAGTGCATGTAATCATTATACAATTTGACCACTAGAGGGCATTTGGATAGCATTTGTATATGTAAAACCTTGTGCTCATACAGCCTATTATTTACCATGTATTGATCATTGATATCTAAAAGGTTGTTATGTCAGAACAACAAATAAGTGGTCATTTTTCCTAGGCATAGATACAAGGTTAAGCACATAAGTCACACGTATTTCTCCATGTTTTGTTGTTTCCAACTTGATAATGCGTAATACAGTGTTTTCTTTGTAATCAATAATTTTCTGACTGTCCCTTTAAGCTGTGTTATTGGCATTCAAACAGTAATATGCCATCATGGATAATTGTAATGGTAATTTTGTTTGCGATTCGGGAAACAGTTTGGACATCACATCACAGAAACCAATCAATATCATGAACAAGGATAGGTATGTGATGATGTGGTTTTCACACACTTATAACCCACACTCTGCAAACAATCTTCCTCCATGGACCCGGTCCCATAGAAGTAGATTATATACAGAGTGTGGTCCACAAGTGTATGAAAACCACATCATCACATACCTATCCATTACACATTAAATAAAAAAAAAAAATTAAAGATGAAAATAAATACTTACTTCCTCTTCCTTCCCCTCTTCCCACGGGGCTGAGGCTCTGGGAGGGGCAACTGCCGACTCCGAAGAGTTCTCCTTGGAGAGGTTGTGGGAAGAGTGGAAGGAAGAGTACTGGGACGACCAAGGTGAGGAGGAGAAGATGGCTGAGGAGGAGAAGATGGCTGAGGAGGAGAAGCTGGCTGAAGAGGAGGAGATGGCTGAAGAGGATGAGATGGCTGAAGAGGAGTAGATGGCCCGGCAGGAGTAGATGGCCCGGCAGGAGTAGATGGCCCGGCAGGAGTAGATGGCCCGGCAGGAGGAGATGGGCCGGCAGGAGGAGGCCCAGCAGCAGGAGGCCCAGCAGCAGGAGGCCCAGCAGCAGGAGGCCCAGCAGCAAGAGGCGGACCAGGAGGTAGACCAGCATGCGCCTCCCGGAAAAAATTGAACATCTCTTGGTGCAGATGAAAGATTCTGTTTTGGCCTTGTTCGATTCTATTGAGTATGTTTATTATTTGGTTTTGTCCTTCAATTATATGATTTTGTCCATCAAGTATTCGAGTGCGGCCTTCGATATTTTGTATCCGGGAGTTACGCATCTGGTCTATGTAGTCCAGTAGAACCCGCACCTCCACTATTTCCTCTTGTTGTGCTTGGCGGGGTACCCGTGCACGGCGGGGTGCCCGTGCACGGCGGTGTGCGGGTCCTTGAGGGTCCTCTGGTTCCGCGGGCTCCTCCTCTGCTTCCGGGGCCTCTTCATCAGCTTCCATGCGCTCTTCGTCACGGGGGGCCTCTTCCCTCCAAAGTGGAAATTCCTCCCCACCACTCTCATCCCGGGGGGATAGATGAGGCTGTGTTTCTTGTGCTGCCTCCTCCCCAGACTCTGTATATTAAAAAAAAAAAAAAAAATGTATATATTAGCATATTTGCAAATCAAGCTTTAAATGACTTAGCTTACGATACAATTACAAATGCAGATTCATTAATCCACTTTGAAATCTAACAAACAATCAATACGATTTCCGCTTTTTCAAAACCGTGTTTGTGATATATCTGGTCAATCTGATTTTTTTCGCTTTTGTTTTCAGTCTGTTTAAATGCACACCTAACCTATAGCCTAGATACTGATGTAACCGCAAAGTAATTGAATGCGTGTAAACAACGTTATAGCATTAATCTGATCCTTAAAGGGACATGAAACCCAATGTTTTATCTTTCATGATTTAGAAGCATACATTTATTATCAACTTTCAAATGTACTTTTCTTATCTAATTAGCTTAATTCTCTGGATATTCTTTGCTGAAAAGCATATCTAAATATGCTTATAAGATGCTGATTGTTAGCTGAATATAGCTGCCTCCTGTGATTGTTTCACCGTGTGCATGGCTATTTCTTCATTAAAATATATCTCAAGAATGATTCAAATTAGGTAATATAAGTACATTTGAATGTTTTGTCAAATTGTATTCGCTACCTCAATCATGAAAGTAAATGTTTGCGTATAGTGTCCCTTGAAATACATTTGTATGTGAAATTATTGTTCAATGAGCTTACCGTCAGATGAGAGTGGCAGGTTCCCGGTATCAATTCCTCCAATACCGACTATTTCCACCTCGGAGATGCTGGGCCGCAACATTTCCTCCCATCGGCAGTACTCTATTTCCAGGGCAGGTCCGCCACCAGTTCCTGTGGCATGTCGGGCCTCCAGTCTTAACTTTTTCTTGAGATCCATCTTACAGTCCCGGTAGCGATGTTTTATCGAATCAAGATCTCTGTTCCGGCCACCCACTGCATTGACTGCATTTCTTATCTCATTCCAGAGCCTCCTCTTGTCAGTCGGGGTAGTCTTCTGGTGCTGCAGCCTCCTATACCTGGCCATATAGGCCTCTATGAGGGCCTCCTTCTCCTCCATCGAAAACCTCGCCTCCCTAGTCGCCTTGGCCTTCCCCTGTGATGATGCCCTCTGTTTCCCGGACTGTGAAGCCCTACTCTGTCCGCCACTGGGCCCAGCCACTTGTTCATCTTGAACCAAGTGGCTGGGTCCACCCACCGCTTCCACCCCCGCTTCCTGCCCCCCTTCCTGCTCTGTTCCTCTCCCCCTCCCTCTCCTCCCCCCTCTACCTCTCCCCTGCCTGGCCTCCATCTGTTCCCTAAACTAAACCCCAAATAATCAAACAAAAAGTGAGTGTGATGAAATGAAAGGGGGTCAAAATAAAGAACTAAAAAGACAAAAAAAGTGCTGAAAGTGTGAGAGGGATGTAAAAAAACAAAGAGGGTAAGGAGTATTTAAATAAACCAAAAGAAGAAGACTAAAAAGAGGATATGTAAACTAAATGTAACTAGGGGATGGGTATGGGATGGGTATGGGGTATGGGATAAGAGTAAATGGGATGAAAGGGAATGGGACTACAGGGAATGGGGTATGGAGTGTAGTATGAGGGGGTAGGGGGTATGGAGTGTATGTAGTGTTATTGATAAGTGTATGTATGTATTGAATGTGTTTGCGTGTAAATGTGTTAAGTGTACAGAAAAATCACTCGCTCGCTAACTCACACTACTACTGATTCTCACTAACACACTACTATTAATTCTCACTAACAAACACTCCCACTAACTCTCACTAACTACCAGTAACTTACGCTCCCACTAACAACTCTCACTAACAACTCCCACTAACTCACTCACGCTCCCACTAACAGACTCTCTCCCACTCCCACTAACTCCCACTAACTCACTCACGATAACACTAACAACTGACTCTCTCACGCTAACACTAACTCACTCACAATAATTCACCAACTCTCTAATATTAAACCTCCAATCTCCAAAGACCCAACAGCAACACAGTCAAAGAAGCCCTGCTTGTGTGGTGCTTATATACCCTGTGTAAATGTTTAATGATGTACCAATTTCCCTTGTAATTAGTTTTCAGGTGTGCTTTATTAGCAATTAATATTAGTGCAATGTGTATTAGGTGTGTGAATTTGCGCATGCTCATTTTGAGTTAGTATTTGTGGAATGTGTAGAATGCGATGATGTCATAGTGGTCGTTTTCTCTAACATTGTCCAATAGTATTCTTTTTAAATGTGAATTTGCGATGGTGTGTTCTTAGTGAAGTGTTGTATATGTATGTTTGTCCTAATATATAGTTATATTGAATGCGATTATTTTTCTAGTGTATGTATATATTTTTTATTCCTTGTTGTTATTTTGCGATTTTCCGCATCTTAAAGTATATGCGTATTCCCCGTATTAAATTTTATTTCAAATCCCCCCGCTTGTGAATGTGTAATGCTTGTGTGCTTTGTTGATTGATTGTTGTTGTGACATTTGCGGCGTGTTATTGTTGTGCATGATGTGGTATGCGTCATATGACCGAGCTGTGCGTATTCTCGCGAGATCGAGTGTTAGGTGAAAAAAGCTATTTTTTTCCTTTCCCATTGATCTCTATGGGAGACTGTCTTACGCGGGCAGTATTACGCGTGTGACATACACGCGTTAGGAGCATCGTTAGATGGTCTGTTTTGAACTCTAAATACCAGAGTCAAACAATGACGTGCGTTAGACATAAAACAGCAACCCATCTACCGCCGAACTCCAAATCTAGCCGTAAGTATTTAGGATTTAACGCAGAGTATACAATAAATGTGTTCATATTAATTGTGATAATCCTGTGTCTTTAGCTTTTTTAGCGCTTCTTAAATCTATTTTTTATTCAAGTAACAAGTATGTGCCTGACACGTCCTCTGGAGTTTCAAGCGCTGAAAGTGATAGTGATCACTTCCAGACGCTTTCAGGTTATTGCAGTAATGCCTTGATATTGAGGCATCACTGCTATACCCTTTTTACCCACCCACCGATTTTACCCACTCTGTGGCTCTCTCTGCATTGGCCATCGATGGTGCAGATCGTTGGTGGGTGGGAGCAGCATCGGGGAGGCAGGTGGGAGGCCCATCAATGTCTAGATCCGGATTCGGTCACACAGAAGTGTGTGCAATGAGGCATGAGTGCGGCGGGGGGGAGGCGGTGGCGTGCGCCACATTTACTTTAATATATTGTAATTTTATGGGAAGGAGGGAGAGAGAGGGGAATAAATGTTGGACAAGGGATCTGGGAGGGGGGTAGGGTATTGAAGGGGGCAGCTACACTACAGACAATGTATTATTGTGCATATAAAAATAAAAAACCGGGTACTGGTAGACAGCTGCCAGTACACAAGATGGCAGCAAATATGTAGAGGGGGGAGGGATAGAGAGCTGTATGGGGGGTCAGGGAGGTTGGGGATTAAGTGGGGATCCATCACTACAGAATCAATATATAAAAAAAATGCTTTTTATTTTAGTACTGGCAGACTTTCTGCCAGTACTTAAGATGGCGGTGACAATTGTGAGGTGAGGGAGGAAAGGGAGCTGTTTGAGGGGGTCAGTGAGGGATCAGGGGGTGGGATGTGTCCGATTGAGAGGCTGATCTCTATGCTAAAGCTAAAATTAACCCTACAAGCTACCTAATAAACCCCTTAAATGCTGGGCATAATACAAGTGTGGTGCACAGCGGCATTTAGCGGCCTTCTAATTACCAAAAAGCAACAGCAAAGCTATATATGTTTGCTATTTCTGAACAAAGGGGATCCCAGAGAAGCATTTACAACCATTTGTGCCATAATTGCACGAGCTGTTTGTAAATAATTTGAGTAAGAAACCTAAAGTTAGTGAAAAAGTTAACAAATTGTTTTATTTGATCGCATTTGGCGGTGAAATGGTGGCATTAAATATACCAAAATGGGCCTAGATCAATACTTTGGGTTGTTTACTACACTACACTAAAGCTAAAATTAACCCTATAAAAATCCTTACAAAATGAACCCTACAAGCTACCTAATAAATCCCTTAACTGCTGGGCATAATGCAAGTGTGGTATGCAGCAGCATTTAGCGACCTTCTAATTACCAAAAAAGTAATGCCAAAGCCATAAATGCCTGCTATTTCTAAACAAAGGGGATCCCAGACAAGCATTTATAACCATTTGTGCCATAATTGCACAAGCTGCTTGTAAATAATTTCAGTGAGAAACCTAAAGTTTGTGAAAACGTTTGTGAAAAAGTTAACAATTTTTTTTATTTGATCGCATTTGGCGGTGAAATGGTGGCATGAAATATACCAAAATGGGCCTAGATCAATACTTTGGGTTGTCTACTAAAATATATATATACATGTGAAGGGTTATTCACGGATTCCTGACAGATATCAGTATTACAATGTAACTATTGCTAATTTAAAAAAAAAAAAATTGTTTCGAAATAGCAAAGTGCTACTTATACTTATTGCCCTATAACTTGCAAAAAAAGCAAAGAACTTGTAAACATTGGGTATTTCAAAACTTAGGACAAAGTTAGTTTAGAAACTATTTAGCATGGGTGTTTTTGGTGGTTGTAGATGTGTAATAGATTTTGGGGGTCAAAGTTAGAAAAAGTGTGTTTTTTTCCATTTTTTCATCATATTTTATCATTTTTTTATAGTAAATTATATCATATGATGAAAATAAGGGTATCTTTACAAAGTCCATTTAATAACGAGAAAAATGGTATATAATATGTGGTAACAGTAAATTAGTAAGAGGAAAAATTACAGCTAGATTAAGAGCAAAATGGAAGAGTTCTTCAAACTTTTTTCCTTTGAATTAGGGCAATTAAACCACTTAACCTTTGCAACCCTATTTTTTTACTTGGTCTGACAATTTCTCTAGTAATATACAACAAGATAGCTGCATTTTTTGGCAAAGTGACTAAAATGTGTGCTTAATTCCAAATTGTAGTAAAACGTGAACATGTTGGAGTAAAATGTGAAAGTGTTGTAAAACACGCACACCACACTCACATACAATACACACAAACAATTCCATACAACACACAAACTATATACACTCTCATACAACACACAGAAACACACACACCACACACACTCTCATACAACACACACACACCATACGCTCTTATTTAACACACACTACTCTCATTCAACACACACCACTCTCATACAATACACAAACACACTCTCATACAACACCACAGCACACACACTCTCAAACAACACACCACCGCACACACGCAAACTCTCATATAACAAATACACACACTCTCATACAACACACCACAGATACACACACCACACTCTTATACAACATGCACCACTTTTATAGATCTCATATATATGTGCATGTCTGTGTATATATTTATATATGTATGTGTGAGTATGTATATGTGTGGGTGTGTGTTTGTAAGTGTTTACGTATACTTGTATGTGTGATGTTTCTTAATCAGTGTGTGTTTGAACAGCTAGGATATGCTATTTAAAAAAGGAAAACTAGGTTTTCATGTAGTACAGGCTGATTAATGAGAGAAAACCAATCATTATGTAAACATGTGTGGGTTGTGAGATTAAAATAAATAAAACAACAATAGTAAAACCATGTAAAAACTGAGATTTATTTTCAGACTTCCACGAGTTTATAACTCTGCTCTTCTGTCATAATGGAGTAAAAGGGACAATAGCATCCTAAAGGGACCCTGGTATCCAATACAACAGAAGTAGGGTAAAACATATACAGATTTTATGTTTATGTAAAGCAGGAAGAGTGATCATGACTCACACCTGAAATAAAAATTTATTTAGCAACCATGCAAGCAAAGACACACAACACACTAAGAAGAATATAAGTAGCCATTAATCTCTCAGATACCAAACAAGACAGCATTGTATAGCTTTGAATGTTTTAGCAAATTTCAGGAGCACTTAGAAATGACCACAGAGCTGGAGGTGGGCACAGTTACAGATTATTAAATTTAAAACATTCCTAACTTATTTTCAAGTGGAGGAGTGAGGTTTTCAGCTGCTGTCTGTAGCTCAGAATGCCTCCTCTGTGTGCTGCTTCCTGCCCCAGTCCCCGTGTTCTGCTGCTACAGGTGCCCCTTCTTCACCAAGACCTATGTGCCACTGGCCTGCTATTGCTACAGGGACCCCTCCATCTCCAGGCTCTTATTGTCGGTTGCTCCTGCTTCTCCAAAACCTCCTACCTCCCCCACTCACTCCCCATGTGTAGCTCCACTTGGGAGCTCCTCCCTCCAACTCTGATTTGTTGCTATCTTTCTGCATAGTTTTCTGGAACTTGAAGCTCCTAGCCTTGCAGCCTAGAAAGGGCCCTGGTCGCACTAGACTAAGTTTCTGGTGCATATGACTGGCAGTCAGCATGAGCATGTGAGGGGGGTACAAACTAGGGTGCCATTGCCCTATTTTAAGGTACTAATTGCACTGTGGCCCCCCTCTGGGACTGTTCCCCCCTGGTCCACCAAGCCCCTGACTGGAGTGTCACCTTTCACACCCCGATGGCAGCAATGGCACTTGGACCCAGTAAACATGGTGTTGTGACCCAATAATGGGTCACAACCTGTGGTTTGAAGAATCCTGAATTACAGCATTTGGTCAAATGGTTATAGGCCTAGGACTACATCAAGGTCTCTTCCTCACTGTATCCTCAACCTACAATCACACAATGCATGCCTTCAACCAAACTAAGATGCAAAAAAGGGTGAAACAGGCCTGTGGTTATCTACCTGAGCCACTGACAGCTGTGCATCTGTCTGTGAGTGCTGCTGATTACCCAGAGCTGTGAGTTTTGCAGTGACATGGTGTGTGTATCCAGTCCGGTTCAAGAGTGCAGTCCATTTCCGTGTTTTGTATGTGTCTTGAGAAATAATTAAAGGGAAATAAAAAAGACCCCCTGGTGTTGGTGAAAAATCCTGATAACACCTCTAGAATGCCCTTAAATGTCCACAGCCAGCCCCTGGAGACATATTTTGTTCTATCCAGTGAGACTACTTTACCATAACAAAACAGACATACAAATATTTGGCATAATTAATTTTGCAAGTGTTTTTACTTGATACCTGATATATTGTCAGACCCAAAAGATATATATTGGGTTGATTTATAGCCCCCTTGCACACAATTGGCCGTGCACAAGCAGAGGGCTGCATTGCAAACCTTGTCCACCTGCAGAATGTTAAATGTAGCCCATAATCTCACAGGAGATGGGAATAGTGAAATTAATCCCAAAGAAGCTAATCTTACAGTACAAATTCAGAGAGCTTGCTCAATCTGATCTTCTGAAATAGGTCTAAGGCTAAAGACGTTATAATTACTAAGATTGGTTTGTTTATATTTGATTGTATTTGTCTTTGTTTTAAAGCCTTATTTAAAACTTTTTTTTTTTTATTGAAAACTGTAATGCTCTCTATTTTGAGTACATTTGGGGCACTTTTAGAAAATGAACTAGAGACTCCGGTCTCTAGTTCATTTTCTAAAAGTTAATCTCTGGTTAAATTTCTGAGCGCTAATTGCTACCACAAGCTTGTACTTGTAATCGCTGGTTAATTATAATGTGCCTTCAAACGGGCAATAATTTAGCACTCCCCTTGTAATATAGCCCTTATTACCCCAAAAAGGCAGTTCTTTAATGCAAATATACTAAATTAATTCAATATGGTGGGGGAAACATGAGTACATTTTGAGCATTCCCAAAGGAATGTTACATTCAAAATATTTTGAGGGGTACGCTGTAATAACTTTTTAAGTTTTTCTGGGGATCTGAGACATAGAAAGTATCAAGCTCTTCTAGGTATATGGCTAATTGTAAATAAACAGTTTAAATATTACATAAAGGTGAGGTGTCATCTCAAATACAGACACTTTACTGAAATCATTTTATAATACAGGACTTGCACACGCTAAGAATAGGGACATTTTGAATGTTAAACTATTAAATTGAAAGTTAATAAGTCACAAATTTCATGCATAGGAAGTAGAATCAAGCTCTTCCCAATATATGGATAACTGTAAACAAACACTATGGGCCAGATTACGTGTTGAGCCCAAAATATCACTTACGCTAAAGCGATATTTGAGCTCAGTTGAGCAATACCAGTGCACGCTAATGTGCGCTGGTATTACAAATTAGCATTGCATGGAAGCATTGTGCTCATGAGAGCGTGCTTCAATAGGCTCCAATGTGAGCCTCATTCTTGCAACAAGATTGGGATATTCTCCCTGGAAAGAAATGCTGTATAGCACTCTCTGCCCAGACTGGGGTAGAGCCACTGATACCTTTTAAAATTTAACTTTTATTATTCACTTTAAAAAAATGGGTGAACACAAACAAATTAAAATGTCTCTATCTCTAAATAGCTGGTGTTAATAGCTTCAGGTTATTACCAAATTATTCAAGTAACCGGTTGATTCTCAAATACTTTTATATATAGTTTTGTTAGATCAATCGGTATTCCATTGTATTGGTCAAGTAAAATTGATAGAAGCTTAGTAATGGGTGTTTATTTTATTTGGATGTCTCATGTATTTTTTGAGGCTTGTATTGGTGTAAAATTAGTTGGAATTAAGCCTGAGTGACAGTATGGATTATCAACTTTTATTCACGTTTGTACATAGATTTCTGTTGTGGTTAAGTGTTTTAAAGATTTACTTTTCTTGGTTGTGTTGGTATACAGATGCCCTAATTTGGGTATCCCTTATATTCAGAGTTTTTTGTGTATCTTCCAATTTTTTAAATACACTCTTAGATCATTGATTAAATAAAAACACTGGTATACAAGAGTTCCTTGATACTGATAGTTTTCTTCCTAAGACCCACTGTTCACAATTTTTCTTTCTATAGTTACCCTTATTCTAACGGGTAGCTGGGCTATTGTATTTATATATGTTTCATTCCTTCATAGGTACTCAAAGATTGTTTTTAGTTATAATAGCAATATCCACCTTGGGATTTTATTCCATTTCATGGTAATTTTGCTTTTTGTGTTGGGTGTATTACTCAGGTGGCTATGTAAATCCTATGAACATATAATCCAGATTTGTTATATATCTTACTACTGGATAGTACAATAATCGTGTATGTATATTGCATATGCTTATTCCAACATTCTTAGGCGATTTGTTAGATGATGCTGCCTGTCTGCATCTATTTCTTTGCTTGATACTATAGGAGCCCCCCTGATAACAATATTATCTTGCTGTTACCATTGTTTGTGGGGTTGCTATGCTGCTATATTTTGTATTGTTACTTTTAGACCACACGTATTGTGTAATTGTAAAGTGTTATAATAAGTATACAATGTTGCAACACTCTAACTCTGTTTCCTTGCTAGGGACTCCGACATTGATTTTCCTTGTAATTAAGGTTCCACCTCTAAGTTCGGTTACACTCTATGCTTATTTGACTGTACCTATTCATTATGCCACTGAGTGAGTCTTTCGGATTACCTACAACCTGGTACTATGTCTTCATAAATTGTTATAATAATTTTTGATAATATCCTAACTGCCGCTCTGCGGACTTCAATCGAACTAGACTCTGCATTAGTGACAAACTGCCAAACCCAGCTGTAGTGTAAACGGCGCAGAGCGGCAGTTAGGATATTATCAAAAATTATTATAACAATTTATGAAGACATAGTACCAGGTTGTAGGTAATCCGAAAGACTCACTCAGTGGCATAATGAATAGGTACAGTCAAATAAGCATAGAGTGTAACCGAACTTAGAGGTGGAACCTTAATTACAAGGAAAATCAATGTCGGAGTCCCTAGCAAGGAAACAGAGTTAGAGTGTTGCAACATTGTATACTTATTATAACACTTTACAATTACACAATACGTGTGGTCTAAAAGTAACAATACAAAATATAGCAGCATAGCAACCCCACAAACAATGGTAACAGCAAGATAATATTGTTATCAGGGGGGCTCCTATAGTATCAAGCAAAGAAATAGATGCAGACAGGCAGCATCATCTAACAAATCGCCTAAGAATGTTGGAATAAGCATATGCAATATACATACACGATTATTGTACTATCCAGTAGTAAGATATATAACAAATCTGGATTATATGTTCATAGGATTTACATAGCCACCTGAGTAATACACCCAACACAAAAAGCAAAATTACCATGAAATGGAATAAAATCCCAAGGTGGATATTGCTATTATAACTAAAAACAATCTTTGAGTACCTATGAAGGAATGAAACATATATAAATACAATAGCCCAGCTACCCGTTAGAATAAGGGTAACTATAGAAAGAAAAATTGTGAACAGTGGGTCTTAGGAAGAAAACTATCAGTATCAAGGAACTCTTGTATACCAGTGTTTTTATTTAATCAATTATCTAAGAGTGTATATAAAAAATTGGAAGATACACAAAAAACTCTGAATATAAGGGATACCCAAATTAGGGCATCTGTATACCAACACAACCAAGAAAAGTAAATCTTTAAAACACTTAACCACAACAGAAATCTATGTACAAACGTGAATAAAAGTTGATAATCCATACTGTCACTCAGGCTTAATTCCAACTAATTTTACACCAATACAAGCCTCAAAAAATACATGAGACATCCAAATAAAATAAACACCCATTACTAAGCTTCTATCAATTTTACTTGACCAATACAATGGAATACCGATTGATCTAACAAAACTATATATAAAAGTATTTGAGAATCAACCGGTTACTTGAATAATTTGGTAATAACCTGAAGCTATTAACACCAGCTATTTAGAGATAAAGACATTTTAATTTGTTTGTGTTCACCCATTTTTTTAAAGTGAATAATAAAAGTTAAATTTTAAAAGGTATCAGTGGCTCTACCCCAGTCTGGGCAGAGAGTGCTATACAGCATTTCTTTCCAGGGAGAATATCCCAATCTTGTTGCAAGTTCAGTATCAGATGCTAGCACCACTCCTCAAAGAAATATAAAATATAGATACTACAAACCTAATACAGTATCTTAAACAATTGAAATTAGTGAGGAGCTTGCCTATATAGTGCCCTTGTTATCCTTGTGTGTTGAATGTGAGCCTCATTCTGATGACGTCATACACAGCACCTAAGTGCTGCGAAGGGGTAAGTAGCACGGCGATGGGAAGCAATTTTTAATATATATGAATTTATACATGTATATTTATGTTTTAATATATATTATATACACATATTAACACAGAAATATGTGTATAACCATATGCATATATAGTTACAGGGAACACAGAGTTCCCATAGACTACAATGTAAAGGCACTTTTCACTGCTGTTTTTTTTCTAACACCCCACAGCCGCCAACTTTTAACCCCTTAAGATTTCCTAGTGCAGCATTTGGGGCACTTTTAGAAAATTAGCCAGAGATCTGATCTCTGGTTTATTTTCTGAGTGCTAATTGCTACTGTGAGCTTGCGGTAGCAATAACCCGCCACAAATTTACCCATTTGCGGGCGTGCGATAAATTAGTGCTCCACTTTTAATATAGCCCTATATAATATGAAGGTGAAGTAAAACACCTTGACTTATACAATATACTGTACTGTGTGTATACATGTGTAACACTTTATTTTGATGTCATTTTGTTGTGTTTTGTGCATTATTGTTTTTTTTAACCGTAAGTGGTATATTTATCAAAGTGCGAGTGGAGATGATATGATGTAGCGTATCATGCCCGACAGACATCGCTGAATGCCAACAGCATACGCTGTCGGCATTTATCATTGAAACAAGAAAGCCAATGGCACTACTTATGAATGAACAAACGTTCCCATGTATATTAATACACAATGGTAATTATTTCTTAGGGATTAGTGCTTGACCTTACAAGAATTTAAGAACAAATCAGTAGAGAACTGAAGAGCAGAGTACAAATATAGCACTCACAACGTTTGATTAATATGTGGGTTTATGTCAAGCAAAAAATAGAAATAAAACTTAACTTTTATTAAATAATTCTTAATACAAAACAAGGGTAAGTGATTTAAAATTACAGATGCCTACTCAGCAGAGAGGAGTTATTAGAGATTGGTTTACAGTAAAGGATAGCAGGATCAGGCAAGTATTGAGGAATTAAATGATCCTGACGTTTCCTGTCTATATGCCAAGTATAAATTGGCTGGAAAAATCAGGTATCCTCACTCTGTCATAAATATCTAATAGGTACTGGAATGCTAGGACATGCCAGGGACCTGTACCGTTTATTACCAAAATTAAATACCTGGTGTTTACCAGAGCAAATTCTACTGGTGAGCAATCATTTGTGTTCTATCTGAGCTAGAGACCTGTATCTAGAGTTACCAATATTAGAGCGTGAATATCTCTCAATCTATATAATAGATTTATACCTTTAGATTGCCACTGTTGTAGCATAAATATTTATCAATCTATATAATAGATCTATACCTTTAAATTACCACTGTTGTGGCATAGGAGTCGATACTTATAATAGGTGCAGTAATGCTGGGATATTATTCACTGTCAAATGATACTAGAGACCTGTATCTTGGGTTTACCGATATAGAAGTATAAGGTTAAGTCTCATTAGTAAGCAGTCATTACCACTCCGGATAAGCCAGAGACCTATACCTTTTAGTTACCAGTATAGAACATTTATATGTCAAAGATTTGTACCTAATAGTTACCACTGTTATAGCATAGGATTTAGGTAACAGAATGCTGGGGTGTAAAATATCTGGAGATGCCAGAAACCTATACCTTGTATTACCAAAATTGGAGTGTGGGAACAGGTTCCTCTGGTAGGCAATTGTTTACACTCCAGCTAAGCCAGAGACCTATACCTGTCAATTACCAATATATATAATAAGGCAAGAGGATATAGTTGTATCAGCAAAGAAATCCCTCAAAGTGAGAAGATATATATACCTTTTAATACCGTTTAAACTCCTGCTAAGCCAGAAACCTATACCTTTTAATTACCAATTAGCATAATGAACAGGAGGATATAAATATATCAGCAAAACAAATTCCCCAAAGTGGGGAGATAAATACCTTTTAATACCATTCTTGCATGAGTAAGCAAGTGCAGGCTAAAAAAGGGAGAGAGAGGGAGCGGGGACTCCACTGATGCGTTTCGCTGTGGTGGCTTTATCAAAGGGCCTTATGTTTAAATATTTATTATATACACATATTAACACAGAAATAGGTGTGTAACCATACGCATATATAGTTACAGGGAACACACAGTTCCCATAGACTACAATGTAAAGGCACATTTCAGTGCCATTTTTTTTTTCCAACACCCCACAGCCGCCAACTTTTAACCCCTTAAGATTTCCTAGTGCAGCATTTGAGGCACTTTTAGAAAATTAGCCAGAGATTGGATCTCTGGTTTATTTTCTGAGCGCTAATCGCTACCGTGAGCTTGCGGTAGCAATAACCAGCCACAAATTTACCCATTTGTGGGCGTGCGATAAATTAGTGCTCCACTTTTAATCTAGCTCTATATAATATGAAGGTGAAGTAAAACACCTTGACTTATACAATATACTGTACTGTGTGTATACACTTTATTTTGATGTCATTTTGTTGTGTTTTGTGCATTATTATTTTTTTTAACCCTAAGAGGCATATTTATCAAAGTGCGAGTGGAGATGATATGATGTAGCGTATCATGTCCGACAGACATTGCTGAATGCCAACAGCATACGCTGTCAGAATTTATCATTGCACAAGCAGTTCACCAGAACTGCTTGTGCAATACCGCTCCCTGCAGATTTGTAGCAAATAGCCCACTAGCAGGGGGTGTCAATCAACCTCATCGTATTCAATCGTGTTGATTTCTGTCCACCGCCTCTTTAGACCGCTGCTTCATAACTTCTTTTTCCGGCGAGCCTTCAGGAGCTTGATAATTCAGCCCCTAACAATTTACACTAGGTCTACAGTCACGCTAACCCAATGAGCACAAATTTTGTTTGTGCTCAAGCACTTTTACTTTCAAATTATAATACACAAACAAGTTAGCAAAATTGCGATATTGATTATCGTGACCTGCACTAATTTTAGCGCACCACTTGTAAACTAGCCAATAATATTTTTATAGAAAAGCCTAGCAGAAAAAATACAAATATCCGATTTTTGTTAAAGAAAAGGTCTGAATTTAATTTATTATTTTCTATGAATATCTCTCAGCAGGCAAAATAGATAGCATCTAGGAGGAAGAGATTGTTTTCACTTTATAGAACTGTGACATTTATAAAAAGTAAGATCATAAATTATTACATACAATCCCAACATATTCACTGTGTTGTCTGGATCCTATAGTTATAAATTATGTATTTGTTCACTCAAAAGAATGCATAAAATAGAGATCAATGTGTTAATACACTTAAATGCCTGACTATATTTCATTTTACTAACCGATTAAAATCTGTGCTGGATAGCACTATTTAAACTCAGCTGGGTAAAGCCTTAAGACATGATGTTTTTCCTGCTGAACTTTATAAACATGTTGCAGGACAGATTATAAATATGCCCATATAGATTATTAATTTAAATATGGACTGGAGATCAACTTCCAAGGCATTTTACCCTAGACAGAATAATTGTGTGTTTTATAAAATGTTAATGTTTGATACAGGGTTCCTTGTATAGATATTAGAAAATGTGATTATAAAATAGTATACAAATCACTAGCTATCAGGCTAAACCACTGGTTTTCAAACCTGTCCTCAAGCTTTCCCAACAGTCAAGGTTTTTTTCTGGATTAAAAATAAAAAAAAGATACTCAGTTCAGACTGTGAAACAGTGAAACATGGAGATCACAGAGGCGCCACATATGAGGCTGATGATAATTCAGGAATCCGACCAAATGGCAGCTCTTCACAGGAACGGAGATAATCTGGACAGCCAAAGAAGAAAAAAGAAGGCGCTCCAATGACGTAAAATCTTAAGATGTGAGACCCCTCCAACCACAGTCAATGGCCCCAGAAGGAAATATACTCATGGATTAACAGCACGTATCACAAAGTGCAAAATAAAACAGTCTGTAAAATTAGGAGCTTCCCAGCTAGCTCGCAAACAATCACAGCAATGTCTTGGATACCCACAGCGTCAATAAAGCCCCATTTTTTTCTGGATTACCTTGGATGAGAGCAGGTTAAGTAACCACGTTTACTAATCAGCTGATTGTTTCACCTGTGCTCTAGTTCAGATATCCTCAAAATGTGGCCTGTTAGGGAGGTCTAAGGACAGGTTTGAAAACCATACTGTCATTTGCATGCAAGGTAAACTTTAGGTCCAGCTACACTGCAAGGACACATTTAAGAAGTATGGAATTATATAGTTAACTATTATGCCGTTGACAAAAATCATTAAATTATTAATTTTAATTAACAAAATGTTGAGATGTTGTTCACCAATTTAGGTTTTAGATAAATGTATTAAAATTGGAAAGCATAGATTAAAATCATCTTGATTAAATCATCTAGAATAACATTATCTAAAGCTCTCTGTTTTGATATCACATTGGACTCTCTTTTATGGACATTTATAGATCTACCCTAATATCAAGATTTTTAAATAGGAAATATACGGCTAGATTACGAGTTTTGCGGTAAGAGTTGCTCGGTGCTAACTTGCAAGTTATTGTCACCGCTCACCTCCCTATAGCACTGCTATTACAGGTTTACAAAAACCCGGCGTTAGCAGGCAATAAGTGAGCATTGAGAAAAATTGAGCTCCATACCGCACTTCAATACCAGCACTGCTTTGAGCTGGTTTTACGTGCTTGTGCACGATTTCCCCATAGACATCAATGGGGAGAGCAGGCTGAAAAAAGCCTAACACCTGCAATAAAGGAGTGTAAAGCTCCGTAACGCAGCCCCATTGATTCCTATGGAAAACAAATGTTATGTTTACACCTAACACCCTAACATAAACCCAGAGTCTAAACACCCCTAATCTGCTGCCCCTGACATCGCCAACACCTACATTACACTTATTACACTTCTTAACCTCTAATCTGCCACCCCCGACATGCCACCACCTACATTACACTTATTAACCCCTAATCTGCCGCCCCCAATGTCGCCGCCACCTACCTACACTTATTAACCCCTAATCTGCCGCCCCCAATGTCACCGCCACCTACCTAAACTTATTAAACCCTAATCTGCCCGCCCCCAATGTCACCGCCACCTACCTAAATTTATTAACCCCTAATCTGCCGCCCCCAACGTCAACGCCACTATACTAAAGTTATTAACCCCTAAGTCTAACCCTAACACCCCTAACTTAAATATTATTAAAATAAATCTAAATAAGAATTTCTATTATTACCAAAATAATTCCTATTTATAACTAAATACTTACCTATAAAATAAATAATAATAGTTACATTGTAGCTATCTTAGGTTTTATTTTTATTTCACAGGCAAGTTTGTATTTATTTTAACTAGGTAGAATAGTTACTAAATAGTTATTAACTATTTGCTAACTACCTAGCTAAAATAAATACAAATGTACCTGTAAAATAAAACCTAACCTGAGTTACACTAACACCTAACCTTACTATACAATTAAATCAATTACATTTATTAAATACAATTAACTAAATTACAAAAAAAAACTCGCTAAATTACACAAAATAAAAAAGAAATTATCAAATATTTAAACAAATTACACCTAATCTAATAGCCCTATGAAAGTAAAAAAGCCCCCCCAAAAGAAAAAAAAACCCTAGCCTACAATAAACTACCAATAGCCCTTAAAAGGGTCTTTTGCGGGTAATTGCCCCAAAGAAATCAGCTCTTTTACCTGTAAAAAAAAATACAAACACCCCCCAACAGTAAAACTCACCACCCACACAACCAAACCCCCCAAATAAAAACCTATCTAAAAAACCTAAGCTCCCCATTGCCCTGAAAAGGGCATTTGTATGGGCATTGCCCTTAAAAGGGCATTTAGCTCTTTTTCTGCCCAAACACCCTAAGCTAAAAATAAAACCCAACCAAAAAACCCTTAAAAAAACCTAACAATAACCCCCGAAGATCCACTTACAGTTTTTGAAGACCCGACATCCATCCTCAACGAAACGGCAGAAGTCTTCATCCAAGCAGGCAGAAGTCCTCAACGAAGCTGGGAGAAGTCTTCATCCAAGCGGCAAGAAGTGGTCCTCCAGACGGGCAGAAGTCTTCATCCAGAAGGCATCTTCTATCTTCATCCATCCGGCGCGGAGCAGCTCCATCTTCAAGACATCCAGCACGGAGCATCCTCTTCTTCCGATAGCGACTGAAGAATGAATGTTCCTTTAAGGGACGTCATCCAAGATGGCATCCCTTGAATTCTGATTGGCTGATAGAATTCTATCAGCGTATCGGAATTCAAGGTGAAAAATTCTTATTGGCTGATGCAATCAGCAAATAGGATTGAGCTTCAATCCTATTGGCTGATCCAATCAGCCAATAGGATTGAGCTTGCATTCTATTGGTTGTTCCAATCATCCAATAGAATGCGAGCTTAATCCTATTGGCTGATTGGATCAGCCAATAGGATTGAAGCTCAATCCTATTGGCTGATTGCATCAGCCAATAGGATTTTTTCACCTTTAATTCTGATTGGCTGATAGAATTCTATCAGCCAATCGGAATTCAAGGGACGCCATCTTGGATGATGTCCCTTAAAGGAACCTTCATTCTTCAGTCATTGTCGGAAGAAGAGGATGCTCCTAGCCAGATGTCTTGAAGATGGAACCGCTCCGCGCAGGATGGATGAAGATAGAAGATGCCGTCTGGATGAAGACTTCTGCCCATCTGGAGGACCACTTCTTGCCGCTTGGATGAAGACTTCTCCCGGCTTCGTTGAGAACTTCTGCCTGCTTGGATGAAGACTTCTGCCGCTTCGCTGAGGATGGATGTCGGGTCTTCAAAAACTGTAAGTGGATCTTCGGAGGTTAGTGTTAGATTTTTTAAGGGTTTATTGGTTGGGTTTTATTTTTACCTTAGGGTTTGCGCAGAAAAAGAGCTAAATGCCCTTTTAAGGGCAATGCCCATACAAATGCCCTTTTCAGGGCAATGGGGAGCTTAGGTTTTTTTTTAGTTAGGATTTTATTTGGGGGGGTTTGGTTGTGTGGGTGTTGGGTTTTACTGTTGGGAGGTAGTTTGTATTTTTTTTACAGGTAAAAGAGCTGATTTATTTGGGGCAATGCCCCACAAACAGCCCTTTTAAGGGCCATTGGCAGTTTAGTTTAGGCTAGGGTTTTTTCATTTTGGGGGGCTTTTTTATTTTGATAGGGCTATTAGATTAGGTGTAATTAGTTTAAATATTTGATCATTTCTTTTTAATTTTGTGTAATTTAGTTTTTTTTGTAATTTAGTTAATTGTATTTAATAAATGTAATTGATTTAATTGTAGTGTGACGTTAAGTGTTATTGTAGCTCAGGTTAGGTTTTATTTTACAGGTAAATTTGTATTTATTTAGCTAGGTAGTTAGTAAATAGTTCATAACTATTTACTAACTAGTCTACCTAGTTAAAATAAATACAAACTTAGCTGTGAAATAAAAATAAAACCTAAGATAGATACAGTGTAACTATTAGTTATATTGTAGCTATCTTAGGGTTTATTTTATAGGTAAGTAATTAGTTTTAAATAGGAATTATTTAGTTATTAATAGTAGGTTTTATTTAGATTTATTTTAATTACATTATAGTTAGCGGGTGTTAGGGTTAGGGTTAGACTTAGGGGTTAATAACTTTAGTAGAGTGGCGGCGACGTTGGGGGCGGCAGATTAGGGGTTAATAAGTGTAGGTAGGTGGCGGTGACCTTGGTTGCGGCAGATTAGGGGTAAATAAGTGTAATGTAGGTGGTGGCGAGGTCAGGGGCGGCAGATTAGGGGTTAATAAGTAAAATGTAGGTGTCAGCGGTGTTGGGGGCAGCAGATTAGGGGTTAATATGTTTATTACAGTGGCGGCGATGTCCAGAACTGCAGATTAGGGGTTAATAATTTTATTTTAGTGTTTGCGAGAGGGCCTCGGTTTAGGGGTTAATAGGTAGTTTATGGGTGTTAGTGTACTTTTTAGCACTTTAGTTATAACTTTTATGACTTTTATGGCGTTGTAGCATAAAACCCATAACTACTGATATTTAGACTTGTGCATGGCAGAAAAATTTGTTGTGTTTCGGTTCGGATCAATTCGGATGTTTTCGAATTTCGGTTCGGATCGATTCGAATTCGGAAAAATTAGAATTAATTCGTTTCTGATTCATTTTGGATTCAAATAAATTCAGATGGATTCGGTTCGGTTCGATTCGGAAATTCGGAATTTCAGTATGTGTTAGGTGGGATGTGCTGTGTATTAGACTAGTATTATGTACTGTATATTAGGTGTAACCCAAAGCAGAGTGATATAACCTAATATACTGTGCAATACTAGTGTAATCCATGGCCATCCGAATGTAACGAATAAATCTGGACTAATTCTGATTTATTCAGTAGATTCGGTACTACCGTAATTCGGAAATTCAAATCGATCCGAATCTCCGAATTTAACAAATTCGTCCGAATTTTGATTCGTAATGAATCGAACCGCACATTTCTACTGATTTTCAGTTTACGGATCTTGACGGTATAGGCTGTACCGCTCACTTTTTGGCCTCCCAAGCAGACTCATAATACCGGCGCAAATGAAGTTCCATTGAAAAAGGACTTTTGGAAAGCTGCGGTAGTTTCATTGCATTACGGCCAAAAAAGTGTGTGGTACAGCTAAACCTGCAAGACTCATAATACCAGCGGTAGTGAAAAAGAGCCATAATACTGCTTTTTCACTCATACCACAAAACTCGTAATTAGCCAATAGAAATCAAAGTTTTGGCCTATAAAGAATGTCCTAAAAGCAAGTAGAATTTTGTGCGCAGTTTTCTAAATCTCATTTTGGAATTCCTAAATCCCTGATGCAGGACCCTTTCATAAAGTATTCTAAAATATCCAGATTTTCTAAGACATCAAAATATGTTCCTTTGCCTGCTTAGGTTCAGGAGAAAGGTGGAGTGCATTACCTCTCACTCTCTCTGCCTCTCCCTTTCCTGCTCAGTTTCTCACACAGAATGTATATTACAGTCTAAGCCTCTCTCTCTCTATTTCTTAACTGCAGCATCACTCTTCCTCTTATATAAAGCCCCTCTTGACTCTATGGGGTAAATTTATCATAGTGGGAGCGGACATGATACGATATAGCGTATCATGTCCGCAGCACATCGATAAATGCCGACAGCATACGCTGTTGGCATTTATCATTGAACCAGCAGTTCTTGTGAACTGCTGGTGCAATGCTGCCCCCTGCAGATTCGCGGCCAATCGGCCGCTAGCAGGGGGCTTCAATCAACCCGATCGTATTCAATCAGATTGATTTCTGTCTGCAGCCTCAGAGCAGGTCTTTAGACCGCTGCTTCATAACTTTTGTTTCCGGCGTGCCTGAAGGTTTGCACGGAAACAGGGGCATCAAGCTCCATATAGAGCTTGAAAAATCAGCCCCTATATCTTATTTTGTACATTCCAGGTGTCCACCAATAAAAGATCATTTATGACATCTGCAATTGACCCATTTAATAAATTAAGTCAAAATATGTCCAAAATCAGATTCATAACATCTAAGTACTAAAGTACTAGCATGAGCAAACATTCTGGGCCCGATTTCAAGTGGCGCACTAACTAAAAATTTTGCTTACATGCTATCTGCTCTCAAAGTAACATTTTAATGCGTGCAGGTTAGTGAGTGCATTACAAGTTGGAAGTAAAAAGTTAGCCTGCGAGCAGAAGTCTGATGAGTGCTAACTTCAGGACTTTGGCTCTGGCAACTGTGCTTACTTCTTCTCCCATAAACTTAAAGGGACACTGAACCCAATTTTTTTTCTTTCATGATTCAGATTTTCTTTGTTCTCTTGCTATCTTTACTTTAAAAGCAGGAATGTAAATCTTAGCAGCCAACCCATTTTAGGTTCAGCACCATGGATAGCGCTTGCTTATTGGAGGCTTACATTTACCCACCAATAAGCAAGCATGCTCAACCAAAAATGGACTGGCTCCTATGCATCACATTCCTGCTTTTTAAATAAAGTTAGCAAGAGAACAAAGAAAAATTGATAAAAGAAGTACATTAGAAAGTTGCTTAAAATTGCATGTTTTTTTTTCCCCGAGTGTGTCTTACCCTCCTCTTTCTCTTGATCAAATCTGCGATGGTGGTTCTCTGTTAGTCGCTGGTTTCAGTACTTTTAGTCTCTTTCTCACATAAAATGTATTCATTCTCTCTTTTAGATGGCAGATTTGATAAACAGATTTAAACTAACCTCTAGGAATATTGGGGGCATCACTTCTCCTATTAAACGAAAAACAATAATATCTTACCTAAGAAAAATAAACACTGATATTGCCTTCCTACAGGAAACCCATCTGAAACAGGAAGAAGTTCTTAAACTTAAGTGTTCATGGGTCAAGGAGGTTCTCTTTTCCCCTAGTATACAAAGAAAAGGGGGTGTCGCGATTCTCATAGGGAAGAAGTTGAAGTGTCAAGTTCTCCATACGAATGCAGACTCAGAAGGAAGGTACTTAATGGTAAAAATTAAAATAGATAAGGTATTATATACATTGTGTAATTTATATGCTCCTAATGTTTTTAATTTGTGTTTTTGGGAAACACTACAAGCGAATATTATGACCTATGCGGTTGGCTATTTGATATTTTTAACATGGCACCCAAATACCCCCTAGATAGACTAAGACAAAACCTCTCCTGCCCTAGAAATAAAAGAGATAACCTAGAGACAAAATCGTTCATTAGACTTTTTCAGAACCTTAGGGTTAGAGATATTTGGAGGTCACAGTACCTTGACTCTAGAGACTTCACTTGTCTTTCTAAGGCACACAAGTCACTCTCAAGGATCAATTTATTCCTTTTAGATGAAAGGCTGTGTAAATCAAAAGTGGTTTCTGGAATTCTTCCTATATGTATCTCAGACCATGCTCCTATTTTTCTTGACTTCCAGCTTAGCGATTCTGTCCCAAGGAATCATCGGTTTTATTTTCCAGTTTACTTAGCATCAGATCTCAAGTTTAAAAACTGGCTTAAATCTAAGTTTGAAGAGTTTATATCTTTTAATCGTGACTATATTAATCGCCCCGCTATTTTTTGGGAGACAGCGAAGGCAGTACTTAGGGGAGAGATCTTAGCTTATAGTATACGCAGGACAAAGAAATTCAAACTTAGAGAAAAGGAAATTTTGAAGTCTGTATCTAATGCATATAACTATTACCTTTTAGAGAAAACACCAGAGAGCTGGGCACGATATACTTGGGCATTAAAGGAAAGGGATTCCTTTCTCTTATACCGTGCATCTAAGAAAGAGCTGAGATTCCAGGCTAAGTTATTGAGACATGGAAACATAACTGGAAAACTTCTCGCTGGTATAGTTAAAAGGGATATAGGCTCATCCTTGATTGATTCTCTACAGGAAGAAGATAAAACATTAACAACCCCAGAAGAACTACTGCAGATCTTTTCAAAATACTATCAGGATCTGTATTCTTTTAAAGACTCAAACCATCTTGAGCGGGAAGACTTCTGGAGTAAAATCTCTTACCCGATATTAGCACCTGATTTAGTTGAAACACTTAATCTTCCCATTTCTGAATCTGAAGTGACTAGAGCAATTCAAGATCTAAGTATGAACAAAGCCTCGGGCCCAGACACCCTACCCAATGAATTTTACAATATAGCATCCCCGGTAATTGCGCCATATTTAACTTCACTGTATAATGATATTTATATAAAAGGTAACCCCCCCTCTCCCAGCTTTGCTGCCTCTTACACTACTCTAATTCTTAAGCAAGGGAAGGATCCTGATAAGAAGGAATCGTATAGGCCCATAGCCTTGCTGAATTTGGATTATAAGATATTTACTTCTATTCTAGCGCTAAGGCTTCAAGTCCATCTTCCCAGTATTATCCATAAGGATTAGGCAGGTTTCATGTATAAACTAAACTCTTCAGCTAAAATAAGGGAGGTATTCCTTACTATAGAGTACTTTAAAACCAGGGAGAGGTTGGAGAGCGGAGGGGAGGGGGACATCTCTGATTCAGAGATAATCTCAATAGATGCTGAAAAAGCTTTTGATTCTGTTCACTATGATCATCTATTACACTCTCTTCAGCGGTTTGGTCTTTTCGGTAATTTTGTTAGCTTTATCAATAAATTATATAATGTAGCTTCCACAAAAATTTTAGTTAATGAATGGTCCTCTTCCTATATTTTGTTGAGAAGAGGAACTCGGCAGGGGTGTCCCCTTTCCCCTCTTCTTTTCAATATCTCCATTGAAACTCTCACTATATTTGTTAGGCATCACCTTGAAGGGATTAAGATTGGCAAAAAGGAATTGAAAATAGCTTTATATGCTGATGATATTCTCATATATATCATAAATACCTCCATTAATATTCCTAAGCTTTTATTAATTATTGATCAGTTTAGCTCTTTCTCTGGTTATAAAGTGAATACCACAAAAACGGAACTATTATGGATTAAACAACCTAAAGAATCTTTGATAAATATGCCATTTAGAATAGTCTCTAGATCTCTTAGATTCCTGGGTATCACAATTTCTGCTAACCCGGACCCTTGGTATAGTCTTAATATCCCTCCAGTGCTGAATAAAATCAAGGAGAGCTTGAAAAACTGGCAAAATCTTCCCCTCTCTTTGTCAGGCTGTATAGCTCTCTAAAAAATGGTTTGTCTCCTTAAGTTACTATATGTTCTCCAGAATACTCCATTGATTCTTAAAGGAAAAGACGTTTTAATATTTAACACAGTCTTGAGAAACTTCATTTGGCAAAATAAAAAGCCCAGAATCTCTCTGGCTAAACTTTCTTTTCCCAGTCAATTTGCAGGGCTAGCTCTACCAGATATCAAAATATATAATTATGCCTTTCTGACACATGGATCCATGTAAAAGACTATGTCACTGATAATGAACTGGAGAGAAGTGTAACGTGTCCACTCTTGCCTGCAGCAATTATCCACTGCAATTCCAGCTCATTACCTTGTGAGGTGAAGAAAATGAGAACCCACTTCAGGCCTGGTGGAAAGTCTGTAAACTTCTTGATCTAGAAAATAGGGTATCTAAGTATATGCCATTATCTGGCAACCCTCTATTTCAAGCTGGACTTCAATCATCACCTTTTCAGAGGTGGAATAGCTTAGGGTTAAATAATGTCTTCCAAATGTTAGATTTTGACAGGAGATGCATTAAAACCTTCGGTTCCCTTAGGGGGAGTTTAATCTCCCTCAAAAAGATTTTTTTGCGTACCTACAAGCAAGACATTTTGCGCTTAATTTAACAGGTAACTTTGGTTGGAATTGGACTCTAGGGAAGATAGAGAAATGGCTTGTCCTAGTTAAGAATGGATATATGTCATTATCTGTGATAGTCTGACTATTAAAAGTAAATAATATCCATCACTAGTTCACTGATTGTATGATGCCATAATCTCCCAATAAACATATCTGGAATATGGGGAACCTGTATGATAGCAATTAATATAAATGGATAAGAAGGTGGAAACACAGGCTGAAAAGACTTGCAGACAAATGTTATCTCTAAATTGTGGAATAAACCAGAATGAGGTTAAAATATCAGATCAAGTTCATAAAAATGTAAGAGAATAATAAACACACAGTGTTGATAAGTTTGTTTTTGCTCAACAGAATAATAATGGTATTTAATAACCTTTGTTTCTGTAATGTTAACACACTTCTAATTATGCAAGAATGTTAAAGAACATTATGTCCGGTTATTTGAATAGTTAAAGAACAAATGTTATCTCTAAATTGTTGAATAGTTAGATAATTGTGCAAAGTCTGAAGTGACAGAATGACAGAAGGAGCGCTTTGAATATAAAATCCCTTTATATAGTTTCAGGTTAATGAGTGCAAGTTTCAATCAGATTTTGTATCACTCACTTAGGATTTAAAAAATCATACCTTGTGGAGAATGATAGAATCGAAGCGGGCAATTGGAGAAGCGGTTAATCTGATCAGTTAACTGAACAAACAAACTGATCGTGTCTCAGCTGTTTGGCGCGCAGTTTCCTGTTGAACTGTTCAGAGCGGGTGACGTCACCGGTTGCAGTCTGTGTACACAGAGGATGTGGCAGCGCTGTTACCAGAACAAATATGAGAGTAACAGATTGAAAAGATTCAGAACTGTTACAATTGTAATCCAATGCGTCCTGAGTTTGCTACAAAAAATATAACAAGGTTTAGATAGATTAGACTTTAACTCTATAACAGAACTTTGAGGCTGACTTAATTGAATAGACAAAGGGGAGAGTTAGCTTTACTTCCCTCAGTGATCCAATAATAAAGCAATGAACTCTGGGAAGATAGGAACTTAAATAAGGAGCAATGATGGGAGGAGGATTTGACTTAAAGGTACAGAATGAAAGTTAAATCCTAACAGATCCCCCCTGTCAAGAGCCCCCTCCAGAGGACCGAGGAACAGGCTTCATAGGATAGGAGGCGTGGTAGGCAGATAATAAATCAGGAGCATGCAAGTCTCGAACAGGAATCCACGAATTTTCATCTGCATCATAACCCTTCCAGTGAACCAAGTATTCAGGGGTCCTCCGACGTCTTCGGGAATCCAGAATTTCATCCACCTCATATTCCAGAGGGTCTTCAACAGAGATAGGAATTTCATCAAAGTGAGGATAATCCGATCCCTGATAAGGCTTCAAAAGTGAGACATGAAAAGATAGGTGTATGTGCATAGTCGAGGGCAAATGTAAGGTTACTGCATTCTCGTTGATGACTTTTGAAATCGGGAATGGCCCAATAAACTGATCAGTGAGTTTCTTACAAGGAACAGGCAGCTTTATGTTTTTAGTAGATAACCATAACAGATTGTTTATTTTATATACAGGTGCAGGCTTCCTCTTTTTGTCATAATAGAGTTTCTGAGTGTTTTTTGCATTAAGTAGGTGCTCCTGCAGGCTTGACGTAACTTCTTTTAAGGTGTCAGTATATTGAGAGACTGATGGAGATTGAGAACAGATTAAAGTAGTGGGATAAGTGCGAGGATGGTATCCATATGTTGCAAAAAAGGGAGACAGCTTAGTTGAACTGTTAACCAAATTATTATATGCAAATTCTGCATTTGACAGTAATTCATACCAATTGTCTTGGTGTGTGGTGATGAAACATCTGAGATATTGTTCAAGGATTTGGTTAACACGTTTGGTAAGACCATTAGATTGTGGATGAAAGGCTGTAGTAAATCTTAATGTTATATGTAGAGTTTTACATAAGAATCTCCAGAATTTCGAAGTAAATTGAGTACCCCGATCTGACACTATAGATGTAGGTAAACCATGTAACTTTATGACATGGTTATTAAAAGCTATAGCAGTAGTAAAAGCTGTGGGTGTTCTTTTCAATGGGATAAAATGAGCCAAACTAGTAAAGTGATCGACTACTACCATTATGGTATTGTGACCATGTGACATTGGTAGATCTACAATAAAATCCAGAGATATTATATCCCAAGGTTTTTGAGGTATGGGTAATGGTGTTAGATATCCATAGGGTTTATGATGTTCTTTCTTCTTAGTAGCGCAGATCTGACAATTCAGAATATAATCATGAGTAACCAATTTCATGTGAGGCCACCAGTATGTTCGATTGATCAGTTCAGTTGTTTTTTCAATGCCTGGATGTCCGGCTAAGGGGGTTTCATGGTGTTGCTGAATAATCTGTTTTCTCAAACAGTTTGGTACATATATCAAGTCTTTGTACATGTAGAGACCTGTATCTGAGTCAGCAGTGCAAACGGGAGGTATTTCATTATCTGTCTGTTGAGCTTGGTATAAGTCTGATGTTGATAATGTTGTGAATCCAATTATTTTAGATGGAGCGATTATATGTGTTAGGTTTTCAGTGTCTTCCATTGACTCAAAAGATCTTGATAAGGCATCTGCCCTAATGTTTTTCTTCCCAGGGATATAGGTTAAAGTGAAGTTAAAACGGTCAAGAAACAAGGCCCATCTTACTTGCCTTGATGACAATGTTTTATTTCTTTTAAGGTATTGCAGATTCTTGTGATCTGTGAATACCTGGAATGGTTCTATGGTACCCTCTAGGAGGTGTCGCCAATGTTCCATTGCTGATTTCATTGCTAATAATTCTTTATCTCCCACAAAGTAATTTCGTTCAGCAGGCATTAATCTCCGGGAGAAGTAGGCTATAGGATGTTGAATTTTATCTCCTGGTTTTTGTTGGGAAAGGATGGCTCCAATTCCCACATTTGAAGCATCTACTTCTAGAATATAAGGTAGATCAGGATCGGGTAACAGTAAAATGGGAGCAGTTGTGAATTCTTTTTTTAAGTATTGAAAAGCTTGATCTGCTTTATGGCCCCATATAAATTTTTGTTTACCGGTTAATTGAGTTAGTGGTTGAACAATTGTGGAAAAATGATTAATACATTTCCTGTAGAAATTTGTAAACCCTAAAAATCTTTGTAAAGATTTTAGTATAGTGGGAGTGGGCCAATTTGCTATTGCAATAAGTTTTTCTTGATCCATTTGAATACCTTTCGGGGATATGATATATCCCAGAAACTTAATAGTGTCTTGTGAAAATGAAATTTTTCCATTTTAACATAGAGTTGATGGTCTCTTAATGTAGCTAAGACCCATCGTACATGTTTTTTATGATCAGTTAGAGTTTTTAAATAAATTAAAATATCGTAGAGATAGACAATGACACAAACATCCATCAGTTCTTTAAAGATCTCATTAATAAAGAACTGGAAAGTAGCTGGTGCATTTGTCAGCCCAAAGGGCTGTAAGGGTTAAGGCTGTCTCTATGTACCTTTAAGCACCTGCTTATTTAAGGCACCTCCTACCTATGCTCCAATGCTGCTTTATTGAGTTGCTTTCGGCTACACTGTGTGCACTCTCAATTCTTTGGATATTACTCGCAGTCATTTCTTGATACAGCCACTACCTATACTGTTTGGAGGATTTTGCAAGCTGTTAACTAACCTCTTCAATTGCCTCTCTCTGCTCCGATCAAACTACAGGTTCAGCTCCGTTACTTCTCTGATCAGCTGTGTCTGTGCGGTACACGCTGCTGCTTACGTCATCAGACACAGCCGACTGCACCTCTCCCTGTCTGTTAGATCTGACCGCTTGCCACGCTCCTGCAGCTTTCCCCCTGGAGACTCAGCTAAAGGACTCCAAGACACTCTGAGAGGTTACCGGACCAAGGCTGAAACTTACATACAGGTCTGGCATTTACTTGACTATTTACATAAATGTTATCCTGTGATTTCATGTTCTGTTAGTTTCAAGTTTGCGGCATTACACTGTGCTTTACCAAAGTTTCTCATATCCATAAGTCTCACTGCCACATTTATAGACAGAGTGGTTTAATCTAATATGAATTACTCAAATCTATATTCCTGGCATATATAAAAGTACTAGGTTATCCTGGGAAATCCTTCCCTGGATTACCTAGCCTACACCAAAACCTTTATCAGTCTTCATAGGAACTCTGTCATTATTTAAAGGACAAAACAGTTCCTACAAACCATTACAAGGGCATAACATTGTATTGGAATAAACCCTACCTTGTTTTAAACGCAGTTTTCCACTCATCCCCAGATCTCATCCGAATTAAATTGTATGCACCTTTTAGATCTAACTTTGTAAAGATGGTTGCGCCTTGGAGACGTTCAATTAACTCAGGGATGAGTGGTAAGGGGTATCTATTTTTAATCATGACTGCATTCAAAGCACGATAATCTATGATCGGTCTGAGTGTACCATCTTTGTTAGTTACAAAGAATATTGCTGAAGCTATAGGTGATGATGAAGGTGAAATGAAACCCTTTCTAAGATTTTCATCTAAGTATTCTCTTAGGTGTTTCAATTCCTTTTGTGATAGAGGAAAAATCCTTCCAGATGGTACTTCGACTCCGGGTTTAGTATCTATGGGACAATCAAAGTGCCTATGTGGTGGGAGAGTTTCAGCATTTTTTAGATGAAATACATCACTATAGTCCTTATATTCATCAGGTAATTTTGATGTAATCTGTCCTATTGTTAAGTAAGGATAACATGTGGTTAGACAGAATTGTGATGTGAATGTTATATTGTTATGAACCCAATTAATAGATGGGTTATGTTTTTGTAACCAAGGGTAACCAAGAATTATAGGATGTATAGAACTGGGAATTATATCATATGATAAAAATTCTTTATGACCATCTGGTGTTATTGTTAAAAGTGGTATGGTGTGATGTGTAATAGGACCTTTTAGAATCTGAGTACCATCTATAACTCTCACAAAAACAGGAGATGATTTCTGCATAATTGGTATTTTATTTAATTTAACAACAGATTCATCTATAAAGACTCCATCTGCACCCGAATCAACAATAGCTTTGTTCTGTACTTGTAGATGGTCCCGCTGCAATGATAATGTAATAGCAAGATGAGAGGGTTTTTTAGAATAATCAGAAGAACAGTCATGTGTCAACTTACCCTTCTTTTGACATAAAAGGATAGGACAAGAAGCCACATCATGATCTTTGTTTGGCACAATATAAACACAGATTCGCCAGACGTCTACGTTGTTTTTCTTCCTGGCTAAGTGGAGCCCGAATGGTGCCTATTTCCATGGGTACTGGAGCAGATTGGGATCGTTCTTGATATGGATGATATGGTTTTTTAGGAGTAACTTCTTGTTGATGTTTTTCATACTTCCTCTCACGGTATCTCCTATCCATGGTAATACATAATTTGATCAGAGCTTCTAAGGTTTCTGGGAAATCTACTCTTGAAAGTTCATCCTTTAAATATTCAGAAAGGCCCAATCGAAATTGATTTTTCAGGCTCACTGAATTCCACTGTGAGTCAGTGGCCCATAGCTGAAAGTCTGCTATGTAGTCTTCCACTGCTCTTTTTCCCTGTTTGAGGGACCTCAATCGTTGTTCAGCTGTCTGTTGCTTATTTACATCTTCATATAATACAGCCATAGTAAGGAAAAAAATTTCTAGAGAATTTAATATTGGATCCTCAGTTTCTAGAAACCTATCTGCCCATACTCTGGGCTCACCAGAGAGATAGGAAATGGCTGTAAAAACTTTAATTTTCTCAGTGCGATAAGTCTTAGGTTTAAGGGTGAAAAGTAGAATGCAGGCGTTCTTAAATTCATGAAATTTCGTGCGATCACCACTGAAAGGAATGAGAGGATTTACCAGAGGTTCAGGCATCTCTTTAGTCTTTTGAGTGATAAATTCATTTATAACACATTTTAATGTGCTATTCTCATTCTTTAGCTCAGTTAATCCTTGAGCTAGGATTTCCACTTTCTGATTAAGTGAAGAAATTTGATTGGACATTTCAACAGGATCCATGTTAAACCTGAAAATATGTGTTACTAATTAATTCACTTTTATGGCTTGATTATTCTGTGATAGTCTGACTATTAAAAGTAAATAATATCCATCACTAGTTCACTGATTGTATGCTGCCATAATCTCCCAATAAACATATATGGAATATGGGGAACCTGTATGATAGCAATTAATATAAATGGATAAGAAGGTGGAAACACAGGATGAAAAGACTTGCAGACAAATGTTATCTCTAAATTGTGGAATAAACCAGAATGAGATTAAAATATCAGATCAAGTTCATAAAAATGTAAGAGAATAATAAACACACAGTGTTGATAAGTTTGTTTTTGCTCAACAGAATAATAATGGTATTTAATAACCTTTGTTTCTGTAATGTTAACACACTTCTAATTATGCAAGAATGTTAAAGAACAAATGTTATCTCTAAATTGTTGAATAGTTAGATAATTGTGCGAAGTCTGAAGTGACAGAATGACAGAAGGAGCGCTTTGAATATAAAATCCCTTTATATAGTTTCAGGTTAATGAGTGCAAGTTTCAATCAGATTTTGTATCACTCACTTAGGATTTCAAAAATCATACCTTGTGGAGAATGATAGAATCGAAGCGGGCAAGTGGAGAAGCGGTCAAACTGATCAGTTAACTGAACAAACAAACTGATCGTGTCTCAGCTGTTTGGCGCGCAGTTTCCTGTTGAACTGTTCAGAGCGGGTGACGTCACCGGTTGCAGTCTGTGTACACAGAGGATGTGGCAGCGCTGTTACCGGAACAAATGTGAGAGTAACAGATTGAAAAGATTCAGAACTGTTACAATTGTAATCCAATGCGTCCTGAGTTTGCTACAAAAAATATAACAAGGTTTAGATAGATTAGACTTTAACTTTATAACAGAACTTTGAGGCTGACTTAATTGAATAGACAAAGGGGGGAGTTAGCTTTACTTCCCTCAGTGATCCAATAATCAAGCAATGAACTCTAGGAAGATAGGAACTTAAATAAGGAGCAATGATGGGAGGAGGATTTGACTTAAAGGTACAGAATGAGAGTTAAATCCTGACAGTATCCCTTTGCTTTCAAGATTTAAGCTCCAAAAAATGGTGCCTTGAATTTGGAAAAGATCTCCTCCAAATGGGCAGCAGTTTTACCACAAGAATACGTAGATACTAGCCTCATTCGATCCTCAATTTCTGAAGTAATGCGGACAACTCTCTCTTCTTCATGGAGAGAATCTCACATTAAACTACTTCTTATGACTTTCTTCACTCCTGAGAAAGGTTCTAGGTGTGGAAATTTCAATTTTAACTGCTGCCCCAGATGCTCTTTTCATTCGGCCAATCTTATACACATGTTCTGGGATTGCCCAAGGATCCAATATTTTTGGATTAAACTACAATATCGGCTGAATAAATCATTAAGGATCTCCTCCCTGTCATTAACAGTATCGCATATTCTGTACCTTTGGAAGGACTCTGAGGAACGGCAGGTTAACACTAAAATTGTTAACATAACATAACCATTGAAAGAGCATTCTGAATATTCTCTACTAAATACTCAAACTATAAAAGCAGTGGATGAATATCAAATGGAAATCATTGCTATTAAAAACAAAAAATTAAAGAGGGATGAGGAGGACTATAGCAAGGGTGAGGTTCACACTTACACCCGCAATAATAAGAATGATGATTGGACCACAGTATCTTATGGCAAGAATAAGAAAAAATCGACCAGTCAGAATGTGAATCAGGGTAGTAATAACCATCACCATAACACCAATAATCACCAAAACTTGGGGTATAGTAGGAATCACCACAATATGCAGCATGATAGACGACAGAATGGTCGGAATGATGAAAATCATCAAGCTAGGAGCTATCAGAATAAACAGCTACCCCACCAAGGTAGTTATACTTCCCCCAACCAACACAACATACATCACCATTATGATAACCCCAATATGATCCCTGTACAGAATAGATTCTCAACCTTCAATTCTGAGAATAACTCGGGACAGTTTGGAAGTGGTAATAACCAAATTCCACACTATGATAATCAGGCCACTACATCTAACAAGGTTTTTTTAGGGGCACCCAACCTTGCTCCATTATGGAGGAAGAATCAGCAGTTGCCTCCCAAGCAGCCCCAAAACGGGAAAAAAAGACTGTTCCCAAACGGGGACGGAGAGGCAGAGGCAAAACCAAACAAAAAGAGAAATTAGAAACACTCAAAAAGGGAATATATAATCTTTCCTCCCATGTCCTATCCAATGACGAGATAAGGATCTTGGGTAGGGGCTTCTCCTATTGCCCTCCCAACACACATAATCTATTTCACCTTTTTGTAGACCTCAATAAATACACGAGGAAACTTTCATTACATAGATACTTTGCCTTAAAGTCACTTAGGAAAAACAACATTGAGGGCTCACCTATACTTTTAGACAATCTACCCAATAGGAATGTATCTCCTATTATATATTGTGAACCTGAACAGCTTACTGAGGAACTATTCGACTCTGTCATTCATACTTCACTTTCACCAATATCGACATTCAATCCGCCTAAAGAGGATGTTTCATATATAGATTTATTTCAGCAATTAGTATTGGATGATTGGGAGACTATTCCCAATCATATTAGTGGCAATAAGAAAATTTGGCCAAATGAAGAGAGAGCCCTCAGACGTCTGACGGGTGACAAAAACATTGTCATCCGTCAGGCAGATAAGGGTGGGGCCCTAGTAATTCAGAATTATTCCGATTACACCGGAGAAGCTGAACGTATCATTCATGATACTAATTATTACAGGAAATTAGTTCAGGATCCCACACCAATATTTTCCAAAAAACTGGTCCAAATTTTGGAAGATGGTAGTAAAATGGGCATTTTAAGCAAGAAAGAAAAAAGATATTTACTTCCGGATCATCCTAGTGTACCCTATTACTACCATCTCCCAAAATTGCATAAAGATGCTCTTAAACCGCCGGGACGACCCATTATAGCGGGTATTAACAGCATAACCGACAGGTTGAGTGAATACGTAGACACTTTTTTGCAAAAATATGTCCAACATCTCCCCTCTTTCATTAAAGACACTACAGATTTGCTACAAAAATTGACACATATACAGTATAAAAATAACTATATATGGCTGTCCTGCGACGTAGGCGCCCTATATTCTAATATCTCACATGAGTGGGGGCTGAAAACTACCTCGATCTTTTTGAATAGAGACATATACATGCCTGACAAACAGAAAGAATACCTCATTACCT
Source organism: Bombina bombina (assembly GCF_027579735.1). Taxonomy (NCBI): domain Eukaryota; kingdom Metazoa; phylum Chordata; class Amphibia; order Anura; family Bombinatoridae; genus Bombina; species Bombina bombina. The sequence goes on from NC_069502.1 coordinate 629,635,679, forward strand.
TGATAGACTTCATACTCAAACATAACTATTTTCAATTTTTGGACCAGTTCTATCTACAGACAAAGGGAACGGCCATGGGCACCAGATTTGCACCTAGCTTTGCTAATCTCTTCATGGGGATTTTTGAAGAAACTTTCATCTACAATACAAAGTTGAGGGGCAATCTGGTGTTCTATGGCCGTTACATTGATGATTTATTATTCATTTTTGAGGGTTCCACTGAAGAAGCACAAGAATTTGTTAACTTCCTAAATAATAATAATATGGGTATAGACTTCACATCCAATATACAGATACAAACAATTGAATTTTTGGATTTATTGTTAACGTGGGGGACCAATGGCACTATCTGTACTTCCACCTATTTCAAGTCAGTAGATTGTAATAATTTTTACACTACTCCAGTAACCACTATAATAACTGGAAAATCAATATTCCTTATAGCCAATTTTGCCGCATTAGGCGCAACTGTAGCTCTATTAATATGTATGACGAACAGTCCTGTATACTAAAGGACAGATTTAGGGAAAAAGGCTATCCAAAGGGACTAATAGAATATGGCTACAATAGAGCAAGATCACTAGACAGAAGTGCCTTATTATCCTGTGAGACTAAATCTAAAAAGGGGACAGAAAATACAGGTCCTCAGGGACAACCCTTATTTGTCACTCAATATAATTCCAACTTTAGGGCAGTTAATAGAATCATATAGAAACACTGGCATATCTTGCTCAGAGATCCCATACTGAAAAAAGTGTTGGCCCCCCAACCTAGGATAGTGTATAGGAGGGCGCCAACCTTGAAACAAAAATTGGCACCCAGTAAGGTAGTGATGACAAAGAAACACATCAAATACAATAAAAATGGGCCCAGAAATTAGGATCATATGACTGGGAGGAATAGCAATAACATTGGGACTTATAGATGTGGACATAGACGGTGCCACATGTGTAAGTTCATCACACATGGAAAAAAATGCATAATATCACATGCTACAGGGGAAGAACACCAGATCAGAGAACATCTGACATGTACCTCTGGTTACGTAATCTATGCACTCACTTGTGCATGTGGGGTCCAGTACATTGGACGCACCTCTAGGAAGCCTGAGACAAAGGGAAACGTATTGGATCTTCAAATTCCAAACGCTCTTCCCTACGGGGCTAAATGAAGTTATAGACTCTATAGCTGTTTAGCGCATATGTATGGTAGATGTTTAGCTTGCATTGGTTCTAATAGGGATGGGTTTAGTGTGGTCCTTAGAGTTAGTACTTAATCACCCTTGGGGAGGGTGGCCCTATATTGGGGTACATCTTAGCACACTTATGGGCCATATGACCCACAGACTGGACATTTAAGATATTTATTCTCGTGTTCAGATTGGATATATTTATTATTTCAATACACCTTGTTATATATGAATCACACGTATAATGTACTTTAAATATTTGTATATATTTCCTTCACTGTATATACAGAGTTTTCATTAGCAATCAGGTACATATCTACATATCACCTGTCTAGTTTTATTAGATACTTCTTATTAGGAGAAAATACTTACCAGTATTTGTCCACTGATTATTTTTAAAAAAATTATAATTTATATCCACCACAGTGTATGTATATGTTCGATAGACCAAGAAATAGGTTTCAAATGGTCCACTTTATATTTTTATTTGCATTATCAACATTTGTTTTTACTTAAGATCAATTATAAGTATATTATCCAGCATTATAAAATTAATGTTAGCACAACCCTTTTGGGTCTATATATCATATATATTTTATTCTTATCCTACTATTATATTAATCCATGTTGCGGTTGCACTGACATGAACAAATTTATTGCGCTACTCACATATTAAAGGTCACATTGATATATTTCACATTAAATGACATTTCGTTTAAAGTAATCCATCTTACATGCACCATCCAAATAATCACGATTATTATTTTGTTTATTTCAATCCTATTACTACCTACATGGGTTTTGTAATATTATTGTTGAGAGCGATTGCTCTTTTTGACACTAACACTATACCGGGTTATGACCAATGGGGCACCTTGTTTACATTCATACCCGGAATTAGGACCAATGTGAGACACTGTTTACAACTACCTTGAACCAATCAATACACTCCCGAGACTGAATGGGCGTCTATCACGGCGTATTATCTATAACAGCAGAAATATAGGCATGCCCGATATCAGTATTCCTATTGGAAGCTTCTCTTCTTAGCACCAATCAATACACTCCCGAGACTTAATGGGCGTCTATCACGGCGTATTATCTATAACAGCAGAAATATAGGCACGCCCGATATCAGTATTCCTATTGGAAGCTTCTCTTCTTAGCAAAAGGTGACGAGCAGTTAGAATGATTGTAGGTCATTTGGCGCGTAAAAACTTTTGATTGACAGCCAAATAGACAAACCCTAAGCCATCAGTATAGGTTGCTTCAATACATTATGATTGATGGCCAGGGCATCCAATCAGAACACAGAATTTACGAACATTTTAAATTACCAAATGTTCACCATAAAAGCACTATGTCACTGTGAAATACCAATATATACACACACAATATAAGAAGTAGTAAGTTTATCTACATATATTATAGGTAATTATATCTCCTACTAAGTATTTATATAATCATATCACCATAGGGGTGGACCCATTGCAAATGAGGGATTCTGATTGGTTGTTGTTGTGCCAAGTGTTGGGGGTGGGATGTGGGTATGTCTTTAGTAGCATAGCCCTATATAAGGAGTCAATAATTTGTTTAGAAACATGCCTGAGGAAACAGTTTAACTGAGAAATGCGTCGCATGTATTCCTTATGTATCATTTACTTTTTTAACACTGTGATGAGTGGTAAACCTTTTATATGTTTTAAATAAATCCATTTTTATACAAATCCACTCTCAGTGCTATGTATGATACTTTTTTGCTATGCTACTTTAGAGTGTTAACACTCTGATACCCACGAATCAGCCATTACACCCTGGATCAGCCGGCTGGATTGCTGTTAAAATCCAGCCTGTCTCTATAGGTACAAGTGAGTGCCTTCAACACATGTGAGTACTCTGTGTATATTTGGCTATTATTGCTATTTGTACCATCATTGATCTGCACCATTGGCGCCTCTATCCTTGCTTGCACTTTTAAAATTGTTAACATGGCTATTCTAGCAGCTCGGTATTTAATTCTCAAAAAATGGAAGGGAAAGGTGACCCCCAGTATTCCAGAGGTTAAAAACTGTTTAAAAAAAGAATGTATTCTTGAGCAGATGGACACTAACCTTAATGATGAATGGGATGTCACCGCTTTTTTTTTAAGTGGTCAGTATTTATCAAATCTCTACCCTTGAGTGAAGTTGGTCACTTAATTTATCCATTTAGAAATTCAGAACTTGTCTTACTCGGCATATGGTAACAAGAATGCCTTCTCTTTCTTTTCCTTCCCCTCCCCCCCCCCCCTTTTTTTGTCTTGCTTTGTCTTGTTTTGTCTTGTTTTGTTTCTTGTTTTTGTTTTGTTTGGTCTAAGTCCAGACCTATTTTCCTGGCATTTTTTGGACGGGTACGGCTACGGTCCACTCTTGATTATATGGGCCTTGGCCAAGTGTTTCATGTGGCTATGTTAGAAAAAAGATCTTTCAACAGAGCATCATACAGATAATTGTAGATGCAGTCGGGTTCATACAATAGGATTAGTGCAGCCCAACTATGAGAATCTATAATGGTTGTTTTGTCTTGCAATTGAGAGGAAAAATATTAGTAGGGGCACTATATTGTGCTCTGGCCTGAAACACAGGAGTAATTTTTTGTTAGGATACAGAATCTCTGATATATGTAGGTCAGTAAATATTTTCATGTGTCAGAAATACTTTTTTTATCATCTCCTAGAGTTTATGGTCAATACGAATTTTTTTTTTTTTTTCTCTCTCTTTCTCTTTTGGCATACATACTGTGACTGCATATGTTTAAGTTAAAGTATACATTTTGTTGGATATAAAATAAAGATTTGAAAAAAAATAAAAAAAATTGCATGCTTTATCTGAATCATGAAAGAAAAAAATCTGGGTTTAGTGTCCCTTTAAATGGGGCATGCTGTTAAAAAAACCAAAAAGAAACTAACACTTATCGTGGATGCACTGTAGCACACTGTTTATTCATTGTTATATTTCTCCCACTCTGTGGAGATCACACAAGATAGGGGCCCACCACCTGTCATGATGAAGGTGTAAAACATCTTTTAAGTATATAAAAGGTGATATCACACAATGCATAATTGAAGCATACACGTGCTATATCTTCAATATTATCTACAGTATAATCCTAAAATAATTAAATTCATCCAAGCTATTAAAATGTTGATAAAAGATCTAGTAATTTATGATGTTTAACTTATGATTTATAATTATGTTTACCCTTAATATAAGCTACAGATTCATCTTGAGTAGCCTTGAAAAATATCTTACACAGTTAGGAGTTCCACAATCCACCTATTCAGTAATATTGCCTTCTAAATGCAATCAATTTTTTCAAGTAACAAGATTCTCTACAAAAACAAAGAAATTTAATGAAAACATGTGTACCCTTTCAAAATTAAAATATACAATATGGATGCTGACCAGAAAATTTCAATATTGTAATTGATTTCTATCAGTACTTTTTTTCTTGGGGGAGGCTCTAAATAATCACTGACCTTACTTATTTTCTAAATGTTTTTCTTTGGTTAATCTGATTTTCATGATTCAAACAATTGTATTTGTTTTATATGATACTTAGCAATGTGAGCTCAATACTGTTCCCTGAAACTGACTTTATAATGCTAAAGATTTCTTTGGTTTCTTTTGAAAAGCCACACACATATTTATAGCTGACTGTTTTGAACATAATGGGGGGTTTATCATTATACATCCTTTGTAAGTTAGTTTAAGTCTTATGACAAACTACTATGGAACAGAATTATCAGCTGTCATTATGCCTCTACCCTTTAAAATATTATTTGGGAAATTTTACTTTTCAGTGTATATCCTCTCCCTTATGCACGCTCTCCCCATTGATTTCTATAGGGAAAGTGTGCACGAGCACATATTCTCAGCCTTTGGACTTTGTGTGGTATGGAGCTTATCACCACCATATCGCACGCACAAGGCGGCTATTTAGAAACTTGTAATGGCAGCGCTATGGAGGGTGAAATAATGCAACTTTTGTTGCGTTTGTTTTGCACCCTCTATAGCGCAAATCTTGTAATCTAGGCAACTGTCCTTTATTTCCAAAATTTTTAAAGGGATTCACAGAGGAACAAGTATATGCTGGTGAGTGCAGCACCAGAGGCTTACGCGTTTCAGGCTTTACACTGTATTCATAGCCTATAGTGTCATGCTGAAACTACAGATTTAAAAAAAGGGATAGAACAATCCAATGTTTCAATCAAATGAATTTTGTATATTTTGATATCACTATCATTGCTATTTTTGCTACATATATTATAAGATTGTAACTCAATGTTTTTTACAATGTTGCAATATCCAGTTGCTCTCTGATTCTCACTTGTGTGTTGTTTATAGAACACTGTTCATTGGCCAAATGCTTGATGGGCGTTTTAACCAATTGAATTGTTCTATCCCTTTTTTATAAATCTGTAGTTTCAGCATGCCACTATAGGCTATGAATACGGCGTAAAGCCAAAACACGTAAGCCTCCGGTGCTGCGCTCACCAGCATATACTTGTTCCTCTGTGAATCCTTTTAAACATTTTGGAAATAAAGTACTTTGTTTTTTTTACCAAGCATATCCATCTCTCTACTTCAATCTATATAAGAAAGGAAACAATCTATCCAAGATATATATATTGTTAAGTAAAATATCCTTTTTGGTCTAGATTACGAGTGTAGCGAAAATAAGCTAGAAGTAAGCTTTTTGCGTGCATCTGGTTACGCGTTTTACAAGTTGAAAGTAAAAAGTTTGCGCTTGAGTGCTAACTCGAAGCACGCAAAAATCCGGACGCATTTTCTCATAGATTTTAATGGAGCGTGAAAAGTGGGAATAAAATCTAGCACCTTTATTCGTATCTACTGTATCTATCTATCTATCTATCTATCTATCTTTCTACATATATTTATGTATATAAATATTTAAAAAATACAAAGAACATATTCCCTATGTGTTTAGAATGTGAAATATTTACAGTAAATACACAGTTAAACACTTTATTAACCCTTTGTTACTACTACTGCAGTCATAAGACAAATTATTGTAAAATGTAGATATGTGCAACACTAAAAAATTAGTTTCACTTCGTTTTCATTAGTTAAATAAATAATTTTGTTTTGGGAAATTAGTTTTGTTAAGTTAAATCTTTTTTCAGATCCATTGGTTATTTCAGATCTGTTCGTTATTTCGGATCTATTCTTTATTCATATTCATTATTCTATTCTAAAGTTTACAATAGAATAATGAATATGAATAAAGAATGGATCGAAATAACGAATTAACTTAACACATACTAATTTGCCAAAACAAAATGATCTAAACCGCCATTCTCCGTCACTAAATAAAGCTATTAACCCCTTAACCGCCGTTCCCCCACATCACAAACACTAAATAAAATAATTAATACCCCCTAACTTTAAAATAATTAAAATACACCTAAAGTAAAGTTACAATTATTAACTAACTACCTATTTAAAAATAAATACAAACTTACCTGTGAAATAAAAATAAAACCTAAACTTAAAAAAATCTAATAATACCAAAAATAAAAACCTAACATTACTAAAAATAATTAACACTAAAATAAAAAAAAAAAAAAAAACTACCATTACAAAAAATAACAAACAAAATTATCCAAAAAATAAAAGTTATTCTTTTTTTTTTTTTTTTTCAAAAGCTTTATTGATGTGAATAAACAATTTACACTCAGTGAGCAAATAAAAAGAAACAGTACGGTTACATTCCAGAGTAGTTGTCATACAAATCAATATTCCTCATAACCAAGCTATATTACACATCTAAACCTAATTATTTCAGTCATCGGAATCCTACCGATGACGAAAATTAAGATGTCCAGTTTTTTAATTTTATTCAATCTTTAAGTATTCTACATTGCAAGCTCAGAATTCCACAACAAGTTGTGTTTGATATGTGGTAGTGCGAAAGCAAGGGCGAAAGGGAGAGACAGAGAAGAAGTGGAGTTAGTGAAGAGAAAGTGAAATGAAAATAAAGGCAAGAGGGAAAAAAAAAAAAAAAAAAAAAAGGGGAGGGGTGGGGTGGAATGGAATAGGGGTTCAGATGCTAGAGGAGGGACTCTAGATTGTTTTGTGCCAGAGGGCCATTATCAACTCATATGTCTCCAGGTTGTGTGTTTTCAAGTAGTGGAATCTCTCCATGAGGAGAGTAGCGTCAATCTGTGATCGCCACTCCTCAATGGAAGGGGTACTCTGTGTTTTCCATTTTCTGGGAATCAATAGCTTGGCTCCCATGATCATTATCATCAAAAGCGCTAAGTGCGCTGCACTTTGTGTCTTAGGCAGGTTCAAGAGTAAGAGTGTTTCTGGTGAGTTAGGGACATTAATGTTAAGGATTGCAGACATTTCCGTGAAAACTCCTGGCCAGAAGTTCGCAAGATTTGGGCATTGCCACCAGATGTGTAGCAATGATCCGTCTGCTCCACAGCTCCTCCAGCAGGTGGAGCTGAGGGCCGGGAACATTTTTTGCAGTCTCGTCGGGGTAAGATACCATCTGCTAAGGAGTTTAATGTGGGACTCTTGGATATATGCTGATACCGAGGACTTTCTAGCAAGGCCAAAGGCCCTAAACCACATCGTACTTTCAAATTCTGAGTTCAAATCTCTATGCCATTGGCTTGTATAGGTGGGGAGTGTGTCTGCCCCAGGGACGAGCAAAATCTTATATATCAATGAGATCAGGTGTTTGAGGGCGTTAGCTGAATGGCAGAGAGCCTCAAAAGGTGTCAGTTCCCTACCCATGTCTTGTTTGTTTCTATGGGTCTTTATAAAGTGTATCAGCTGGTTGTAATGAAGCCAAGAACTAAATATATCTGTGTGGGTATCTCTCAATCGATCCCATGGCATTAATGACCCGCTTTCTGTTATGCTTCGTATCGAGCCCTCCTTCAAGCTGTATGGTTTAGCCCTGCGGGAACCCAGTTTATGGAAAGGGAGGTCGGGGTTCTCTATGATTGGTGTGAGGGGGGAATATCTTGTGGATATATGTGGTGTAGTGGCCAGAATGCCGTCCCATGTTCGGAGAGTCTCTGTTAGTAAGTGGTAACTTCGGATGACCCTAGGTCTTTTAGAGGGGGTAGTCCAGGCTAGAGTACCCAAGTTGTTTATTTTAAGGATTTTTCTGTCTACCTGTATCCAAGCTTTCTGCTCTATATTATGTGACCACTCAACTATCCTTTGCAGAATAACAGCGGATCTGTATGCTTTTAAGTCGGGGAGGCCTAGCCCCCCCCTGTCTCTAGGTAGATACATGGTGCGTCTGGGAAGTCGGGGCCTAACCTTGGCCCACACATATTGTTCTATTATTCTTTGGAGCTGGTCCAAGTAACCGGGGGGTAGGGCAATAGGGACCGTCTGAAAGATGTAAAGAATCCTAGGGAGGATGTTCATTTTAATGACTCCTACTCTTCCTAACCATGAGATAGGGTTGTTGACCCAGGAAGAAAGATCAGCTGCTATATTATGTTTGAGATTCCCATAGTTATGTTTAAAGAGATCAGAGGGGTCGGGGGTGAGGTATATTCCCAGGTATTTTAGCTTTTCTTTGGCGACTTTGATGTTATAATTTTTTTGTAGTGATTGTATAATTTTGGGGCATGTGTTAATATTTAGAAGTTCCGATTTGCCAAGGTTAAGAAGAAAGTTGGATATATCGCCGTATGCCCTCAACTCTTTGAGAAGCTCAGGGAGAGATGTGTCTGCATTTGTAATGGTGTATAGGACGTCATCGGCATATAAGGCCTGTTTGTATTCAGCGCTATCTATCTGTAACCCAGTAATATTTTGATTCTGCCTAACCTTCTGGGCTAGGGCCTCTATCGACAGGGCAAATAATAGAGGGGATAAAGGACACCCTTGCCTAGTGCCGTTACTAATGGGGAAATACTCAGACAGCGTCCCGTTCACTCTAATCCTAGCGTTAGGTTTCGAGTAAAGTGCAAAAACTGTGTTTAAGAAAGCGTCTTTAAATCCCATTTTTTCCATGACCCGACGCAGAAAAAGCCAATCGACCCTGTCGAAGGCCTTCTCCGCGTCGGTTGAAAAAAGAACCATTGGGGTCTTTGAGACCCTGGCGTGGGAGATTAGTTGAAGAACTTTGGCGGTGTTATCCCTAGCCTCCCTCCCGGGGACAAAACCTACTTGGTCATTGGAAACAAGTTCTGGGAGATATTTATTAAGGCGATTCGCCAAAATTTTAGCTAACAGTTTCATGTCCGTGTTAATCAGGGATATGGGTCTAAAGTTTTCAGAGGCTTCTGGTATTTTGCCAGGCTTGGGGATGACAGTTATGTGTGCTTCCAGGAGAACTTTGGAAAGTTGTGGGTTATCCCTAAGACTGTTAAACAGTTGAAGGAGAGGACTGGAAACCTCATCCGAGAATTTTTTATAATAAGGGATAGTGAAGCCATCTGGGCCAGGGCTTTTTCCCGACGGGGAGCTTTTAATGGCTTGAATCAGTTCTGCCTTTGTGATTGGGGAATCTAAGTATTCCGAGGCCTCAGTGGTTAAGGTTGGTAACCCTATGTCTTGGAGGTATGTATCTATTTTTGAAGTCCTACAAGGCTGTAAGGAGTTGTCTCCTTGTTGTTCTGGTTCTTCCCTGATATTATATAAAGAGTAATAATATTTGTGAAATGCGGAGGCTATCTGCGTACTACTATAGTGACGGTGCCCGTCTTTAGTTTTAATCGATTGAATGTATGACTGTAATTGTCTTTTTTTGATGGTCCTGGCCAAAATTTTCCCAGGTTTGTTCCCCCCCTCATAATAGAACTGTTTCAAGGAAAGTGCTTTCTTTTGGCACATTTCCTCTAGATATTTATTCAGTTCGGCTTTTGTGGAAGTTAGTTTGTTTTTTACGTCTGTGTCAGAAGGGTCAGATTTGTGTGTGTTTTCTAAGGATTGTATCGCAATGAGCAAATCAGTGTATTTCACTCGGTAGCGCTTGTTGAGTATGGCCTTGTGTTTTATGAGAAGTCCGCGTATGACGCTCTTATGAGCTTCCCATACCGTCATGAGTGGTGTGAGTGGTGAGATGTTTAGTTCGAAATATTCCCTGAGTGCCTTGCGTATGTCTTCTAGTATTAAGGGGTCATCTAGTAGGGTGTCATCTAGTTTCCACGTATGATTTGTAATTGGGATGTCCGGCCATTGGATCATGCAGGTGACCGGAGCGTGATCTGACCAAGTGATATGGCCTATGTCACATTTTTGTGTAAGTGAGAGTCCATTTGCGTCAGTGTATATGTAATCTAACCTCGAATAGCTATTATGAGGTATAGAGTAAAAGGAGTAATCCCTTGAGGTCGGGTGTAGGGTTCTCCAAGTGTCGTGCAGCGCAACCTCGCTTAAAATGGAGTTTACCTGCCGTATAGTCGAGGAGGGAGTACAAGTGACTCCCCTTGAGGAGTCCATGGAGGGGTTGACTACCAAATTGAATTCCCCCACCATGAAGGTAATCCCTTTGGAGTGCTCCAAGAGGAGGTTTGTGACTTTTTTGATGAAGCCCCCCTGTGAGAGGCTGGGGGAATACACAGAAGCTAGTGTGATGTAGTGGCCATACAAAGTCCCTATAACCACCACGAATCTACCCTCTGGGTCTTTCTCGACCTGTGTTATGTGAATAGGCACTGACTTGTGAAAGATGATTCCAACCCCTCCTTTTTTGCTCGTCCCGAGGCGAACACCGCCTTAGAGTACGTTGGGTGATGCCATTTCTGCTCTTTGCCCCTCTGAAAGTGAGTTTCCTGAACTAGAATAATTTGACTCTTTAACTTAGCAAGTTCCTTGAAGGCGATTGAACGCTTTCCAGGGCTATTAAGTCCCTTTGCGTTTATTGTGGTAATGTTTATTCCATGGTCCTGAAACCTACTGGCCTTAGATTGCCCAGAAGGCATTTTGGCTTGTGTGAGGTGGGAGAGGAAGGAAAAAAAAAAAAAAAAAGTTAGAATTTAGAGAGGAAAAAAGAGGATTAGTCTAAAAGAAGAGAGTTTAGAATTTAGAGAGAAGAGGATTAGTCTAAAAGAAGAGAGTAGGGAAAAAGGAAGGTGATTAATGAAATAATGCAATGCAGTCAAGTTATGCTGTAAACGTTAAATGTAATCCTCCCTTGCACCAGCAGCTATATGGAGGGAGATGTGACAAACAATTTTACAATGCAAGAGAAAAAACAAAAGGAATTCTACAGCTTAACAATTTCAAAATTCGTACAACAACAATAATAGGGGAAAAGCCCCTTAACTGACGTAAATTATATAAAACTTTGTCACCCCAATTACTGCATTGGGGTGAGGTAATATATTGGCACCTAAGAATGTGACTTTACTTTTTTGTGAGTTGGGACATGTATGGTACTAGGACTTCTAAGCGCTCCATATACATTGATAGAGGAAGATAAATATATGCGGTCCTTTGGTCTAGGTTATATAATTATGTGGGTGTTAGCGTATTAAGGTTTTCTCTACATCTTATTTTGTAGACGGCCCTCGCAGAAAGCGGTCGTAGAACATGCGCTCCAAGCGGCCCGTGTGTAGGGTGGCTTTTGCTATTAATATACCTCCAGGGGGAGGGGCATAGTGTGGCCTAATGAGCTAATATTAAGGCGTGATCTTAGTATCTGACTCTTATTTATAGAAAAAAGAAAGAAAAAAACCTCTGTCCGAATTGTTATTACAATATGCTATAATGTGGAAAGGGGTCAATAACCTAGCATCTGGTTTTCACCCCATGGCGTGTATGCCATAGGGGTTTACGTGTGTGTTCCTATGCGGGAGCTCCTGTCCTAGCTATATCCCACAAGGGACTTGAGTTGTTACTGGGACTGGTAGACTGTCCTTAATCCTCTGCAAGCAAGGTTAAACCCTGTAAACATAATGTCAAACAATAAACCAATAAACTGTTAAGCTAGACATAATCATGCACTTCATAAATGAGCTATTTAGTGGGTATAAGCGCTGTTTTTCAACATAGCGTCCATAGCTCTTTCAGCAATGTCAATATGGAGCTCTCTCAGGTAAGAGAGCTGCTCCTAGGCCCCACTGTTAGCAGATTAATGTACAGTACTTTACCTATTATTTACATGTCCTCGGCGACTATCCAACAGAGGATTGGGAAGAAAGAGTACCATCTTCTGCTCCTGCGCCTTGTGGTGAAGGGTGCTGCAGAGATAAGTTGTCATAGAACTCTCTTTCGTCTGTTCCTGGCCTATATATAACAGTTTTATTGTTATTATTAGCTATAATTGAAACAGGAAATCCCCAGCGATACTGGATCTTCTGCGCCCTTAGTGTGGATGTTATGTGGTTCAGTTCTCTCCTCTTCTGAAGGGTCACCGGCGACAGGTCTGTGAAGATTTGAATCTCCTCTCCAGCATGGGTTATGGGGTGTTTACGTCTTGCCTCTTGGATGATTTCCTCTTTGTCCTTGAATCTAAGGAATTTGACAATTATGTCCCGTGGCGGGGCTTTACTAGGGTGTTTGGGCCTAAGGGCCCTGTGAGCCCTTTCAAGTGGTATTTCTGGGGCAGATGGGTTGTTCTTGATAATTCTAAAGAGGGCCTGCAGATAGCCCTCGATCCCCTGCTGTGCGACAGTTTCAGAGACTCCACGAATTCGCAGGTTGTTCCTGCGGCCTCTGTTGTCGAGATCTTCAATCTTTTCATTGAGATATTGTAGATTTTCAGAGTGTTGTCTCAGGGTAACAGAGTTCTGTTTTATGGAAGCAGATGCCTTACTGAAGTTTGTTTCTACCTTGAGGACTCTTGAGTCAAGCACTGCCATGTCTTTTCTGAGGTCTCCAAACAGGGTTTTCATCTCATCCATGATACCTTTAATGTCCTCTTTAGATGATAGGTGTGTGATATCCTCTTTAGTGAGGTATGCTGAGTGGGACACTTCAGTGCTGAGAGAAGAATCCTGTGACAGCGCCATTTCCTCCCTAGTAGTCGATTTATTAGAGTCTATAGGCTTTAAGTATTGAGATAGTGGCTTTGTATGTGCAGTTCTGTCAATCCTGCTTGATTTCTTGTTAGGCATCACCTATTCTTTTATGAGGAGTTCAGTGTATGCCCGAGGTAAATTTAATATCAGCCCCTGTCCTCTGGCAGCGTGTTCATAGAGTTTGGGAGACTATTGAGTTTCCTTATTTAAGGAGTAGTCCTGCAGGCAATGCCCTATTAGCCCCTTATTAAACTGAGCTGGTCGTCTATTATGGGTATTAGCTTAGTCCTTTCTAGCTCCGGGGTCTGTAGCAGTGTCACTTAATTACTGTTGTGCTACTTAGCCCTGCGTGTTAGATGAGAGGCAAAGCCGCGGGGCTTCTGTGTGAGGTCAGGGACTTGTTACGCTAAGTCACTGTGGTGAGGAGCAGAGGGCCTATCAGATGTAATCGGCAAGTGCCGATACCGGAACTTGGGATCCGGGTGCCTTCCCAGAAAAGGTAAGAGCCGACTGGTGCTCTCCGGGTCTGTTGCGCTTGTGAGAGCGCTCAGTGTACAAGGGGCCCTGACGGGTCTGCAGTTTCCTGTGAGTCCTCTTTGTCGGGTGGGTCTTAGCGCAGGTTCGATGCTTCAGCGTCAGGTGTGGGCCTGAGAGTTGCGGTCCTGAAATTGAAAAGCGCCGAAATTGTGAGGGCAGCAGTTGCTCCCGGAGCTAGTGTTCTGAAGGTAGGAGCTTCAATTGATCCCTCTCACTTAGATTTAGATTAAGATTGTGCCATAAAGTGCTATTTTGTCAGCTTAAGAAGCAGGAGCCCTTCTAATGTGTGGCCATCTTCCTGCGCGGCCAGACTCCGCCAAGTTATTCCTTTTTTAATACCACATTTAAAAAAAAAAAAAAAACACCCCAAAATAAAAAAAAACTAATCTATAATAAACTATCAATAGCTCTTAAAAGGGCCTTTCGTAGGGAAATGCCCTAAAGTTAACAGCTCTTTTACCAATAAATTAAAACAAATAGCCCCTAACATTATAACCCCCCCAACCACAACCCCCCAAATTAAAAAAAAAAGTAAAATAACTAATCTACCCATTGCCCTGAAAAGGGCATTTGTGTCCGTATTGCCCTTAAAAGGGCATTCAGCTCTTTTACAGCCCATTAAAAATAAAAAAGCCTTAATCTAAAAAAACAACACCCTAAAAATAAAAAAAACTACCATTACAAAAAAACTAAATTGTCCAAAATAATAAAAAATATTCCTATTCTAATACCTCAGTTTAAAAAAACACCCCAAAATAAAAAAACCTAATCTATAATAAACTACCAATAGCCCTACTAACAGTTAACAGTTAACAGCTCTTTTGCCAAAAAAAATAAAAGAAATACTCTCTAACTTTAAAAAAACCCACCCCCCAAACATCAAAAATAAAAATAAACTAACTAAAAAAAAAACAAATCTACCCATTGTCCTTAAAGGGCATTTGTATGGGCATTGTCCTTAAAAGGGCATTCAGCTCTTTTACAGCCCATTAAAAATAAAAAGGCCTAATCTAAAAAAAAAAATCTGAAAACTAACCCCGAAATCTTTACTCACTTTTCCTGAAGTCTGGCAAAAGATATTAATCCCAGCTGTGAAGCATCTTCATCCAGGCGACTCAATCTGTATCCATCATGGGACCAGCATCTTCCATTCTCATTCCAGCGGAGGCAGAGTAGTCGGTGGATGCGTGGAGGTCCAGGCGGAGGTCTAGGCGGAGGTCCATCGGTCCGACGTGGAGGTCCTCTTCATGCGATCGTCCACCACACACTGAGGATTGAATGCAAGGTACCCCTTTTATTTTGGGGTACTGTTGCATTCCTATTGGCTAAAAAATTCAAATCAGCCAATAGGATGAGAGTTGCTTAAATCCTATTAGCTGTTCAAATCAGGAATACCAGACATGCATGGTTTGCAATTAGTTTTTAGCCATTAGAAGTCTGCAAATTCTAGCTGTGCACTATACTTCTGAAATTCCCTGCAGTGAAGAGGTTTATTAGTTAGCTGGTAAAGGTAATAGTATTAAAATACAGGTATTACCCTCCCACCTGACACTCCCCACTGCCCTTATCCTTCTTAAATAGTGATGTCACGAATAGTTCGCCGGTGAATAGTTCCCGGTTAACATAGCATGTTCGCATTCGCCACGGACGGCGAACATATGCGATGTTCGGTCCGCTCCCTACTCCTCATCATTGAGTAAACTTTGACCCTGTACCTCACAGTCAGAAGAAACATTACAGCCAATCAGCAGCAGACCCTCCCTCCCAGACCCTCCCACCTCCTGGACAGGAACCATTTTAGATTCATTCGGAAGCTGCATTCTTAGTGAGAGAAGGGACAGTGTAGCTGCTGCTGATTTAATAGGGAAATTGATAGCTAGGCTAGTGTATTCAGTGTCCACTACAGTCCTGAAGGACTCATCTGATCTCTGCTGTAAGGACAGCACCCCAAAAAGCCCTTTTTAGGGCTAGAACATCAGTCTGCTTTTTTTTTTCCTGTGTAATCTAATTGCAGCTGCCTGCCTGCCAGCGTGTGTGTCAGGCTCACAGCGTATACTGTGCCCACTTGCCCAGTGCCACCACTCATATCTGGTGTAACAGTAGTGTACATTTAAAAAAAACAACACTTTTTTGAGGGTGAAATAATAGCAGACAGCTGCCAGTACCCAAGATGGCCGCCAATAAGGCAGATGGGGAGGGTTAGAGAGCTGTTTTGGGGGGAATCAGGGAGGTTGGGGGCTAAGGGGGGATGATACACCACAGCATATGTAAATATGCTAAAAAAAATTAAAAACCTTTTATTTTAGTACTGGCAGACTTTCTGCCAGTACTTAAGATGGCGGGGACAATTGTAGGGTGGGGGAGGGAAGGGAGCTGTTTGAGAGGGATCAGGGGGTCTGATGTGTCAGGTGGGAGGCTGATCTCTACACTAAAGCTAAAATTAACCCTGCAAGCTTCCTACAAACTACCTAATTAACCCCTTCACTGCTAGCCATAATACACGTGTGATGCGCAGCAGCATTTAGCGGCCTTCTAATTACCAGAAAGCAACGCCAAAGTCATATATGTCTGCTATTTCTGAACAAAGGGGATCCCAGAGAAGCATTTACAACCATTTGTGCCATAATTGCACAAGCTGTTTGTAAATAATTTCAGTGAGAAACCTAAAATTGCGAAAACATGTAAGTTTTTTTTTTAAATTTGATCGCATTTGGTGGTGAAATGGTGGCATGAAATATACCAAAATGGGCCTAGATCAATACTTTGGGTTGTATACTACACTACACTTAAGCTAAATTTAACTCTACAAGCTCGCTACATGCTCCCTAATTAACCCCTTCACTGCTGGGCATAAAACACGTGTGGTGCGCAGTGGCATTTAGCAGCCTTCTAAGTACCAAAAAGGAAAGCCAAAGCCATATAAGTCTGCTATTTCTGAACAAAGGGGATCCCAGAGAAGCATTTACAACCATTTATGCCATAATTGCATAAGTTGTTTGTAAATAATTTCTGTGAGAAACCTAAAGTTTGTGAAAAAGTGAACAATTTTTTTTTTATTTGATCACATTTGGCGGTGAAATGGTGACATGAAATATACCAAAATGGGCCTAGATCAATACTTTGGGTTGTCTACTACACTACACTTAAGCTAAAATTAACTCTACAAGCTGCCTACATGCTCCCTAATTAACCCCTTCACTGCTGGGCATAAAACACGTGTGGTGCGCAGTGGCATTTAGCAGCCTTCTAATTACCAAAAAGCAACGCCAAAGCCATATAAGTCTTTTATTTCTGAACAAAGGGGATCCCAGAGAAGCATTTACAACCATTTATGCCATAATTGCATACGTTGTTTGAAAATAATTTCTGTGAGAAACCTAAAGTTTGTGAAAAAGTGAACATTTTTTTTTTATTTGATCGCATTTGGCGGTGAAATGGGGGCATTAAATATACCAAAATGGGCCTAGATCAATACTTTGGGTTGTCTACTACACTACACTTAAGCTAAAAATAATTCTACAAGCTCCCTACATGCTCCCTAATTAACCCCTTCATTGCTGATCATAAAACACGTGTGGTGCGCAGTGGCATTTAGCAGCCTTCTAATTACCAAAAAGCAACACCTAAAGCCATATAAGTCTGCTATAATGGCATGTCTGGCACACAGTGTTGGGGCAAGGGTCCATCTGACCACTGATACCTGGTCTGCAAAGCATGGTCAGGGCAGGTATATCACCTACACTGCGCACTGTGAAGCGGGTGTAACCCTTACACTACCTGATCGATACAACATCATACCTGATGTTTTAAAGCACGTTATTCCAAACAATTTAGGAATGTTAGGTGATTTATGCCCTTTATGGATTAAAACCAGACTCTGCATCAACTATGTAATTTTCCATGGGAGTTTTGCCATGGATCCCCCTCCGGCATGCCACAGTCCAGGTGTTAGTCCCCTTGAAACAACTTTTCCATCACTATTGTGGCCAGAAAAAGTCCCTGTGGGTTTTAACATTCGCCTGCCTATTGAAGTCTATGTTCACAACATCACTATTCTTAAACAGCTCTGTGATCTCCCACACCCAAACTCCTGACCAACATCTTAAGTACTGACAGACAGTCTGCAAGTATGACATTTTGGGGATTTTTTTTAACCCCTTAAAGGGACACTAAACTCAGGTTTTTTTGCATCCATGATTCAGGAAGATAAAATTTTAAACAACATTTCTATTTACTTCTATTTTTTCCATTCACTTCATTCCTTAGATATCCTTTGTTATGAAATAGCAATGCACATGGGTGAGCCAATCACACAAGGAATATATGTGGGACCACCAATCAGCAGCTTCTGAGCCTACCTCAATATGCTTTCCAGCAAAGGATATAAAGATAGTGAAGAAAATTAGATAATAGAATTAAATTAGAAATTTGTTTAAAAGTGTATGCTCTTTCTAAATCATGAAAGTAAAAATGTGGGTTTCATTTCTCTTTAAGGGTTTTAGACTAAGACTTCCCCCAAAACCAGAGCATTTTTAGCATTTTTGCCATCACTACATTTAAACAGAAATAGAGCTTTTTTTATATTTACCTATCAAAACGATATTTTTTTTTAGTGGATAAACCCAAAATATTGATCTAGGCCCATTTTGGTATATTTTACCGCCACCGCCACCATTTCACTGTCAAATTGGATCAAATAAAAAAATCTTTAACTTTTTCACAAACTTAAGGTTTATCACTGAAATTATTTACAAACAGCTTGTGCAATTATGGCATAAATGGTTGTAAAAGCTTCTCTGGGACCCCCATTGTTCAGAAATAGCAGACATATATGGCTTTGCCATTGCTTTTTGGTAATTAGAAGGACTCTAATTGCAGCTGGGCACCACACTTTTATTATCCATGAGTGAAGGGGTTAATCAGGTAGCTTGTAAGGTTAATTTTAGATTTAGTGTAGTGATTATCCTCCCACTTCCCACCCCCTGATCCCTACCTGATCCCTCTCAAACAGCTCTCTTCCCTCCCCTACCTCCCAATTTTCACCCCCATCTTATGTACTGGCTGAAAGTCTGCCAGTATGAAAATATAAGGCTTTTTTTAAAATAAAATATAGATTTTTTTGCATTGTAGGATCCCCCCTTACCCCCAACCTCCCTGACCCCCCCCCCCCCCAAAGAGTTCTCCAAACCTCTCCCTCTAACTGATTTTTGCCATCTTAGGTACTGGAAGCTGTCTAGCAGTAAAAAATGTTTGCTATAATTTTTGTATTTTTTTATTAAAAAAAAAAATTCTGTAGTGTAGCTGCCCCCTCCCTCATTTACCCCCCCCCCTCCAAAATTATATCCCTTACCTCTAATCCCCCCTCCACCATAGGATCCCCCTCTACCTACTTCTCCCTCCTTCCCCCTCCCTGCCACCCCCTCCTGCCCCCCTCCAGCAATGGATCGCACACCCGCCTCCCTCCTAACCCTCCCACACCACCAACGATCTGCACCAACGCTGTCTGACGCAGAGAGGGTCAGAGTGTGGCCCTCTCTGCATCGGTAACTCTGCCCGTCTATTTCTACACTGCCCCACTCATGGGGCTTGCATCAATAGCGTGATCTAGCTACTTTTAGCGAGATTGTGGCAGAGAGAGACCCTCCGAATGGTGACCATCATCTTAGGCATCTGCCAGTAACCAGTTTCTAGATTTATTTTTATTTTTTTGTAAATGTTCTTATTTATTATTTTAAATATATATTTCTGCAGTGTAGCGGTCCAACCTACCCTGACCCCCCCTCCCCCGATCAGGGTCCCACCACCTGAATTAATTTTTTTTTTTGCAGTCCAGCATCCCTTCCCTCCTTCCCTCTCTTATCCACACTCATTTTACTGCAGATAGTTAATAAATGAGTAAACATTGTATCTGATAAATTTGGGTACACATGTTTATTTTTATAATATTTTCACTGTAGAAATGCTTGAGTTTATTGTTAGATTAAGACTTTGTTTTCTTTATAATACAGGAGAAAAGAATAAATTAAATTTCCTCTATTCCATGATCTTGCTGTGGTTAATAATATAAACTTCCTTTTAAATCTATTGGAACGATTTCTAATACTCAAACACCTAGTGAAATACATAAGCTTGATTATTTGAGAACAGCTTCTAGCAGCCTCTCAGTAGGTAAGTGAGTAATTAGTGGAATTAAGGCAATGATTCAAACATATTTTATACGTAAGCTTCATTTTTTACTTTAAAAAAAAAAAAAAGAAAAATGCAAGCTTCACTTAGCAATTAGTTGAATGTTTTTGTCATCACTCTATCTATCTATCTATCTATCTATCTATCTATCATCTATCTATCTGAGCTAGAATAATAAAAGGTAAATTAATTTTACGAGATCAAGTTGTCAAGGTTATTAAAAGGACACAATTCATTTCATCAACTCCAACTGTGATCTGTGGCATCACAGTACTATTGTGAATATTCTAATAGATACAGATGGGAGCTTTAAATGAAAACACACAATACAAAAGGTCTAACTGTCTGCCAAGACTCTGAATAGTGACCCATGGGGGTTCTTCAACTCTTGTTTTATTATCAATTTCTGTGTTTTAGAAAAAAAATCAAACATTAGCTTGCCTTTGTAAGTTAAACATTACCTACAGATATAATTCTGACATTATAAATTAGGGTGATATGGTTTCCCACATTTTTTTAACAAATATGCTTATGCTAGATTACTTTTTATACACTCGGAAAGCTATTAGCGTTTTAATCTCATTAAAGGGACATGAAACCAAATAGTTTTCTTTTTGTTTCAAATAGAGCATGTAAACAGCTTTCCAATTTACTTCTATTATAATATATTCATTTGTTCTCTTGATATCCTTTGTTGAAAACCAAATAGATAATCTTAGGAGCGCTCACGTGTCTGAAGCACTATATACAGTTTGTAAAAATGATATACATTTGCAAAAGCACTAGATGGCAGCATTGTTCCTGCCATGTCGTGCTCCAGACATGCACACTACCTACCCAGGTATCTCTTCAACATAGAAAACAATCAGAATTAAGCAATTTTTATAAATAGAAGTAAGTTAGAAAGGTTTTTTTTTTATAAAATTGTATGCTCTGTCTGAATCACAATATAATTTTTTTGAGTTCCATGTCCCTTTAATAAGTCATTTAAAGGTACATTATATTATGCAATAAAACATGAAAACTGGAGACAAGAAAACAAATCAACAAATACATCAATAGATAAATATAACATCACATTGGTGTAAACCCTTTAATTATCTACTGTACAAAAAAGAGCAGTAATGAAAGACCTCAGATTACATTGCCTTTGAAACATTCTTCAAGTTAGTAGAGTGTTACAATATGAGTAATTTGCTAAATATGATCCAATTATATATATGTATTTGTGTGTGTATGTATATATACACACACACACATATATATATATATATATATATATATATATATATATATATATATATATATATATATGTGTGTGTGTGTAAATGTGTGTGAGGTAACTACTTAATGTTCAGCTTCCTGAAAGTTTCTAAAGGACACAAATGTTCATGTACAGGAATATAGCAATAAATTCCTTTAGTTAAAATAGTTTAGTTAAAAAGTCCATACCAGGAACTGGTGTGTTTTTAAGCAGCTATCTAACAGTCAGAAATAGCATACAGAAGTAGGTAAAGTGCTGAGATACAAATTACTTTAGAAACAATAATATACGTTCAGCTATTATGATGAACCAATCACACTCTTAGCCAACCCAAAATGATAACAAGCATCCACCATTATCCATTTTGGGAAGTCTTAGCTGAAGAGGCCTGTCATTATAGGTATATAAGATGTAAGGATGAAAGGAGGAGTTAGAAGAGGGAGAAGAGGAGAAGAGAAGTGTCACGGATACTGGGCTGCAAGGGTTAAACCCCTACCCCCCTACAACCTCACCCCTGTTGTTTCTCAGTGGATTTGTGCTACTCAGAGCAACCACAATCTCTGGAAGCTTTTGTTTGCTTGTTTTGTGTTCTAAACCTATTAAGAGAAGAGCTGATGTATGACCGGGAAAACCGTTGTAGGCTGGCCGGGCTCCTGGAAATCCCGGTCGGCCCCCTCACAATGGACACCCGCCTAACCCCTCTCAGGCTGGCAACAGAGGAGAAGGGCCACAGTAGCCGGTAACTATGGAAGTCAAATTTCTAAGGAAAGTACAGGAGGCGCTGGCCCAGCTGGACGGTCCTATTTACCAACAGGATGTGCTGGAACAGAGGGACCTCATCCGCCAGGACCTCTGGTGGGAGGCTCTTCAACAGGTGCGGGACAATGGAAAGATCCTCCCTACGAATGACACGAGGTTCCAGGTTCGGCGGACCAGTTAGAGTGCCTTTCCTGGGAAAACAGCCAAAGAAGGAATGGCTATCTGTTCTACATAGACTGGTCCAGCAAGAGATGTGTGTGGAGGATGGCTATGGGGCCCTCCAATAGCTCACTATGCAAGGGTAGCCATGGCTGGAGGATGGCTCCCCCACAGAGGGCTTTAACTTTGGCGGCCCTGGATTGCTATTTACAAAAAGGACAGAGGACCCACAGTTTGGGAGCGAGACTGACCAGGTTCTGGAGGATATCTCTGGGCTCCAAGAGGAACTGCTGGCTACTAGATGATCTGGATTTTATAAGTGACCAGGAAGAGGCACTGGTCGAGGAATACAAGAGGCTGCTAGATCTCGTTAAGCAGTGTGCCAAGGCTATACAGATCTGGGGTGCAGCCCTCTGGGATTCATGGAGCTCGACCATGGAGGAGTGGAAACAAAGAAAGAGAGAAACAGGGCTGCTGGATACTGATCAGCAGTCTGGCTCCAAGCTTATGGTCTTGGACCAGGGGGCCACCCTAGCAGAAGCGCTGACAACAGGACAGAGCCACCGAACTCTGCCCAGCACCTGTAATAGCTCCAGTAAACCAGGGAGACGAGTAAGGCGTCCTCCCTCCTCTTACAGAGAACCCCTTCCCAGGAGAGGAGACAGTCGGTCTCTCTCCCCAGCGGCAAAGCCAGGAGCAGGGAGAGGAGACAATCGGTCTCTCTCCCCAGGGGCAGAGCCATCCCCTGGGAGTGGAGGTAGTCATCTTCCCACCCCGTAGGCAGAACCCCTTCTTGAGAGAGGAGAAAGTCGGTCTCTCTCCCCAGTGGCAGAGCCAGGAGCTGGGAGAGGAGACAGTCAGTCTCTCTCCCCAGTGGCAGAGCCATCACCTGGGAGTGGAGGTAGTTGTCCTCCCTCCCCTTACACAGAACCCCTTGCAGGAAGAGATGGATGTTGATAACTCTCCCCAGCAGCAGAACCCCTTCCTGGGAGAGTTGACAGTTGATCTCTATCCCCAGCAGCAGAGCCAGGAGCTTGGAGAGGAGACAGTCGGTCTCTCTTCCCAGAGTCAGAGCCATCTCCTGGGAGTAGAGGTAGCCGTCCTCCCCCCCTTACACAGAACCCCTTGCAGGGAGACATGGATGTTGATAACTCTCCCCAGCAGCAGAACCCCTTCCTGGGAGAGGAGACAGTTGGTCTCTCTCCTCAGCGGCATAGCCAGGAGCATGGAGAAGAGACAGTCAGTCTCTCTCTCCAGAGGCAGCCTATCCCCTGGGAGTGGAGGTAGTCATCCTCCCTCCCCTTACACAGGACCCCTTGCAGGGAGAGACGGATGTCGATAACTCTCCCCAGCAGCAGAACCCCTTCCCGGGAGAGGAGACAGTTGGTCTTTCTCCCCAGCGGCAGAGCCAGGAGCAGGGAGAGGAGACAGTCGGTCTCTCTTCCCAGAGTCAGAGCCATACCCTGGGAGTAGAGGTAGCCGTCCTCCCTCTCCTTACACTGAACCCCTTGCATGGAGAGACAAATATTGATAACTCTCCCCAGCAGCAGAACCCCTTCCTGGGAGAGGAGAAAGTCAGTCTCTCTCCCCAGTGGCAGAGCCAGGAGCAGGGAGAGGAGACAGTCGGTCTCTCTCCCAAGCAGCAGAGCCATCCCCTGGGGGCAGAGGTAGTCGTCCTCCCTCCCCTTACACAGAACCCCTTCCTGGGAGAGGAGACAGTCGGTTTATCTCCCCAGCGGCAGAGCCAGGAGCAGGGAGAGGAGACAGACGGTCTCTCTCCCCAGCAACAGAGCCAGGAGCAGGGAGAGGAGACAGTCGGTTTCTTTCCCAAGCGGCAGAGCCATCCCCTGGGGGTGGAGGTAATCGTCCTCCCTCCCCTTACACAGAACCCCTTCCTGGGAGAGGAGACAGTTGGTTTATCTCCACAGCGGCAGAGCCAGGAGCAGGGAGAGGAGACAGTTGGTCTCTCTCCAAAGCGGCAGAGCCATCCCCTGGGGGTGGAGGTAGTCGTCCTTCCTCCCGTTACACAGAACCCCTTCCTAGGAGAGGAGACAGTCGGTTTCTCTCCCCAGCAGCAGAGCCATGAGCAGGGAGAGGATCAGTCAGTCTCTCTCCCCAGTGGCAGAGCCAGGAGCAGGGAGAGGAGACAGTCGGTCTCTCTCCCAAGTGGCAGAGCCATCCCCTGGGGGCGGAGGTAGTCATCATCCCTCTCCTTACACAGAACCCCTTCCTGGGAGAGGAGACAGTCAGGTTTCTCTCCCCAGCAGCAGAGCCAGACGCAGGGAGAGGAGACACTCAGTCTCTCTCCCCAGCGGCAGAGCCAGGAGCAGGGAGAGGAGACAGTCGGTCTCTCTACCAAGCGGCAGAGCCATCCCCTGGGGGCAGATGTAGTCGTCCTCCCTCCCCTTACACAGAACCCCTTCCTGGTAGAGGAGACAGTCGGTTTCTCTCCCCAGTGGCAGAGCCAGGAGCAGGGAGAGGAGAAAGTCAGTCTCTCTCCCAAGCAGCAGAGCCATCCCCTGGGGGCGGAGGTAGTCATCCTCCCTCCCCTTACACAGAACCCCTTCCTGGGAGAGGAGACAGTCGATTTCTCTCCCCAGTGGCAGAGCCAGGAGCAGGGAGAGGAGACAGTCGGTCTCTCTCCCCAGCGGCAGAGCCAGGAGCAGGGAGAGGAGACAGTCGGTCTCTCTCCCCAGCAGCAGATCCATCCCCCCGGGAGCAGAGGTAGTCGTCCTCCCTTCCCTTACACAGAACCCCTTGCAGGGAGAGATGGGTATCGGTATCTCTCACAAGCAACAGAACCCCTTCCTAGGAGAGGAGATAGTTCTCCCCAGCAGCAGAAACCCTTGCAGGGAGAGGAGACAGGCGGTCTTTCTCCCCAGTGGCAGAATCCCTTTCTGGGAGCAGAGGCAGCCGGTCTCTCTCCCCAGCTGCAGCACAGTTTCTCAGGGAGCGGAGGTAGTCGGCCTCCATCCCCAGCAGCAGATCCCCTTCCCAGGAGGAGAGACAGCCCGTCTCTCTCCCCAGTAGCTGGGCATGATCTCTACCCTTTTTGTGCCCAGGAGGATTTCTCACTGGGGGCAGGTGTTGCATTGGGCAAGGAGGATAAAAGCTTATGCAGATGTTGCCACATGTTTGGGCACCCGAGCTTTGCCTGCCCCATAAAGGAGCAACCTCACCCACCGGTCTGGGGTGGGAATACAGCTGGGAAACCGGCACTAGCTTTGTTTGTGGGTGGGTCAGCCGGTACTCAACAGAGTGTCACAGAGGGAGGCAGTATGGCCATGGAACTTAAAGACACTGGAACTTGTGGGAGAGCAACTGTTTGGGAGCTGGCCTTGGCAAACTTGTTTGGTACTTTGTATTGTGTGACTATCCCTGCGCCCTGGGCGCAGGGGATAAATGCCAGCAGAAACCCCCAGGGTGCCTCAAGCACAGGGGAGATAGGATGACCTTCTCCATCATCCGAGAAGTGGAGGGTCACAGTCATACAGCCCAAGGCTGACCCGTTAAGGATCTAGCTGGGTCTGCCGAACTGGAAGGGGGGAGTTGTTACGGATACCGGGCTGCAAGGGTTAGACTCCTACCCCCCTACAACCTCACCCCTGTTGTTTCTCAGTGGTTTTGGTCTCCTCAGAGCAACCACAATCCATGGAAGCTTTTGTTTGCTTCTTTTGTGTTCTAAACTTGTTAAGAGAAGAGCTGATGTATGACCGGGAAAACCCTCCTAGGCTGGCCAGGCTCCTGGAACTCCCAGTCGGCCGCCTCACAACGGACACCCGCCTAACCCCGCTCAGGCTGGGCGGGCTCCTGGAACTCCCGGTCGGCCACAGAACAGCAGGACACCTGCTAACTTTATCCCTGGTTGCTCCAGCAACCATGTGCACCAGAGCTCCGCTCTTTTAGGAATTAGTAGCTCCTAGGGAGGACAAGAGGTAGGGGAGCTCCTTTGGGAACTGTGGGTTATTGATACCCCTACCCCCATAACTTCAACGGGCTGTATCTCCAGTCCCCAGTGACAAATCATGCTGATTTTTGGACAGTGGCATTTGTGGACCAATAGCTTTAAAATGACATCCTGGTACTGCTGCTCTCCCGGGATCACCCCGAAACCACCACCCCTGTGTCCTGGGATTCTGTGGGACTGTGGCTGCTATGGAGGTGTCTGTCTGGAGGGGCGGGAATGGCGGGAAAATTGTGGGATTGTCCAGTATCTTATCAAGATGAGCTTTGTGTATAAAAGGAGTGTGTGTTTTCAATAAAATCAGTTCCTGTTTCACCTGAATGCTAGTATGTCTAGTTATTTGGATGGGATCCTGCTAAAATCACTTTCCTTAAGGGTTAATAAGTTTTAAATAGTGTTTGTGATGCGGGAAGGCGGCGGAATAGGGGTTGATAGGTAGTTTATGGGTGTTAGTGTACTTTGTGACATTTAAGTTATGAGTTTTGTGAAATATATTTGTTGCACAAAACTCATAGCTACTGGTCTCAGATAGCGGAATGAATTGTGTCAGTATAGGCTGGAACGTAAGCATTTTAGCCTCACCAAACAACTTGTAATACCGGGGTTATGGAAATCCAGTTGAAAAATTTGCGTTGTGATGGGATTGACGTTGTGTTACAAACTAAAATGCTTGCAGTACAGCTATATCGACAAGACTCATAATGGCTGCATTACTGTTTTTACGCTGAAATGGCCATTTTTCAGCGTTAAAACCATATCGCACAACTCGTAATCTAGCTGTTTGTTTTTTACCAAGCACATCCGTCTCTCTACTTCAATCTACATTACCACCAGCAGGATTGCTTGTCTAGCACGGACATCCACTGCGAGCCTGTACCTGCTCCACTCCTCCTTCCTTTCTGTACAGACGGTGGGGGGTAGTTATCCGATCAGTTCCTATCAGCCAATAGAATGCAAGCTCAATCTGATTGGCTGATTGGATCAGCCAATCGGATTGAACTTCAATCTGATTTGCTGATTCAATCAGCCAATCAGATTTTTCCTACCTTAATTCCGATTGGCTGATAGAATCCTATCAGCCAATCGGAATTGAAGGAACCTTCATTCGGCGTTAGTCCTTCGGGGAAGAAGGATGTTCCGCGTCGGCGGGATGAAGATGGATCCGGAAGAAAGAAGATTGAAGATGCCGCTTGGAAGATGACATCGCCCGGTTGGAAGATCTCTCCAGCGCCGCCTGGATGATGACTTCATCGGATGGAAGACTTCTTCAGCGCCCCTTGGATGATGACTTCTGCCGCTTCGGATCTCCTCTTCGGTTCCATCGGTGGTCGGCTGGCTGA
The DNA here is from genome assembly GCF_027579735.1 of Bombina bombina. NCBI lineage: Eukaryota > Metazoa > Chordata > Amphibia > Anura > Bombinatoridae > Bombina > Bombina bombina. Next base: position 629,663,078 of record NC_069502.1, read on the forward strand.
AGACGACTCAAGGTAGGATGATCTTCAGGGGGGTAGTGTTAGGTTTATTTAAGGGGGGTTTGGGTTAGATTAGGGGTATGTGGGTGGTGGGTTTTAATGTTGGGGGGGTTGTATTTTTTTTTTTACAGGCAAAAGAGCAGAATTCTTTGGGGCATACCCCGCAAAAGGCCCTTTAAAGGGCTGGTAACTTTTTAATTTAGAATAGGGTAGGGCATTTTTTATTTTGGGGGGCTTTGTTATTTTATTAGGGGGCTTAGATTAGGTGTAAGTAGCTTAAAATTGTTGTAATATTTTTTAAATGTTTGTAACTTATTTTTTTATTTTTTGTAACAACTTTTTTTATTTTTTGTACTTTAGTTAGTTTATTTAATTTAATTTAATTGTAGTTATTTGCAGGTAATTTATTTAATTAATTTAATGATAGTGTAGTGTTAGGTTTAATTGTAACTTAGGTTAGGATTTATTTTACATGTAAATTTCTCTTTATTTTAGCTAGGTAGCTATTAAATAGTTAATAACTATTTAATAGCTATTGTACCTAGTTAAAATAAATTGAAAGTTGCCTGTAAAATAAAAATAAATCATAAAATAGATACAATATAATTATTATTTATATTGTAGCTATATTAGGGTTTATTTTAAAGGTAAGTATTTAGTTTTAAATAGGATTAATTTAGTTAATAAGAGTAATTTTATTTAGATTTATTTAATTAATAATTAAGTTAGGGGGTGTTAGGGTTAGTGTTAGACTTAGGTTTAGGGGTTAATAATTTTATTACAGTGGCGGCGGTGTAGGGGGGCAGGATAGGGGTTAATAAATTTATTATAGGTGGCGACGGTGTAGGGGGGGGGCAGATTAGGGGTTAATAAGTTTAATATAGGTTGCGGCGGGGTCCGGGAGTGGCGGTTTAGGGGTTAAACTATGTATTTAGTTGCTGCGAGGACCGGTATCCGCAGGATAGGGGTTAATAACTTTATTATAGGTGGCGACGGGATGGGGGGCAGGATAGGGGTTAATAGGTATAATGTAGGTGGCGGTGGGCTCTGGAAGCGGCGGTTTAGGGGTTAATAACTTTATTTAGTTGTGGCGGTGTAGGGGGGGCAGATTAGGGGTGTTTAGACTCGGGGTACATGTTAGGGTGTTAGGTGTAGACAGCTCCCATAGGAATCAATGGGATGTCTGGCAGCAGCGAACATTTACTTTCGCTATGGTCAGACTCCCATTGATTCCTATGGGATCCGCCGCATCCAGGGTGGCGGTTTGAAAACCATGTACGCTGGGCCGGAAAAGTACCGAGTGTACCTGCTAGTTTTTTTGATAACTAGCAAAAGTAGTCAGATAGTGCCGCACTTGTGTGCGGAACATCTGGAGTGACGTAAGAATCGATCTGTGTCGGACTGAGTCCGGCAGATCGAAGCTTACGTCACTAAATTCTACTTTTGCCGGTATCTAGGGCTTAATAACTAAGGCGAATCAGCCTCGCCATAAATACGCTGCGGAATTCCAGTGTATTTGAGGTTGACGGCTTGATAACTATGGTCCCGTGATGTTAGAGATGACGGCGCTTTCCCTTGCCAGCTGATGGGACTGCACAATAAAAAGGTCATTGATAGAAGTGAGCTAGTTGCAAACAGAGCGAGAGTTCCAGAGTGCACAAATGAAGAGGGTGGTGGGTTTAGATACAAAAGGAATGTGAGTAAGGGTAAAAGAGTTTTTTCAAAGTCTAAGGAATGGCACACGTGGATGTGCAAGGCTAAGAAGTTGTGGGGGACCAGGATTAGGGGAGATGTCGCCAGCAGCTAGTATGAGCAAGAGGGACATGAGATGAAATGCAGATTTACTGAAAATAAATAAGTAATGAGACTGTTTTTGGGATGAGGTGCAGGGAGGAGAGAGAGTGTTTAGTATTGTATGAAGTTCATGAGTACAAAGTGAGGTGAGGGTAAGAGAGATGGGCTAATAAATAGTGCAGGTGGTATGTGGGAAGGAGTAATTGAATAGAGTAGTTTGTTATAGAGACAAGAGGAAGCAAAAAAGGAACAGGAGGATATTGAACATTTTTACAAAAGAGGAAACCAGTGAAAAACATAAAACACAGTATTACTGCAGCACTTGCCTTGTTAACTCCTTGTTCTAATTCTTGAATAATTATTTGCCAAAGTCAATAATGCCTCACTTATAAATGTTCACTTAAAGGGACACTGAACCCAATTTTTTTCTTTCGTGATTCAGATAGAGCATGAAATTTTAAGCTACTTTCTAATTTACTGCTATTATAAAATTTTCTTCATTCTCTTGGCATCTTTATTTGAAATGCAAGAATGTAAGTTTAGATGCCGGCCCATTTTTGGTGAACAACCTGGGTTGTCCTTGCTGATTGGTGGATAAATTTATCCACCATTAAAAAAGTGCTCTCCAGAGTTCTGAACCAAAAAAAAGCTTAGATGCCTTCTTTTTTAAATAAAGATAGCAAGAAAACGAAGAAAATTTGATAATAGGAGTAAATTAGAAAGTTGCTTAAAATTGCATGCTCTATCTGAATCACAAAAGAAAAAAAATTTGGGTTCAGTGTCCCTTTAAGAAATGTGAACATATGATGTTAAAATACTGCTATCTAAACCAGCAATGCTACACCTCAGCAATGATACTTGTTAGTGTCAGTTTTATAGGACAAAGCATACTGCTGATTCCAATTGTTATGAAATTCTTCAGTAGTTTAAAATTATATTGAGCCTCGTTTGTCTTTTTGAAATTATACTTCTTAAAAAATTAATATATCTTAATAGTTTGTTATGTTATTTTATTAGGTTTGCTATTCTTATAAAAATAACAACAATACGATTTGATATTCTCTAATACAGGGGAAATATTTTTATGGAAAAATGTTATAAAAACTAGAAAAACGTCTTAAATGGACTTTCATCCTCATAGACTAATTAAGGAAACTGATATATAATTGAGGATGTTTAGAATTTTACATTTTCTGAGTTGAACCTAATAAGGATATGTATTTTATACCACAATTTCATTTAACTTTATCTTAGCTCAAGAAAAAATAATTAATTAATGCAATACCTGTATTACTACTGCCCTTATATATGATAATGCTTGTCATTTATTTGTTATTAATACAATTTCAATAATAATAATAAATAAAAAGTACTTCTCGAGACCTGTGAAACACTGCTGCTCCCGAGTGGAAACTGCCACTGATCCAATCAGTAGCGTTGGTTACACACTATTGTGCAACTGCCACTGCTGATTGGGGGTTCTGAGCAGTACTTCTACTTTGTGTTTAACCCCTTTGCATGGGTGATAGTCTTAAAATTACATGTTCTAATGAATTATACCATGTCATTATTCAACAATCATGGCCATTTAAGATTTCAGGCAAATATTTGCACATCAAATGCAGTTCTTTCAAATGCATGACAGATTTTTTTTTAGTACAATGCACCTTTAAAAATATTGCTTGATTTTCAGTAGACCTCTATCATGTATAAGATGATAGTTCAATAAATTTGTTATTGATGAACATTTCAATTTTCATTTCATTCATGTTTTTTTGTATATTGAAGAAGAATATTATGTGAGTAAAAAGCAGCACACACAATACTACCTAAAAAAGTATATTATAGAAAGTTTTAGTATACACTAAAAATCTCTATGTGCGTAAAAAACATAAGAAATGTGTACATTATTTGTAAAGTTGTAAATAAAAGCAAATGAGCTTCATATCCCATGTCTATTTTGCTTCTTTCTTAAGGTTTTTAAAAATCTATAGTTTACATATAATATATTGACAAGAAGTAAAGCATTATCACTTTTTAAACTTGTATAAGCTTCAGTAATTAATTTTATTCTTTCTATAGCATCTTGTTATATTTGGACCACACCTCTTGAACTGACATATTGAAGGTTTTGACAAAAAAAAGCGGAAAAAAAAGTAATTTTTTCAATCTTATGCAAAAGTAGTGTTACTTGATATGTACATTTCTTTCATGTAATTAGCAAGAGTCCATGAGCTAGTGACGTATGGGATATACATTCCTACCAGGAGGGGCAAAGTTTCCCAAACCTCAAAATGGCTATAAATACACCCCTCACCACACCCACAAATCAGTTTTACAAACTTTGCCTCCCATGGAGGTGGTGAAGTAAGTTTGTGCTAGATTCTACGTTGATATGCGCTCCGCAGCAGGTTGGAGCCCGGTTTTCCTCTCAGCGTGCAGTGAATGTCAGAGGGATGTGAGGAGAGTATTGCCTATTTGAATTCAACGATCTCCTTCTACGGGGTCTATTTCATAGGTTCTCTGTTATCGGTCGTAGAGATTCATCTCTTACCTCCCTTTTCAGATTGACGATATACTCTTATATATACCATTACCTCTACTCTCGTTTCAGTACTGGTTTGGCTTTCTACTACATGTAGATGAGTGTCCTGGGGTAAGTAAGTCTTATTTTCTGTGACACTCTAAGCTATGGTTGGGCACTTTTATATAAAGTTCTAAATATTTGTATTCAAACATTTATTTGCCTTGACTCAGGATGTTCAACATTCCTTATTTCCGACAGTCAGTTTCATATTTGGGATAATGCATATGAATCAATCATTTTTTTCTTACCTTAAAATTTGACTTTTTTCCCTGTGGGCTGTTAGGCTCGCGGGGGCTGAAAATGCTTCATTTTATTGCGTCATTCTTGGCGCAGACTTTTTTGGTGCAAAAATATTTTTATTTTTTTTTCTGTTTCCGGCGTCATACGTGTTGCCGGAAGTTGCGTCATTTTTGATGTTTTTTTGCGCCAAAAGTGTCGGCGTTCCGGATGTGGCGTCATTTTTGGCGCCAAAAGCATTTAGGCGCCAAATAATGTGGGCGTCTTTTTTGGCGCTAAAAAATATGGGCGTCACTATTGTCTCCACATTAATTAAGTCTCATTTTTTATTGCTTCTGGTTGCTAGAAGCTTGTTCACTGGCATTTTTTCCCATTCCTGAAACTGTCATTTAAGGAATTTGATCAATTTTGCTTTATATGTTGTTTTTTCTATTACATATTGCAAGATGTCCCAGATTGACACTGAGTCAGAAGATACTTCTGGAAAAACGCTGCCTGGTGCTGGATCTACCAAAGTTAAGTGTATCTGCTGTAAACTTGTGGTATCTGTTCCTCCAGCTGTTGTTTGTAATGAATGTCATGACAAACTTGTTAATGCAGATAATATTTCCTTTAGTAATGTTACATTACCTGTTGCTGTTCCGTCAACATCTAATACTCAGAGTGTTCCTGTTAACATAAGAGATTTTGTTTCTAAATCCATTAAGAAGGCTATGTCTGTTATTCCTCCTTCTAGTAAACGTAAAAGGTCTTTTAAAACTTCTAATTTTTCAGATGAATTTTTAAATGAACATCATCATTCTGATTCTGATAATGGTTCCTCTGGTTCAGAGGATTCTGTCTCAGAGGTTGATGCTGATAAATCTTCATATTTATTCAAAATGGAATTTATTCGTTCTTTACTTAAAGAAGTCTTAATTGCATTAGAAATAGAGGATTCTGGTCCTCTTGATACTAAATCTAAATGTTTAAATAAGGTTTTTAAATCTCCTGTAGTTATTCCAGAAGTTTTTCCATTCCCTGATGCTTTTTCTGAAGTAATCTCCAGGGAATGGAATAATTTGGGTAATTCATTTACTCCTTCTAAATGTTTTAAGCAATTATATCATGTGCCATCTGACAGATTAGAGTTTTGGGACAAAATCCCTAAGGTTGATGGGGCTGTCTCTACTCTTGCTAAACGTACTACTATTCCTATGGCAGATAGTACTTCCTTTAAGGATCCTTTAGATAGGAAGATTGAATCCTTTCTAAGAAAAGCTTACTTATGTTCAGGTAATCTTCTTAGACCTGCTATATCTTTAGCGGATGTTGCTGCAGCTTCAACTTTTTGGTTAGAAGCTTTAGCGCAACAAGTAACAGATCATAATTCTCATAGCATTGTTAATCTTCTTAAACATGCTAATAACTCTATTTGTGATGCCATCTTTGATATCATTAGAGTTGATGTCAGGTATATGTCTCTAGCTATTTTAGCTAGAAGAGCTTTATGGCTTAAAACTTGGAGTGCTGATATGTCTTCTAAGTCAACTTTGCTTTCCCTTTCTTTCCAGGGTAATAAATTATTTGGTTCTCAGTTGGATTCTATTATCTCAACTGTTACTGGAGGGAAAGGAACTTTTTTACCACAGGATAAAAAATCTAAAGGTAAATTTAGGTCTAATAATCGTTTTCGTTACTTTCGTCACAGTAAGGAACCAAAGCCTGATCCTTCATCCACAGGAGTGGTATCAGTTTGGAAACCATCTCCAGTCTGGAATAAATCCAAGCCTTTTAGAATACCAAAGCTAGCTCCCAAGTCCACATGAAGGTGCGGCCCTCATTCCAGCCCAGCTGGTAGGGGGCAGATTACGTTTTTTCAAAGAAATGTGGATCGATTCAATTCACAATCTTTGGATTCATAACATTGTTTCAGAAGGGTACAGAATTGGCTTCAAGATAAGGCCTCCTGCAAAGAGATTTTTTTTTTCCCGTGTCCCAGTAAATCCAGCGAAGGCTCAAGCATTTCTGAAATGTGTTTCAGATCTAGAGTTGGCTGCAGTAATTATGCCAGTTCCAGTTCTGGAACAGGGGCTGGGGTTTTATTCAAATCTCTTCATTGTACCAAAGAAGGAGAATTCCTTCAGACCAGTTCTGGATCTAAAAATATTGAATCGTTATGTAAGGATACCAACATTCAAAATGGTAACTATAAGGACTATCCTGCCTTTTGTTCAGCAAGGGCATTATATGTCCACAATAGATTTACAGGATGCATATCTGCATTCATCCAGATCACTATCAGTTTCTGAGATTCTCTTTCCTAGACAAGCATTACCAGTTTGTGGCTCTGCCATTTGGCCTAGCAACAGCTCCAAGAATTTTTACAAAGGTTCTTGGTGCCCTTCTGTCTGTAATCAGAGAACAGGGTATTGTGGTATTTCCTAATTTGGACAATATCTTGGTACTTGCTCAGTCTTCACATTTAGCAGAATCTCATACGAATCGACTTGTGTTGTTTCTTCAAGATCATGGTTGGAGGATCAATTTACCGAAAAGTTTATTGATTCCTCAGACAAGGGTAACCTTTTTAGGTTTCCAGATAGATTCAGTGTCCATGACTCTGTCTCTGACAGACAAGAGATGTCTAAAATTGATCTCAGCTTGTCGAAACCTTCAGTCACAATAATTCCCTTTGGTAGCCTTATGCATGGAAATTCTAGGTCTTATGACTGCTGCATCGGACGCGATCCCCTTTGCTCGTTTTCACATGTGACCCCTTCAGCTCTGTATGCTGAACCAGTGGTGCAGGGATTACACAAAGATATCTCAATTAATATCTTTAAAACCGATTGTACGACACTCTCTGACGTGGTGGACAGATCACCATCATTTAGTTCAGGGGGCTTCTTTTGTTCTTCCGACCTGGACTGTAATTTCAACAGATGCAAGTCTGACAGGTTGGGGAGCTGTTTGGGGGTCTCTGACAGCACAAGGGGTTTGGGAATCTCAGGAGGTGAGATTACCAATCAATATTTTGGAACTCCGTGCAATTTTCAGAGCTCTTCAGTCATGGCCTCTTCTAAAGAGAGAATCGTTCATTTGTTTTCAGACAGACAATGTCACAACTGTGGCATACATCAATCATCAAGGAGGGACTCACAGTCCTCTGGCTATGAAAGAAGTCTCTTGAATACTGGTATGGGCGGAATCCAGCTCCTGTCTAGTTTCTGCGGTTCATATCCCAGGTATAGACAATTGGGAAGTGGATTATCTCAGTTGCCAAACGTTACATCTGGGTGAATGGTCTCTTCACCCAGAGGTATTTCTTCAGATTGTTCAAATGTGGGGACTTCCAGAAATAGATCTGATGGCTTCTCATCTAAACAAGAAACTTCCCAGGTATCTGTCCAGATCCAGGGATCCTCAGGCGGAAGCAGTGGATGCATTGTCACTTCCTTGGAAGTATCATCCTGCCTATATATTTCCGCCTCTAGTTCTTCTTCCAAGAGTAATCTCCAAGATTCTGAAGGAATGCTCGTTTGTTCTGCTGGTGACTCCAGCCTGGTCTCACAGGTTTTGGTATGCGGATCTTGTCCGGATGGCCTCTTGCCAACCGTTAAGACCAGACCTTCTGTCACAAGGTCCTTTTTTCCATCAGGATCTCAAATCCTTAAATTTAAAGGTATGGAGATTGAACGCTTGATTCTTAGTCAAAGAGGTTTCTCTGACTCTGTGATTAATACTATGTTACAGGCTCGTAAATCTGTATCTAGGAAGATATATTATCGAGTCTGGAAGACTTACATTTCTTGGTGTCTTTCTCATCATTTTTCCTGGCATTCTTTTAGAATTCCGAAAATTTTACAGTTTCTTCAGGATGGTTTGGATAAAGGTTTGTCTGCAAGTTCCTTGAAAGGACAAATCTCTGCTCTTTCTGTTCTTTTTCACAGAAAGATTGCTAATCTTCCTGATATTCATTGTTTTGTACAAGCTTTGGTTCGTATAAAACCTGTCATTAAGTCAATTTCTCCTCCTTGGAGTTTGAATTTGGTTCTGGGGGCTCTTCAAGCTCCTCCATTTAAACCTATGCATTCATTGGACATTAAATTACTTTCTTGGAAAGTTTTGTTTCTTTTGGCCATCTCTTCTGCTAGAAGAGTTTCTGAATTATCTGCTCTTTCTTGTGAGTCTCCTTTTCTGATTTTTCATCTTTTAAATTTTTACCTAAGGTTGTGAATTCTAACAACATTAGTAGAGAAATTGTGGTTCCTTCATTATGTCCTAATCCTAAGAATTCTAAGGAGAGATCATTGCATTCTTTGGATGTAGTTAGAGCTTTGAAATATTATGTTGAAGCTACTAAGAATTTCCGAAAGACTTCTAGTCTATTTGTTATCTTTTCCGGTTCTAGGAAAGGTCAGAAAGCCTCTGCCATTTCTTTGGCATCTTGGTTGAAATCTTTAATTCATCATGCTTATGTCGAGTCGGGTAAAACTCCGCCTCAAAGGATTACAGCTCATTCTACTAGGTCAGTTTCTACTTCCTGGGCGTTTAGGAATGAAGCTTCGGTTGATCAGATTTGCAAAGCAGCAACTTGGTCTTCTTTGCATACTTTTAATAAATTCTACCATTTTGATGTGTTTTCTTCTTCTGAAGCAGTTTTTGGTAGAAAAGTACTTCAGGTAGCTGTTTCAGTTTGATTCTTCTGCTTATAATTTCAGGGTTTTTTTTCATTATAAAATTTAAACTTTATTTTGGGTGTGGATTATTTTCAGCGGAATTGGCTGTCTTTATTTTATCCCTCCCTCTCTAGTGACTCTTGCGTGGAAGATCCACATCTTGGGTAGTCATTATCCCATACGTCACTAGCTCATGGACTCTTGCTAATTACATGAAAGAAAACATAATTTATGTAAGAACTTACCTGATAAATTCATTTCTTTCATATTAGCAAGAGTCCATGAGGCCCACCCTTTTTGTGGTGGTTATGATTTTTTTGTATAAAGCACAATTATTCCAATTCCTTATTTTTTATGCTTTCGCACTTTTGTCTTCTCACCCCACTTCTTGGCTATGCGTTAAACTGATTTGTGGGTGTGGTGAGGGGTGTATTTATAGGCATTTTGAGGTTTGGGAAACTTTGCCCCTCCTGGTAGGAATGTATATCCCATACGTCACTAGCTCATGGACTCTTGTTATTATGAAAGAAATGAATTTATCAGGTAAGTTCTTACATAAATTATGTTTTTGTTTTAACATTGGTTCAGTTTTATTTATCTATTTTTACTGTCATACCATAGAGTGTTTTATTACTATTTGTTCATGCCTTATTTGTAAATATCAGTTCCCCAGTGGGAACCAAAAAAAATAATATATTATATGTTTTTATTATTATTATTATATCTGTTAAAGCACTCAACATAAGTTGCTTACATGAGTTTGTGTTTAATTAGTATGTTGCGACTTTCAGAATAAATCAGGAGCATTAGCAACCAAGGGCTCCATGTACAAAGCAGCGAGAGCAAAAGAGAGGAGAGACTACAGATTTGTGCTCTGATGAGCTGCTAGCTGTGGAATTCACAGACAAAAAGGATGTGCATCTTCTCACAACTATACATGATAAGAGCACATCACCTGTCTATGTCAGGGGGCAGAACATGCCAACAATAAAACCCATATGTGTCCTGGATTACAATCAGCATATGGGAGTGGTAGATAAGACTGACCAGATGCTTGAACCATACTCTGCTTCTCTCAAAGCATATACATAGTACAAGAAACTGGCAGTACACTTGATACAATTGTCAATGCTTAATGTGTTTGTCCTGTATCAGGCTACCCAAGGAAGAGGGCTACGTTTCCTGAAATTTCCTCAATTCCTGTTATTTAAAGCCTTCTCTCTACATGAGGGTATATTCCAGTAACTGGGCTAAGTGAGGAGAATGCAAGGATGCATGGCCGTCACTTTGCTGAGTATATACCAGCTACTTTCCCTAGTAGAAGGTGTAGAGTGTGCAGTCAGCATGGACATTGTAAATACACCAGTTACTACTGACCAGCCCAGTGATTAAGTTGCCCCTAGCAAAAGGTACGTATGAAGGGAGATATGCAAGGTGTGTGACTGGCCAGTGGTAGGGGTTGTGTTTCTGTGATATAATAATAATACGAAAGGTGGATGTGTGGTCAGTAGTAGGGATAAAAGTATTGATGTATGTAGGGGGTGGGTGCTTCTGTGAGTGAATCAGACATGAAAGGTGTGTGAATGATCAGTAGCAAGGGTTAAAACCTTGACGTGGCATTACTGCTCACATGGGTATCCATGTGCTAATTCAACCAGTGTGAGTGCTGGTAATGCTTGTGTGGGTAATATAAAAGACTGTTATATTTTTAAACATAAAATAAAATCATTTAGAATTTGGTTAGTCAATTAATAAGGTAGATGTTTAATTGCAGATATAACCCCTATGCGTTTAAAGTGTTTCAAGGTAGCCATGTCTGCAGTTCAACAGCTGTAGCCACCTGAGAATTAAAAATACAGTTTACAAGGTACACAGTTTTGGAAAGTACACCCCTTGACGCATCAAATGAGGGGATGTATGTATTTCTAGCACAAATTTGAAGTGCGTAAGACATAAATAAACATGGCACTTTGCTTAAAAAAAAATATTTTCTAAGCAAAACACCATATTCCATGAATATTTGTGCACTCCACTTTTGTGCTAGAAGTACATATAGCCCCTCATTTGATGCGTCAAGGGGTGTACTTTCTACAAATGGGTACTTTATGTACCCTAATTTAACTTCCCAGGTGGCTAGAGCTGTTTAACTGCAGATATGGCAACCTTGAAAATCTTATTTAAAATTTCTCTTTAAACATTTAGGGGTAATGTCTACAATTAGACAGCTGTAGCCACCTAGGAATTTAAGATACAGCATACAAGGTAAATAGTTTTGGAAAGTACACCCTTTGGCGCATCAAATGAGGGGCTGCATGTATTGCTAGCACAAATTTGGAGTGTGTAAGATATAAATGAACATGTCACTTTGTTTATTTATTTATTTATTTTTTTGTGATATTCGCATATTTATTGCACACTTCAGATATGTGATACAAATACAAATAAGACCTAATTTGATGCAGCTGGGGGTGTAGTCATATATAACTTCCCAGGCAGCTAAAGCTGTTTAATTGCTGGCAACAATACATTCAATTTAAAGATGCTTTTAGTTAAGGTCTATCAAATTGATACATCTGCAATAAACAATAGAAAAACACAGTGAAATATTCTCAATTTCTGGTTATTGTAGACAGGTTACCTACTGCAAATATTTAGTAGCACAGGTCTTGATAATAGAGTTTAGAAAAATAAAATTACAAACTAATTTTTATTGAGTGTGGGGTAAAAAAATTAAAAATAAATCCTATTTTATGCTTAATTTTTAAAACCTGTTGAGACATACACATATAATAATGGTATATTTGGAATCTGCTAAGACTGCTGAAATAAAAAAAAATATATATGGTTTGTATAGAAAAGGCCCCGGATGACAGCATGGAAGAAGGGCACCTGTGACCCCACTTCACCCCCATGAGTGGATTATTCCAGATAGGTGGGGTTGGGGAACTTTTATAAGTCCCAGCACTGGAAGTGAGGTCACAGGTGCCTTTCTGGAGCAGCACGGTAGGAGGTGTGTCCCGCCCTCCCTCCCTGAACGGTGAATTAAGTGATGTCGCAGCGCAGGCGGAAGTGCTTGCTAATTTCTGTTGAGGCTTACGCCTAATGGAATATGGTGGCAGTTATGGAGGTGTAAGCAAAGGAATGTGAGGAGCGCCCAGCCCTGGAAGGGGTGGGGGCTTATAGGAAAATAAGAGCAAGCACTGAGGTGGATTGTAAATATTGTTGAAAGTTAAATAAAATGTTAATTTATTGGTTTGTTTAATAAATAAGCTGCGGCCTTTTATCTCCCAATTAGGTGTTGTGTGTTTATTGATCAAGTAACGAGTAGTGGGAAAATGTGGGGTCAAGTTTATTCACATAAACTTTACTTCCAAAAGTGTTTAAACGCGAACTGCAACAAAAAGCTCAAAACTAGCTTAGCACCCAGGTGGGAAATGGCTTAGCAGCCAAAAGGTTAAAGTTGTTTCATGATTTAAATACCAAGGTTTTTAACTTTGGAATGTTCTTTTCTTTTTAGGAAGATTTCATGAACAGGATATTAATATTCCGTAGAAGACAGTAGCTGTAGATTTTTCACACTGCATTGAACGTGTTTTACTTCTTATATTGGGACAGCACTGTATCAAACATGTTCTATATTAATAACACATTTGTTACAGTGTAGCTGCAATATTAGAAGTATAAGATATACAGTAGAGGGTACACTTATAGTGGCTATAAAATTAGAACATTAAAAAGCTATCAATTCAAAAAAACAAATTTTGCAAAGTCCATGTCTAAAAAAACAGACTTTTGTAAAATGAAAAAAAAAAACATGGCTACTGTCTTATATGAGATATTAATATCCCATACATTAAATCTTCTTTCTAAAAAGAAAAAAACACACCAACAGTTAAACATACATTTATTTAAATCACAAAAAGACTTTAACTACATATTATAGTATTTAACAGTATAATACACACATATAATAAACTGCATATATATGTAGTATGCAGTGGGAGTAACCTGTATTTTAATGAGGAGGACTATCCTAAAGGACTAGCCTCCATCCAAGATGTACCTTTTTCACACGTACCTGTCTCACCACCCTTTAAGTGGCAAGATTTGCCATAGTTAGAAATCTTGTAAATGCACTGGAAAACTTAGTTTAAAGGGCCATAATACCCAAATGTTGAAACACTTGAAAGTGATGCAGCATAGCTGTAAAAAGCTGACTAGAAAATATCACCTGATCATCTTTATGTAAAAAAGAAAGATATTTTACCTCAAAAGTTCCTCAGTAGCCACATTCCATTGTAAAGGCCTTCTAAGCAGCAAATCAATATGTCCGTCCCGGGACAGCAGCAGGATTGAGCCTCGTGCACTCTCATGTTATTTTCATATTCAGTTTAAGGAAGTTTACTATGAAATATCATGAGAGTTAAGTCAAATCTCATGAGATCACAGTAAAAGAGTTCATGACCTCAGCACTACTGATGCTGATTGGCTGCAGTTAATTTCTTCTTCTTTCTTTTTTTTTTTTTTTTTACCTGCAGCTGGGCAGCAGCTAAGTATAACTTTTTACACAGAACTTACTCTGCTGAGCTGAGGAGATTGTGAGGTAAAATATCTTCCTTTTTTACATAGAGATGCTCAGGTGATATTTTCCTGACAGCTTTTTACAGTTATAATGCATCAGTTTCAAGTGATTTAGCATATGAGTATTATGTCCCTTTAAATATGTATTATTTGAACAGAAATCATTTTTATTTTTAGTGAACGTACATTCTATCCAAGTTCACTGCCGGTGTCGGCAGGTTTTTGCTCAGACGGCAATCCCTATTGTTTCCTATGGAAGGCACATTGTAAAAGTTTGTTTAAATATGTATTATTCAAACTGTTGCTACGCAAAAAACATTTTTATTTTTAGTGAAAGCACATTCTATCTGAGTTTACTGGCGATGTGGGCAGGTTTTTGCTAAAACAGCAATCCCTGTTGTTTCCTATGGAAGGCACATTGCCACTCATCTAGACAGAGGGGGTCAGCCCACTTCCTTATACAATATTGCTGGACGCACAAAGTGTGTGACTGGCAAGACAAAAACAGGGCAAATCTCATGGGTCTGACAATCCTTTTAACATTGGGATCCTAGTAAGATGTTTATGGTAGGAAGCTAAAATAAAAGTTTCACTTCCATCTTCAAAAGTTGTCCCTGTCAAGCAATTTAATATATCCCTGTGTTTAAAGTGAAGCTAGGTTTGCTTGTCAGATCCTTACTTGCTAGATGAAGCATTAGTAGGGTTGCCAGTTGCCCTCCACAATCTACTGGGCAACATGAATACTGTTGTGAGCAAAAGTGGTAGATGGGTCACATGATGTCCCTCTCCAAAGCTTCACTTTAGGCCTCATCCTCTTTTTTTCCTTTTAGCTGCTAGTAAAATGCACACTACTATTATTTAACAAACCCATACCTTGACTGCCAGTTGCACACACAGAGCAGTGTTTCTAATATTAACCATGGTTGACAGTATAAAACAGGGCAGATATTTTAGCCTAGTGACTATAAGTAACAAAAACATAGCAGCCAGTAACATGTAAGACACTATTTATTTACTTTATCTTCCTATTTAAAATTGAATAGAAGAATAAGAATCCTTTAACATTTAGCTGCCACTTAGGGGACTATAAAAATGGGCAATTAAGTGCACAGTATTTTTGTAGAGATTTTACTGGACAGCCTACTGAAATACTGGGCTGTCCGTTTAAATACAAGACACCTGGTAGCAAGTATTAGAATGTCCGGCCTCCCCCAGCTGCACTCTCTATCCTGAAGCAACATTGGTAGGTTTTCTCAGACCATGCTTCTATTCCCTAGCCAGCATATAGTCAGTATTGATGGTTTAAAGCCAAGTTGCTGACCTCCAAACATTATAACAAAAACAAAGCATCTGAGTGCACATTGTATGCTTCTATTTGTTTTCATTATTTTATTATTATTATTATTATTATTATTCAGTAATGGGTGTAGCATATTCAAATCTGATTGCAATGGAATTACACCAATCAAGGGGAAAAGAAGGGGAGGCATTATTTTCCAATTGCCAATAAATCAATATTAAAATTGGTAGCAACATTTATCCTTGGATAAGCCAATAATGGAAAAGATGCATTATTTATTTGCAAGTCTATGTTCTTCACCTTTATGCTATACTAACAATTCTTTTTTTATTTTATCTTCATCATCTTATAAATAAAAGTGCTTTGAGCCCTATTAAGCAATGAACACATTGCCTTCAAAAGGTTTGGCTACTATTGGAAGTCAGATATTAAACTATTACATTGCTAAAATCCTCTCTGATAACTTTTATTTAATTAGTTAAGTTAAGCTTATTTTTCATCCATTTTTATTGAAATACACCTCAAGTGATACAGAGATATCTTCCAAGTAAGCTTATGTTTTGCTCCATTTTACTTACATTAAGCGTTAATCTCTTACAGCATAGTAATTTAAGTGGATATTTACCTGTAATAATTATTATTTTTCTCTATTATTATTTTTTTTTTCTATCTGTACAATTATAATTATTTTCCCTGTATACATTTTTGTTTAGTTTGTTTTTCATGCTTTTGCACAGTGCTTCTAGGGTACTTTATGTAGTGTGATTTAGCTATACTATCTATTCATTCGAGGTGAGCTAATATAATTTAAGCTGCTGTTTTCAGACTATACACATTGAACAACCAAAGTTGTGAAACATGAAAAAAACTAAATTATATTCTTCAACTGCATTCACCCAATTATCTGGACAGCAATTGGAGTTGTTTTGTTTTCACAAGCTAACATGTTAAACAATATAACATACTTAATAGATTGCTAGTACATACCGATATACAGAGTAGTCTTATGGGAACTTGTTAATGTTGCAACACATTATACAACAGTATACATTTCACATGGGATATATCCTGTTAAATTGCAGAATAAATTTCAGTTTCACAGCATGTGAATCATAAACATGCTAAGTATTCAGCAAAGTCAGCAGGGTGCATCCTAAACATGTAATTTGCCTAACTTGTAGAGCATTTGTAAATGTCATCATTGCAGTTTCCTCACTTGCTCCATACATACCTATATTATACTGTTACAAAATAGCTATGCACATTGCCTATTTAACATTAACACTTATTTTTGTTATTTCCATTCAATTTCTATCGAAATCCTAATAGAGCGACAATGGCACAGGAATCATCCACTATGCTAAGCTAAATAAAAAAATAAAAAAATAAAAATGCAAAGCAATCCATTGCCAGCCCTCTCAGTTAGCCATGAGCCTACGCTTGTAACATCCCTACCATTTGGAAAAGAGTATTATAAAAAACTAGAGGTGTGCATGGGCTAAAATTTGGTTCAGCTGAATCTTCAGACCTAATATTCAGAAAATGTACTTTAATGAATACTTGGCTGCCGAACTATTTGATATTTGTTTCATTTTAAACTAAACAAATAGTGAATATTCGTTGAACATTCCCATTTATTTTCGTTAAACAAATATACATTTTCCTTTGCTACAGGTGAAAAAATTCAACTGTAACTTTACATACTTACCTCTAGCGTGCTGGAGAGCCACACTAATCCTGATCCTTCTACACGAAGCATTACTGAAAATGACAATGGCACTACTCATGGGTGATAAACGTTCCCCTTTGTATATTTGTAATAGTCATATATTAGGGGTTGGTGCTTGTACTAGTCAAATTAAGCCCCAGGTGGCTTAGCACTGTAGATCCCAGGGCCTGTGCGAAAGATGAAGGTCCTTTAGAGCAGTTACAAAATGCAAAATGGTATTAGGAGGGCACTAAAATAAGCTAAAGGTTCCCAAAATCATTTATATCTACAATTACCACACAATGGCCCCAATTTATCAAGGTCTGTCGGACCTGATCTGACAGCGCGGATCAGGTCCGACAGACCTCGCTGAATATGGCGAGGTCTATGCTCGCCGTATTCAGCATTACACCAGCAGCTCACAAGAGCTGCTGGTGCAACGCCGCCCCCTGCAGAATTGCGGCCAATGGGTCGCCAGCAGGGGGGTGTCAATCAACCCGATCGTACTCGATCGGGTTGATTTCCGGCGATGTCTGTCCGCCTGCTCTGAGCAGGCGGACAGGTTATGGAGCAGCGGTCTTTGTGACCGCTGCTTCATAACTGCTGTTTCTGGCGGGCCTGCAGACTCGCCAGAAACACGGGACAATATATGTATATTATAGACAATATTTATTATGACAGAAAAAACTTGCAGATCAGTAAATTCAGGACGTCTCCCTTAAAATTATATGTATAAAAAAAGAGTATATTTACTCCCTATTTACAGTACATAAAAAATCTTTTCACATTAGCACAAGAAAACAGTCACTGGGTGATTAAGAGCTTTTAAAATACACTGAAAAACATTGAAAACAACCACCTATGTATGTCTTCTCCGAAAATTACATACAGATTCTGAAACAGACAGTCTTATAAGTGAGACATCCCGATTTTACTGATCTGCAAGTTTTTTTCTGTCATAATAAATATTGTCTATAATATACATATATTGTGTGGTAATTGTAGATATACAGTAAACGATTTTGGGAACCTTTAGCTTACTTTAGCATCCTCCTAATACCATTTTGCATTTTGTAGCTGTACATCTTTAACACAACATAGAGGAAGCTGTGTTTTTTAGGAAAGGTTTGATTCCATCTAGTTCAGCGCATTTACTAAATCTGTTTCTGTTCCTTTAGAACAGACCCTGGGATACACTGCGCTAAGCCTACTAACCGCGCACCATGAGGTTCTGTGAGCAAGGGGCAGCAATTACCGTGGCTCTCCGATGTGATAGAGGATTTTTAACCCCTAGGGAAATTTAAAGGAATCAAATGTTAAAGAAAACTTCAGTATTTATTCGTCAGTATTTATTCATTTTTTGTTGGAATTTCATGGTACATTCTTTAAGAAATTTCTATAAAAAAATAACAGGTTGGGGCAGTGTAATACATTACAATATTATAACTTTTCTGCTATTTATAATCGTTGCTAAAGCTATGCAAAGCAAAAATGAATTGCATAGTTTAACAAAAGAATTTATGATAATAAATGATAATTTGTGCAACAAATATTGAAATAATTTATTATTAGCCCATTTTAGCTTAATGTTACCTTAAATTTGATCTGGGAGGCCAGTAAAATCAGCCAGGTGGTGTGCCCACTAAATAACCCCTGAGAAGAATACTGATAGTATGGCAGATGCATTCAACAGATGCAGTGTTCAGTGCTCCATGATTCATATCTTACATATAGGATTATACACCAAATATATCACCAATAAATTAACATTAAAATGCAACTTTCAAATTGAAGATTATAACACATTCAAAATGAAGATTATAACAGGTAAATAATTGGATTTTAGGTTTATTTGTTCATTGGGAAGACGTGAGGAAACGTAGCTTTACTTTAAACACAAGGCTATTTTAAATTGCTTGACAGAGACAACTGTTAGCTGATAAATGTGAAACTTCTAAATTAAGTTCCTACCATAAACATGTTACTAAGATGAGATATTGCTCTGTCTTTACTATGAGACGGGAAATTGCTTATTCATATTCACAAGGTCTTAGAAGACTCACTCTAACGTCTGATTTATTCTGAAGTTGATAACATATACAACATACTAATTAAACACACACACATATCAACAATTCTGGTTATCATGAATGCATCAAAAGAAACAAGTAAAAAAACAATTCAGCATAAAAAAAGTATATTTTTTCTGTTCACTATAGAACTGGCCTTCACAATTAAAGGGCCATTATAATAAAACTTCAAATATATAAAGGGACTTAAAGGGACATAGAACCCAAATGTTTTCTTTCATGATTTAGATAGAAAAACTTTCTAATTTACTTCTTTTATCAATTGTTCTTAGTTTTCTTGTTATCCTTTAATGAAAAGCAGAAATGTAAGATCAAGAGTGTGCCTGCAGCACTATATAGCAGCAGTTTTACAACAATGTAATGCATTAGCAGGAGCACTAAATGCCAGCACTATTTCCTGTCATGTAGTGCTTCAGGCATGTGCCCTCTACCTACCTAGGTATCTGTTCAACAAAGAATAACATGAGAATAAAATAAATGTGATAATAGAAGTAAATTGGAAAACTTTTAAAATTTGTATTCTCTATCTAAATCATGAAAGAAAAATGTAGAGTTTAATGTCCCTTTAATAAAGTGGAAGCTGAAAGCATAACTCACTAAAAAAAGAAATATCAAAACAAGGGGTCACAATTTTAAGTTAGAGGGTAGCAGATTCAGGAGAAATATGAGGAAGCATTTTTTACAGAAATTGTGGTGGATTCATGGCATAAATTTCCAATAGAGGTGGTAAACACAGGGTTTGTAAAATAATTTAAAAAATACCCATGCCATGCAAAAGGCTATCCAAATAAATAAGTAACATGTAATATGGGTAGACTTGATGGGCCTTTAAGTTTCTATCTACATGCTCTAATCATTAGCAAAACTTTAATGCTATGTGCTGCTGCTCTAAGAAAAAACAATAAATTAATAAAAATGGCGAGCACGATTGTAAGCAATTTAGGAAATATAGCAAGACAGCAGTTCAGAAAAGTACTTGCATATTAATAATACATCATTTTGTTTGCTGTCTAATTAAAGATTTCAAACCAGATTACAAGTGTTGTGCTATTTTGCGATTTTGCTGTGTGCAAACCCCCCCTCCCATGAAGTAAACTTTTAACACGTGCGGGTTATCTCACTTATTACAAGTTTAAAGTAAAATGTTTGCATGCGAGAGAAAGCTGATGTGAGCCAACTTGATGACCTCATTAACTTATTCTCCCCATAGAGTTTAATGGAGCATACAACACGCTCGCGATAATCCGACACTGAGTTAGATTTAGAGAGTTGCCCCAAAAGGTAGTTATGAATATTTTACATTCACATAGAAGAAAATGTTCTTATTATTTTATTTTATCCCATTAATGCTTTTTGCAAATTACAACGTTCCTGTAGTATATCAGTCTGATCCCGCCTATTATGGTCAGTCCAGCACCAAAATACCAGGCAATTCCACTCTGGACAAGGAACACCGCAACCCCCAGATGATAATTTCATCTGGTTGCCCCTTTTTCCCTTAGGGAGACTAAATACACATGGAGAGAAGCGCATGATGTGTGTATATATATATATATATATATATATATGTATGTATATATATATATATATATATATATATATATGTTCTTATAATTTATTAATAGATAGCTTATATATATATATATATATATATATATATCTTATTTAAAAAAAAAAAAAAATATATATATACCTATATATATATATAAATAAACGGTCTGTCCCACTATACAGCTAAAGACCACAGCGGCAGGGAATCACAGTAGAAGAAACTCACCGGGTAGGCTGTGAAGTAATAAGACATGTGTGGCTCCACTAATGCGGTTGCGGATAAAATACCTCTTAGACTGGAGCATAATTCCTACCCCGTCCAAGATCGTCACTCCGCCAGCCCCAAACACCTACTCCTTACATGCTCCTCCGTCGATCAGGGAGACAACTGCCAGCACCAAGTGAGCGCTCAGATGACGCTTGCAAGCCGCTTCAACCTCAAGCGTATCAGCCTCTTCGACAAACAGCGTTCACTCTGTCGTCATGACGTTTAGCCAATCAAAAGAACTGTGGGTCTGGAATGCTTACCAAGGCTCCACTGGAAAGTAGAATCCAAAGCAGCAAAGAAGAAATGCCAGCGAGCCTCAAGGTATAGCATAAAAGTTCTTTATTGGAGAAAATTGTTAAAATAGCATAAAAGCTTGTATCCCAAGCATCAGTGGTAGAAACAAGTCCTACATGTTTCGGCAGCCCCCTGCCTTATTCATGGACCTCATGTCCATGAATAAGGCAGGGGGCTGCCAAAACAGCTGACTCAACCTTAACCTTAGTTTTTTTTTTTTTTTTTTTTTTTGTCATGTATTAGAAAAGCTCATTTAACTACTGTGAATGTTGTAATGATAGCATCCATTCCAAGTCAAAACTCTTTCTCTGGAAAGGAAGAGAAAAACATGGCATCATATCAACAGACCGTGACTTGTGTCATAATCCTCTAATAGGCAGAAGAGTTATAGCAGCACTTTTCATGCTAATGCAGGCCATTTTACACAAAAGGGGAGCAGCACTAAACAGCAATCAAAGGGCTCACTATGAGATATCTATATATCAACTAAAGTTAACTCCAATTATCATATGATACAAATGTTCTGTTAATGCTATACAAAAAATGCCAGGTAATGCTATACAAAAAATGCCAGGTAATGCTATACAAAAAATGCCAGTACTGGTGCCAATTGATACAAAGAAACAATTTATGAATTAGCAAATATAAAAGGCAATAAAATACAATATATTCGGATATATAACAGATCACAGTTAAAGTTAGTCAATAATGAAACCAAGTGGCAAAAATCTAAAAAGTCTGTTAAAATATATAAAAAGTGCAGAAAGTTCATGTAGTTGGGGCGAAATTCCAAAATGAAATGCCCAAGACGTGGTGTAGTTCTATGGGTATTTCCAATAAAGCCTCTGTTATGTAGCCCAATATAGGCTGAACAGTGAAGATTGTGGTGCGTGGTTACCTTAATACTGCTATGTGGAAGCGGTGTCCAGCCTGACAGTTTAAGGTGCATGATTACCTTTTGCTGCTGTGTATGAGTGATGTGCACAATATTCCTGCATCCTGTGTGTCAGCTTGTCAGTCATTTGAACTGCGTGATCACACTAAGTATACCCTTTATTGGCATGAAATGTAAATAAAATCCATACCAGTCTCCCTTTGTACTTATTTAGCTTCATTATTAGCACAAGAGTGGTTTTTGGTTGCTGCTTGCAGACAAATATATCCCAACATAGCTCCATAATGTTATCTCCAAGTTCAATGTAAAATAAATTGATTAATCCTCCTTGGATTCAAACCTCTGTCCATCCAATGTTTAAATGGCAAAAAATAAAATTATATTTATTTGTACTTCTTTATCCATTCTGCCATTATCCAGTTTGTATCATCAGTGGCATTTTGCAGTCTTTTGTGTACTAAAGTTTTATACCCATTTAGCCCATATAGATCTGGTAATTTGCAAAATTTATGTGAAGCACTCAGGGGGATTGAACTCTCGAGCTCAAGTGTTGCAATCTCTACACATATTGTCTCAAACCACTTGCCATCTCATCCCTTCCTAATGCCCATGGTCACAAGATGCTGATAAAACAAAATACTATTCTTTCAATTTAACAGTGTAAATACAAAAATACATATGTATAATCTTTTAAGGAGTTTTATAAAAAAATATTTGTTTTTCCACTGAGCTTAAAAGAGATTTTTAAATCTTAAAGAAATTAAAATATTATAAAAAAATGTTTGTTAAATTAATTTTAAACTTAGATTAATATATACATATACTATATATATATATATATATTCAAAGAGGCTGGTGCATTCTCACTAACAGGTATGTGTGTGTGTGTGTGTGATAGAAAACAGCACTCACAGGTCTTAAAGAATAGCAATAATAGCTTTTATTTAAGTGACGTTTCGGGGAAAGCTATTATTGCTCTCCTTGAAGACCAGTAAGTGCTGTCTTCTACCACACATATATATATATATATATATATATATATATATATCATTCAACAGAGACGTGCACTCACTCCCCTTTCATCAATGAATTGCCCAGGTGACTCCTCAAATCAGAATATGCAGTGGAAGAAGTGGGAGGGCACTCACAGGTCTTATCCAAAATTATTTTTATTTATGTATTTCACAACATAGCAGAGTCGACTTTTCGGCTGTTCTAGACAGCATTTTTCAAGACAATCTTACTGTTTAGAACATAATGGCTGAAAATGCCATGATTCACTCATTTTCTATACATAGCATAACATATTTAAATCCAGTTCTGCGTTTAGGCCTGAAGGGTGTAAGGTATCAAATTCATATATTAGTCTTGCTTTATTTAAGAGAAGGATTTGTTCAAAGTCCCCTTTTTGACCATCTGGCTTGACTTTCTTTATTCCTCAAAATAACATATATTTTGTATTTCTGCCATGAACTTCTCTGGAATTTCTATATAGTACTGTCTCCACTTTCCCTTTTTCTATTTGTCAAATGTGTTCCCTTATCCTGTCTTTGAATTGTCTGCTGGTTTGACCTAAGTATTGTAGGGAACAAGAACACTACAACAGATATATGACATTATTGTCTACACACCTTATTGTTTCCTTTATTATAAAGTCTTTTTTGGTTTTTGACATTCTGACTGTTTTGGTCTTGTGGCTTAATTGGCAGGATTTGCAGTCTGCACATGGAAAGAAACCACAGAGCTTTTCACCCTATAGGTTTCTCTGTTCTATAGATTTTGTTTTCCTTTTAAATTCACTGGGTGCTAAAATAATTTCAAGGTTCTTAGCTTTTTTGTAAATGAACCTTGGTTTGGAGTTCAAGGATTTGCCAATAAGTGGGTCTTCTTTCACAAGATGCCAATGTTTGGATATAATGTTGGTGATTACTCTATGGTTGGTGCTGTAGTTGGTAATGAATGGAACTTCCCCTTCATTTTTAATATAGTAATTTATTTTCTTCCTCACACACCCCCCCCCCTCCTTCTGGGTCTTGGTCATTAACATTTCTTCTCTATTCATGGATCATACTGCTTTAATAGGGTTGTCTATTTTTAAAGTGTCATAGCCCCTTTCTCTGAATCTGTCTCTCAATAGCTCTGATTCGGTGTCAAATTCTACTATATCAGGGCAGTTCCTTCTTAATCGCATGAACTGGCCCTTAGGTATATTCTCCTTCCAAATGTTAAGATGGCAGCTGTCTGAGAAGATGTAGTTAAAAGCAGTACAATCCGGGGGGGCGGGGTCTAGCAACCGCTGAGACCAGAAGCAAAAAATAGCAGCTCTAGGCCTTATATTATTAACACGCTAAATATCTATTTTTCAATCAGCAAACAAAGATTCTTATCGGTGGAATTGGTTATAAGAGGCAAAGCCGAACAGATTTATATAGGATGTGAGAAGTTTTCAGCTACACATCTGCTTTATTAGAGGTTTACACTGATCCGGTGGAGGCCTTTTCACATCAACACATCCCCCCCACTCTTCTGGGTGAAGTGTGAACACTATAACGCTAACAAGAGGGGGCACAAGCATCTACCAATATGGATGATATCTCTCATAGCGAAATCCAAGTACTCCTAACTGCCTTGGACATGAAAATGGACAGCAACTATGCTCAACTCATGCATGTAATTAAGGCTAATCCTAACAAGCCGCTGACTATAGCTTTGCATATGGTGGATGATACGGAACAAGACGGGTGCCTTAGCAATCCGCAGCCTCATCTTAACGCAGCTATGACCACTGTTTCACGAGAGCTGCCAGAAGCGGAAACACCGAAGACCTGTGCCTTGCACTTGAGTAGAGAAGACTTGGGCGCTACAACTAGCCGCGACACACTGAGAGAGCAACCTACCACATGGGAGGCAGCTAAAGCTGACTCGGCAAATCGAGCGAGTTTATCTTGTGCCCTTAGGGCGATTGGAGAGCTGGAATCTCGTGCGGGACCCTCACCAATAAGCCATGAAGCGCTCCTGAACACTTACCGTCTTTCTTTGGGCCAAGAGGTTCAGATGTGGGTAAGAGAGCTTCTACGACTGGGCATGTGCAGCATATCCCCCATCATCGATCCGCTTCACACTGTTACCATGTTCAGCCCTACCCGTAGAGGAATCGGGTAATCTACTATACCTCAGATCAGTGTCTGTTATTGACTTTCATGAGACACGGTGGACTCTCGATCTTGGCGCATTTACAGCTAGACGTTCTTCCTGACACGCTTGTCTTGCCCCAACGGAGGCTGTATTCCACAGGTCTTACTACAGACAGTCACAGTGTTCTTGACATTGGGAGTAGAGTGATGTGAACGCTGCATTATTGAAAGTATAGACTCCAGCTCCCACATAAACTGTACTTGCACCAGTGGATACTGGACATTACTAAGAGAATCTTATAATGGGCTACATTTGGCTTATAAGCTAGATTTAAAAGTTGAATACTATAACCATGTGCAGTTATTGTTATGTATTGTAATATCTGCATGACACCCATTAGTAGGTCTCAAGCACATACCACTATCTGTCTTCTGTTGGCTTTTGTGTCTTATGCATGATCTGTTTTCTTACCAGAACGTCATTAGCTGTTAATTTACATTGGTTTTATTGTTAATGTGTTATATCTTTAGATTTGTAGTTACTGCCCCCCATGTACTTTATTGCCCTCAATGTTTTACAGCCTTATTTCTGAATCAGTCTGACATTGACTCATATGTGCTCACCACTATCCACATAGGCAGCGTTATATGTATTGATACTGTTTATTATTTGAATGATGTTAGCCTGATAACCCCCAGCTAGCCTATGAATGTCTAGTATTACCTCCAGCTCAGTGTATAACTTAGTGACATATAGGCAGTCCTATACTTCTAACTTACAAGGGTTTAGCAACTAGAATTACCCAGATGCTAGCAGATATTCTCACATACAATTTACACATACCTATAATATGTCCCGCATATGGGCGCAGTAATCTAGCTATAGTTCGCCACCTATGTTCGCTTTAGGAGTTAACTCTCTAGGCTGTAGTGTTGGTATAGGGTCGCTAGCCCTGCAAGCAGACTGGTTCAATATTAACCCCCCTTGTTATTCGTCTTCTTATGATACCTGTTGTATCACATTACAGAAAATATGTGGTTGCTTGCTACTTTAGCTATCTCTTGACTATGCATTCCAGTTTGAATGTCCAATCAATGTTATAATATGTTTATTTCCTTTGTGCTACTACCTAATTCTACTACACATCCTGGTGCCCTAAGTTTTGTACTGGGGTTGGTATGTCCCTATATAGCCACCTCACCCTGACTAGTAAAGAGCATAGCTAATAACATACTCGTATCTATACGGTCAAACAATGTATACAGATGAGGTTGTTAGGGCATCCACAATGTTTGTCAGTTTGCACAGATTGCCTTGTAAGACCTTGTATCATAGCACATATACTTCTGTAACATTTATCCCTTAAAATTTGATGTCAATAACTTAATTCCATACTACTAGGAGTACTAGCTTGAGCCTTATCTCAATTGTTCAGTTATAGAATTCTGGTAGCCAGTACAGAGTCGACTTAATTTATGTTAGGTGTACTACATACAGATTTGCGCTGCAGGCTGGGTAATAGAAAATAATATATTACTTGCTTAAGTTCCCTAATGTTAACGTAAGGTCTTACTATTAAGCTCCAGGCAGGCGCAATATACAATGGGGTTCATTTCCATATTATTATGTCTTATGCAAAGCCCCTGCTGTATCCTATTCTTACATTTTCCAACTTTAACATTAAGTTTAGTTCCTTACATAATGATAATTCATATTATAGATAGTTAAAGCTCTTTTTGTGTATAGAAACCCGGATGTGGTAGGTATGTAGTTTTGGATACAGCATTACCTCATTACTAGAGCACATCATTTATTATAGTTAGACTCCTCTCCTCCCTTTCCCGCCGGTACTTGTTGCCTGCGGGTCATACCCCTACTCCCTTTTCCCTTTTCGCCTGTTATGGCATCTCCCCAGGAGAGGGGCTCATCTGGAAGCCCCCTATATCTCATTCTATACCATGTATGCTATCATTTGTCTTATATCTCAGAGTGCATAAATCCTAATACCCCTCTTTGAGAATAACTGCTCCAGAATGTAATCTTACTCATTTTATGTAGAAAAGACCAGGGACTTTTATCAGGTTTCCACTTAAGTATACTTATAAAGATCAGCCATCATGATAACAACTTGGGAGGCCTGTCGGCTCCAATATAACTTATGGCTCCGCCCCCCCGCCCTCACCTTTAACTACTGTTCACCCTTACTGTAAGTGAACAAATAAGCGGTGTTTATCCGCAATGGTCAATATATTGTTATAAGCTTTTCTTATATCATTTTTTTGTCTATCTAGAATCCAAATACATCTTTATGTCATATTTAGTCTACCATACTATAGGACGTACGAGTTGTTATGGATATTTAAACTGTGAATGTTTTTTTTTTTTTCCTTCTTTCTGTGTTATAACATAGGAAACAAAACGAAAAAGAGGTAATGCCAGAATGTGATTATACCATGTAATGCTAGAGGTTAATGGCTTGACAAAGCCCCAGAAGTGGCGTGTTTTAATCCTATGTATACTGTCTATTGTATCATACCTTTGTATATCTGGTATTCCTCAATAAAAAAACTTTGATTCTAAAAAAAAAAAAAAAAAAAAAAAAAAGCAGTAAAAACCATTAATATAGAATTCTTGTATTCTAATAGGTCAATATCTCCACATTGCTACTTACTCAGTACCTAAACCAATAGAGATACTGCTATGGGCAGACTTTATCGTCGTTTAGTCTCTCTCATATAGGTATTCGCAACCCCTTATTTGCTATTGATACTATATTTTAAACCAATACACGGTTGCAGATTTCTCTGCTTTTCTATCATGGGATATATCTAATATTTGGATGAGCTGTAAACAAACCACTGCATTAGTTATTTACGGGTTACTTAGCCAAACCTTTATAAAAGGACAAGGTTAACCTTAATACGTTGATGGTTACATGGTCTATGACTATTGTTTTTCATTTTGACCCTCAATTTTAAGAGAATTCATAAAGTTGTTATATTTTTATTTCAGTATGTGAAACAAGTTACATCAAACACTACATACACACTACATTATTTCCAACATCATTGAATAAACAGAGTGCTATTAGTGTATTCTTTTGCAATTGGTGGAATCTTTACCACCAATTGTTTGTGTAAAAAAATGAACACTATCTCATAAAAAAGTAAAAAAAAAAAGCTTTTAAAATACAAAAAAAGACATATTAATACAGCAAAAAGTTAAAAATATATAGAAATTTGGGGGGGCGGAGCCAGCCAGGTAGATGAGTGGTCGCATATTATGTGAGATCTGAACAAACCCTTATCTTATACCGCTCATCTACCACAAAAAGCCAACCAAAGCAGCTTAGACTTCCCAAATCTGCCTGCTGATCAGTTCTAGCCTGGACATCTAGTATTGAGGGCAACGAGGGGTTGCATACATTTGAGAAAACTTGACACTTGCTAAGCGGCTGAGTGAACCTGGTGGCTATCTTGGATGCCGGATGGTAATGGATAAAAAATTTTCCGACATTGCAAGAGCCTAAACAAAAACAAAATCCGACCCAAGCGCCTTGAAACAGATTTATGGGGACAGGTATCCTTTTGCCATATTGACGGCAGCTTAACAACACTAAACAATTTTGGAGACCCTGCTTCTAACCTCTTCTAGCACAATACACGTGTGAGGCTATGGCTGTGCTCTTTCTTAATCAGATGATAGAGCTATTGGTGCGCCACAACGATGCTCTTCTAGAAGCAGTAACTGAGGTTTACAAGCCCCTCACTACACATACTCCTACTCTGGGCGTATCGGCTGAGTGCGAAGTGAAGAGGCATTCAGAAACAACAAAAGACTCACTAAAGCCGGCAGCTAAGAGGGTAATATCGATCACTTTTTAATGTTATTTGGCACGGTGGAAACAGAGGAACAGTGTGTTGGTGCTGGATCGGACACTGATAATGAGCTGCATGTCTTACACTTTCCTCCTGCACCTCTTTCATTGATAGATGGCCCTCAGCCATATCGCAGGGAACAACTTATCCTCACTGCGCAGCCAACATATGGGCCCCTATGCCCTACATCAAAGGCAGACATTTCAAGATTTAGGAGCTTTGGGTCCCTATTGAAACAGAAGGTCACTAGAAAGGAATCTGTAATGAGTAAAATACATCTCTGGGCCTGTGCATACCCTTGGAGTAACTGGCAGCTGCTATATTTTGAGGCTCAGGTCTGCTTTTTGAAATGCGGTGTGGGTTGAGACCTGCCTTGTACAGGGTGGCGAGTGATGGACTCTCAGAACTGCTTAAGTATGGGGTCATTTCACTCTGCGGAAGATCTGGAGTTTACTGGGTCTATTATTATACTAGTTGATCCTCAAGGTTTTGTTCAAGCACTGCTCCATTCACTTTGATCTAATGTTATATAAGTCTGTTGTCCATATTATTAACTGCATGTTTAGAGTCACAGTTCTTCCATGTCTCTTATTTTACAGGCTGAGTTCATTGTGTCATTTTATGTATGGTTGAGTGACTTTCCTACTGTATTAGCTTCCTTGCAGTATACTTAACTGTTTGTCTCACTAACATTTGCAGGGAATGCTTACTGTTCTCCCCCTACCCTGCCTGCAAGGCTCAGTATATGCTATCTTATATCACATTCTGTATGTCTACCTGAGTTCTATTTGATAAGGTGCCTAGTGTTTCCTTGGTTACTTAACAATTTGGGGTTCTACAGTTTAACATGTTGCAACTATGTGTTTACTTTCGGAGATTTTTCTGCCTTCACTGGGATTCCTTTTTTTTTAAATTAAATGCTTGATATTGTTCTAAGTTATGGACACCTGTATATATGTACAACTGTTTGCATTGTTTTATTCTCTTTACCTTAATGGTACAGGCGTAGCCAGCGGCCGGGGCTGCGCCTTCACAATTAATATGTCTAGAAATATAGGTGTTCCATTATGTTCAATAGATTCATCCCTTTATTGTCATGATGTTCCCCCAATATTGACATTTATTTTATACAGAGTGTGTCATCTGCTCCCACGCTACTCCAAGTTACAAGGACTCCTACCACTTTATCAACAGCTTTTTATAGATAAGTATGTTTTATGTTATAATGGTTCTAGCTCAACCCACATAGCCCATTTTTTGCTTCTGCTTATAGCTTTCCTATTTATGGTGACGTTTGTTGCCTAGACTTACCAGACTTTATATGTTACCTACATAGTGTATCCAGAGACAAACTGTAGTGCTCATTATATTGGTTAACTTATTCCAGCTGGCATATATATTACTGTAAGAGGGTACAACCCACTGGCTTATAGTTTTGCCTACTTAGTTCATAAGTATATTATCAATCGCTAAGATGTTATAACATGAGGTGTAGTGAGACTTTGCAGATTAATATAGTGTTTCTTGTGCAGGCAGGTCCTGCATCATTACTCTTATCACTTATGCCCTTCTCATGCACTGTAGTTTAGATAAGCCCTACAAATTTTGCCAACTGTGCAACCATAGAACCTATGGCTCCCTTGATTTAGGTGCTCCCTTGACCTAGCATATACTCAACATATTAGTAACCTACTACTTTATAGTGACCACCCCCCTCCCATTTTCAAATAATATACCTCCTAACTTAGGAGGGTTATCTGAGTGGTGTATCTTGCTTGTACCGCACCCTGACTACTTTCATATTCATATATCCAGCAGTGCAATGTGATAATGACCATATTTTTCTTTCCCAGCTTTGCAGGTTTGTTTTGCATTTTTTGTTAATCATAAAAAATTAAAAGAGTAAAATAGGGTTTTTTATCTGAGATCCAAGAGTGATCCCAAACTATTTGAATTAACCTACTATAACTATACCCACAATGCATCATTATAAGGCCCTAGAGTGGCCCTTTAAATTGTTCAGTGGGTTTAAAGTCTTAAAGGCAATTGTTGTGCATTTCAAGATTATGTTATGTCATGCAATGTAACTATACACTGTATTTGTATTTTTTCCAATGACATTTTTTGTATGTTTGCCTTATTTGAAACCTCAATAGAGAGTATTTAAAAAAAATAAAATAAAATAAAAATATATAGAAATTTGACATAACTTTTAAATAAAATTGCTCACCGCTCCTAATGTTCAGAGAAATATTATCTGTCGAAAAGGTCACTGGTCAGTAAGGTTAAGGAGAATGAGAGTGAGTTATTTTGATGACAAAAATTAACTTTTGAGGTCTCTAGAGCAGATTATACTTACTTCTGTACTTGATCATGCTAATAGCCTGCAGGCAATGATACTTACCTGTCAGCACCTTCATCTACCATGCTCACCATAGCTGCAGAAGACTGCTTCCAGTAGATAGGCCCATAGAAAACAGTGCAAGACAGTGCCAAGAATCTTTTTCATAGAAGCACACTGCAGACCATGGGATTGGCGGGCACACGCACATTTCACCAGGGAGTTTGGTGGCATCTCCGCACTGGTTGATTTTCTCTGCCTTGCTGAACTCCTGTCTTTGCCTCTGCACTGCTTGTAGATTCTCTGAGGAGGAACATGGGTCTCAAAATGGTTAGAGGACCCCCGATCAAGAGGTGTGAAGATAAGCAATAAACATTTCACCTCACTCCTAGCTAAAAATGTACTGAAGGATTATGCGAGGGAATAATTTCTCGTTTTTAATGGATTAATGGCTTGTGGACTATTACCATATTAAAAAATAAATGTTGATAAGATTGTTGTAAAAAACTAGAAGAAGATTTTATTAACAGGAATGTATGTCTTTAAACTTATTTTTCTGCTAATTCAATTTTCATTAAGTGTCAAAATTATGAACACACATGATTTCACATTCCAATACTGATAGATTCTTCATATCTCATTTACAGTTAAATCTCTAATGCTACAGTTATTCCAAAAAAATAAATTTGCTTTACCTGCAGAAAAATATTTGATTTAATATATTTTCATCTAATTTATTAAAAAATCAGTTTTGTATTTAAATCTGTCTTGTTACCTAGCTGGTTAGTAGCCTAGTTCTAGTAATTAAAATCTTGATTTTGTTAATTATTGAAAGTCCAGAGCTCCAGAACCTGGGAAAGATTAACGGCTAGATTTGGAGTTTGGCGGTAGATGGGTTGTTAACGCTACTCGTGGTTTATGTCTAACGCACGGCATTGTTTGACTCCGGTATTTAGAGTTAAAAAAAACCTTCTAACGATACTCCTAACGCGTGTATTTCACACGCGGAATCCTGCCCGCGTTAGACAGTCTCCCATAGAGATCAATGGAAAAGCAAACTAATACGCTTTTTTCATCTAACACTCGATCTCGCGAGAAATACGCACAGCTCGGTCATATGACGCATACCACATCATGCACAACAATAACACGCCACAAATGTCACAACAGCAATCACTAAACAAAGCACAGAAGCATTACACATTCACAAGCGGGGGGAATTTTATTGAAATAAAATACACGGAATACGCATATACTTTAAGATGCGGAAATACGCAAAATAACAACAATAAAAATAAAAATAATACATACACTAGCAAAATAATCGCATTCAATATCAATATATATTAGGACAAACATACATATACAACACTTCACTAATACCACACCATCGCAAATTCACATTTAAACATAATACTATTGGACAATGTTATAGAAAACGACCACTATGACATCATCGCATTCTACACATTCCACAAATACTAACTCAAAATGAGCATGCGCAAATTCACACACCTAATACACATTGCACAATAAAGCACACCTGAACACAATTTACAACGCAAATCGGTACATCATTAAACATTTACACAGGGTATATAAGCACCACACAAGCATGGCTTCTTTGACTGTGTTGCTGGTGGGTCTTTGGAGATTGGAGGTTTAAGATTAGAGAGTTTGTGCATTATTGTGAGTGAGTTAGTGTTAGTGTGAGAGAGTCAGTTGTTAGTGTTATCGTGAGTGAGTGAGTGGGAGTTAGTGGTAGTGGGAGAGAGTCAGTTAGTGGGAGCGTGAGTGAGTTAGTGGTAGTGGGAGTTAGTGAGAGTTAGTGGTAGTGTGATAGAGTCAGTTAGTGGGAGTTAGTGAGAGTTAGTGGTAGTGTGAGTTAGTGAGAATTAGTAGTAGTGTGAGTTAGTGAGAATTAGTAGTAGTGTGAGTTAGCGAGCGAGTGCTTTTTCTGTACACTTAACACATTTACACGCAAACACATTCAATACATACATACACTTATCAATAACACTACATACACTCCATACCCCATACCCTCTCATACTACACTCCATACCCCATTCCCTGTACTCCCATTCCCTGTAATCCCATTTACTCTTATCCCATACCCCATCCCATCCCCATCCCCTAGTTACATTTAGTTTACATATCCTCCTTTTTGTCTTCTTCTTCATTTTGTTCATTTAAATACTCCTTACCCTCTTTTATTTATATCCCTTTCACACTTTCAGCACTTTTTTGGTCTTTTTAGTTCTTTATTTTGACCCCCTTTCATTTGATCACACTCACTTTTTTTTTGCTTAGTTGGGGTTTAGTTTAGGGAAGAGATGGAGGGCAGGCAGGGGAGAGGTAGAGGGGGGAGGAGAGGGAGGGGGAGAGGAACAGGGCAGGAAGGGGAGCAGGAAGGGGGGCAGGAAGCGGGGGTGGAAGCGGTGGGTGGACCCAGCCACTTGGTTCAAGATGAACAAGTGGCTGGGCCCAGTGGCGGACAGAGTAGGGCTTCACAGTCCGGGAAACAGAGGGCATCGTCATAGGGGAAGGCCAAGGCGACTAGGGAGGCAAGGTTTTCGATGGAGGAGAAGGAGGCCCTCGTAGAAGCCTATATGGCCAGGTATAGGAGGCTGCAGCATCAGAAGACCACCCCGACTGAGAAGAGGAAGCTCTGGCATGAGATAAGGAATGCAGTCAATGCCGTGGGTGGACGGAATAGAGATATGGACTCTATATAACATCGATACCGGGACTGCAAGATGGATCTCAAGAAAAAGTTAAGCCTGGAGGCCCAACATGCCGCAGGAACCGGTGGCGGTCCTGCACTGGAAATCGAGTACTGCCGATGGGAGGAAATGTTGCGTCCCAGCATCTCCGAGGTGGATGTAGTTGGTATCGGAGGAATTGATACCGGGAACCTGCCATTCTCTTCTGACGGTAAGCTCATTTAAGAATAAATTCACATACGAATGTATTTCAAGGGACACTATACGCAAACCTTTACTTTCATGATTGAGGTAGAGAATACAATTTTCCAAAATATTCCAATTTACTTATATTACCTAATTTGATTCATTCTTTAGATATACTTTAATGAAGAAATAGCCATGCACACGGTGAACCAATCACAGGAGGCAGCTATATTCAGCTACCAATCAGCATCTTCTAAGCATATTTAGATATGCTTTTCAGCAAAGAATATCCAGAGAATGAAGCTAATTAGATAAGAAAAGTACATTAGAAAGTTGATTATAATTGTATGCTTCTAAATCATGAAAGATAAAACATTGGGTTTCATGTCCTTTTAAGGATCAGATTAATGCTATAACGTTGTTTACACACATTCACAATTACTTTGCGGTTACATCAGTATCTAGGCTATAGGTTAGGTGTGCATTTAAACAGACTGAAAACAAACGCTAAAACATTCAGATTGACCAGAGATATCACAAACACGGTTTAGAAAATGCGGAAATCGTATTGATTGTTAGATTTCAAAGTGTATTAATGAGGCTGCATTTCATTTGTAATTGTATCGTAAGCTAAGTCATTTAAAGCTTGATTTGGAAATATGATAACATATACATTTCTTTATTTTTCTAATATACAGAGTCTGGGGAGGAGGCAGCACAGCAAATACAGCCTCCTCCTTCTCCCCGGGATGAGAGTGGTAGGGAGGAATTTCCACCTCGGAGGGAAGAGGCCCCCCGTGACGAAGAGGGCACGGAAGCAGATGAAGAGGCCCCGGAAGCAGAGGAGGAGGCCGCGGAACCAGAGGCCCCTCAAGGACCCGCACCCCGTCGTGCATGGGCACCCCGCCGTGCACGGGTACCCCGCCAAGCACAACAAGAGGAAATAGCGGATTCTACTAGACTACATAGACCAGATGCGTAACTCCCGGATACAAAATATAGACGGCCGAACAAGAATTCTTGAAGGAGAAAACAAAATAATTGAAGGCCAAAACCAAATAATAAACATACTCACTCGAATAGAAGAAGGGCAAAACAGAACCTTTAATCTACACCAAGAGATGTTTAATTTTTTCCGGGAGGTGCATGCTGGTCTGCCTCCTGGTCCGTCTCCTGCTGCTGGGCCTTCTGCTGCTGGGCCTCCTGATGCTGGGCCATCTTCTCCTGCCGGGCCATCTTCTCCTGCCGGGCCATCTTCTCCTGCCGGGCCATCTTCTCCTGGCGGCCCATCTTCTCCTGCCGGCCCATCTTCTCCTGCCGGGCCATCTCCTCCTGCTGGGCCATCTCCTCCTCCTCACCTTGGTCGTCCCAGTACTCTTCCTTCCACTCTTCCCACAACATATCCAATGAGAACTCGTCGGAGTCGGCAGTTGACCCTCCCAGAGCCTCAGCCCCGTGGGAAGAGGGGAAGGAAGAGGAAGTAAGTATTTGTTTTCATGTTTAATGCTATTTTTATTTAATGTGTAATGGATAGGTATGTAATGATGTGGTTTTCATACACTTGTGGACCACACTCTGTATATAATCTACTTCTATGGGACCGGGTCCATGGAGGCAGATTGTTTGCAGAGTGTGGGTTATAAGTGTGTGAAAACCACATCACATACCTATCCTTGTTCATGATATTGATTGGTTTCTGTGATGTGATGTCCAAACTGTTTCCCGAATCGCAAACAAAATTACCATTACAATTATCCATGATGGCATATTACTGTTTGAATGCCAATAACACAGCTTAAAGGGACAGTCAATAAATTATTGATTACAAAGAAAACACTGTATTACGCATTATCAAGTTGGAAACAACAAAACATGGAGAAATACGTGTGACTTATGTGCTTACCCTTGTATCTATGACTATGAAAAATGACCACTTATTTGTTGTTCTGACATAACAACATTCTAGACATCAATGATCAATACATGGTAAATAATATGCTGTATGAGCACAAGTTTTTAGATATACAAATGCTATCCAAATGCCCTCTAGTGGTCAAATTGCATAATGATTACATGCACTCTTCAAGCTCTAAGAAATGAGCACACGAACCTCATAGGTTTAGCTAGCAAATTAAAATAAACACAGACAAATGATTAATTGGTGAGAAACCTTTGATATCATTGAAATTACAAAATTGACTTTTATATAATGGAAAACATGATTTGTTTTCTAAATTGTCCCTTTAACAAAATTACATATGCTAACATATATTTGCAGATTGTTGGTATATATACATGTACTTGTTCAAACAATAAATATTGAAAACAGATTTATATTGATGTGTTAAATAAAGTCTATTTTCTTAAAGAGACATTATTGTGTTAATTTTTTTTATAAAGACATTTGTTTTAACAATGAATATGGTTTAAAGTCCTTTTAGGAGTGGGGGGTGAAAATAT
The DNA here is from genome assembly GCF_027579735.1 of Bombina bombina. Classification (NCBI taxonomy): domain Eukaryota; kingdom Metazoa; phylum Chordata; class Amphibia; order Anura; family Bombinatoridae; genus Bombina; species Bombina bombina. The sequence goes on from NC_069502.1 coordinate 629,699,767, forward strand.
GCTAACAATAATATATGTGGAGATTAACCAATGTGGAACTCATACATGATATAAAAATAAACATTTGCATTAAAGGGACAGTATACTATATTTTTAACCGAACTGTATATAATAGACACTAATAGAAACAACAAGATTAACATATACTGATATCAATATTACAAAGCATTAAACACTTTCAAAGAAAATCGGGTTAGCTCTCTTGAAAATATAGATGAACCCCCATTACAACCGTAAAACAAGACAATACCCCATCATTAACATTTGAAAAGACCCTTTACACAAACAGGAGAAAGCTGGAGATGGTACTCACATGAAACTTTGAGGCTTGGCGAGGAGTCTGAAAATAACTTACATTTTATTTGAACAGAAGGAAAATGAGACGTGTATTTTGAAAAAAATGGACTATCTAACTAGAGACCAAATAAAATATTTTGATTTATAATGTGAGTGTCTAATGAACCTTTAATAAAATATACGACGAAATTACATTTAGAAGAAGTCGGCATCATATATTTAGCATATGATAAAGATAAATGCATATTGATTACTTGATTCTAACACAATAGCGCATATTTATGAATTAGATATCTTTAACATTAAACACAACAGTTATTTTTCATAAAAAGGAACATATTGTTGACCAACATATTAAACAACATGGACTATAGAGATTTGCACTTGCCTCGAAATATCTTATGCATGAAAACATTTTGCTTTCGTTCGTTTATTCAACCAGACATCCAGCATAAGAGAATGTGGTGGTCTTTATCAGCTATGGGTCAACAATGTAACATGATGCAAACAATCCATATTCGCCATGTTTTTAAACCTGTCTTCTCATTCACAAACGTCTTTAACGTGCACAAACAAATATTGCGGGAATACGTAATACAATCAGACTTTTTTTACCTTTGCATGTGACGTCTTAATTAACATGGCGCTTCCTTGATCACGTAAGAACGCAAACCAAAAAAAGGCGCATCCTTGATCGCGTAAGAACGCAAACCAAAAAAAGGCGCATCCTTGATCGCGTAAGAACGCAAACCAAAAAAAGGCGCATCCTTGATCGCGTAAGAACGCAAACCAAAAAAAGGCGCATCCTTGATCTCGTAAAAACGCAAAACAAAAAAAGGCGCATCCTTGATCGCGTAAGAACGCAAACCAAAAAAACGTCACTCAATACAAGGAATCATTGGACAGCCTGGCAGGTGACGTCTTAAGCAACATGGCGCATCCAAGATTGCTGAAAAACCGCAGACAATACAAGGATTTATATTTTAGTATTTATATTTTAGTAACTAGTATGTGTCTAGATTGCTATCTAGGAATGTCACGAAATCATGAATCATCTTTTCGGACTTGACTGTCCCTTTAACTATAGCTATGGTGTATATCTTTAACATTTAAACGATACACATGAGAAATACATATGCCATTGTTGTTTTAAGATATGTTTAGATTGTTTTGGAATAACAATAATGACACATGTATTCATCAAACGTGTCATTTATTCAAGTTGAAATATGGTCAGCCTACCTATAGCCATATATGGGAGGAGAAGTATTTTTAAAAAATATTTGTGGAAAAATATTCCTCATCTAAAATATGCGCATTACACACAGAGATTGATTTGGTTACACTTTTACAATAAGATAGAATTGAAAATGAAATACATGTGCTGTCAACATTACAATAAGATTGTTTATTAATAAGATTATATGTCCTTGTTCATGTAAAAAGGACAAAAACGCTTTACAAATGGAAATACATTCATTAACAATTGTGCTCAGCATCACTTAAAGGGACATGATTTTTATTTGTAAAAAGAGGATACACAGAGACAATACTAATTCAATAACATGAACACTTTACAGGGATTATATCATTGTATCAATCCTCAGATCATTTGTTAAAGGTGCATCAATTCATGCAGAGTTTAAAAATACACACATGGATGTGAAATTTGAAATATACATATATATACACAAATAACTATCTATATATACATATATAAACAATTACTATGCTAATCATAATCATGCAATGATAAAGCTTTTCGAAAAATATATAAAGACAAATAATAAAATTACATTGGAGATGTTAATCTTAAAGTCATTTACAATTGTATTACATATATGATTCAGGAAACACCATTATTTTTGGTAAGGTCCCTTTAAGGATCAACCAGATAAACTAGAGATTTCAATCAATGACATGAATAAGGAGGACAAAGAATCGTGCAATGACATGTCTTTTATTAGTATGTCAGAAAACATCTACAACGTTTATAAATAATCATGTAAATATCAGGAAAATTGGAGCCATATGACAAGGTAAGAGAGTGCATCACAGTCCATGAAGAGAGTTGCCAAGGGCCAGCATAGCCCCATTGGAGCCATATGACAAGGTAACAGAGTGCATCACAGTCCATGAAGAGAGTTGCCAAGGGCTAGCATAGCCCCATTGGAGCCATATGACAAGGTAACAAAGTGCATCACAGTCCATGAAGAGAATTGCCAAAGGCCAGCATAGCCCCATTGGAGCCATATGACAAGGTAACAGAGTGCATCACAGTCCATGAAGAGAGTTGCCAAGGGCCAGCATAGCCCCATTGGAGCCATATGACAAGGTAACAGAGTGCATCACAGTCCATGAAGAGAGTTGCCAAGGGCCAGCATATCCCCATTGGAGCCATATGACAAGGTAACAGAGTGCATCACAGTCCATGAAGAGAGTTGCCAAGGGCCAGCATAGCCCCATTGGAGCCATATGACAAGGTAACAGAGTGCATCACAGTCCATGAAGAGAGTTGCCAAGGGCCAGCATAGCCCCATTTGAGCCATATGACAAGGTAACAGAGTGCATCACAGTCCATGAAGAGAGTTGCCAAGGGCCAGCATAGCCCCATTTTAGCCATATGACAAGGTAAGAGAGTGCATCACAGTCCATGAAGAGAGTTGCCAAGGGCCAGCATAGCCCCATTTGAGCCATATGACAAGGTAAGAGAGTGCATCACAGTCCATGAAGAGAGTTGCCAAGGGCCAGCATAGCCCCATTTGAGCCATATGACAAGGTAAGAGAGTACATCACAGTCCATGAAGAGAGTTGCCAAGGGCCAGCATAGCTCCATTTGAGCCATATGACAAGGTAAAAGAGTGCAACAGGCACAACAATAATAAGAAAAAAAGGCCAAATGGCAACCATAACAAAAGCATCAACATGTGGACGGAGGATTCTTATCTGCGCCCTTGGAGCATCTCCAGATCCTCCACTTACTGGTCATCCCCTTCATCGTCCCGTGCATGTCCAGCTCCAGATTCAGGCATTGAATTTAATCGCATGATCTGCCGCAAAGTCAAATGCTGAACCTGGAGCTGGGCCTGCATGGTGTCGTTCATCCCTCTCAGGACAGCTGAGTTCCTCAACACGGCCTGCTCTACACGTGCTATACCTTCTAGCATGAGCCATGTTGAGTCACAGCCTAAAATAAAGAATAAATAAAATATTAATGATAATTACACAACAGACAAAATTAAAAGCAAATATACATTGTCATCATAAAGACAAATAATTTTTTAAATTAATTTGTTGACATTGATTATTTACACATGAAATATGTTATTCAGACAGACCTAAACCATTAAATGGACATTTTAATCCAACATGTTGTCCCCTTTAATTGGTTTTTGATGATCCACTTTTACAGCTTGAGTGTCTTAAATCTTGTTAAAGGATTTACATTGTACTTACATTAGCAATTTTAAGATTTTAGTTATACTGTGGTAGGCACACCTATCCTTAAACATTTTGGCGTTGAGGACAAGCTGGGTAAACATAGCAACCAGAAGAAATTACATTCCCACTGAGTTATACAAGAGATAATGTATGATCATTTGGACATAAATATTTGGATACAAATAGTGGTGATTGGTATATGTAGTGATATCAAATTAAAGGGACAGTAAACCTAAATATTTTAGTTACTGATTCAGATAGAGCATGACATTAAAAATAATTATTAATTTACTCGTATTCTTTAAATGTTTGAATTCTCGACCTATATTTTAAATGCAAGAATGTAAGTTTATAGGGCAGGCCATTTTTGTTTATCAACTTTGGTTGTCCCTGCTGATTGATGGATACATCCATCCAACAATAAAGAAATGATGTCCATATTTTTTAAAATAAAAACAAAATATAGGCATTTCTTTGTTTCAATAAAGATAGCAAGAGAATGAAGAATAATTGATACGAGTAGTAAATTATAAATTTGATTAACATTGCATGCTCTATTTGAATCACAATGTAAACATTTTCAGTCAGTGTACCTTTAAGTATCTTATAATGTTGATTTTGAATGATACTTACAGCTGTGCCTGGGAAGGACAATCCGACACCCAGGACAATGAAGGTTGAGACAGAGGGGAGGGATGGGATTGGGTTGGGGAGGGATGGGCTGCTGCTCTGGGGTAGCCCGTACAGCTGGGGAGTGGTGAGTTGGGGCTGGGCAGCTGGGGTAGCTGTACGGGGCAAAAGACGGGGAGAGCGGCGAAGGGGGACGAAGGGGCGTTTTTTGGGAGGGATACGACAGGACAAATGGGAAGGGCCGGGAGGGGAAGGGGACTGGGCAGGGGGCTGGGCAGGGGACTGAGCAGGGGGCAGGGCAGGGGGCTGGGCAGGGGACTGGGCAGGGGGCTTGGCAGGGGACTGGGCAGGGGGCTGGGCAGGGGACTGGGCAGGGGGCTGGGCAGGGGACTGGGCAGGGGACTGGGCAGGGGAGGAACAATGATGACCAGAAGCAGAGGATCCATCTGAAATAAATATAATAAATATATTAACATCTAATACATCATGAAATCCAATCAACGCATTTCAACTTGATTATGTTTGCAATATACTTAGAAGTGTGTTTGAATTTCTAAACAATGATGACATGAGGATATGGTATGCATATAGGCACTCAGATGAATATCAATGACTGTCTGTACAATTCTAAAATTATTATTGTGGTTTGCCCTAGAATATGCATGTGACATCATGATGGCATGAATTTCCATTTTCCAATCCAAATATTTAAACAAATCCAAGCATATCTTCATTCTGCCGGATATATAAAGGGGGCAGTAGTGTATTTGAACAGACAAATAATATTCCTTTTTAAAGTGCAAAAGCTGTAGACTTTGAATGTCTTCAATAAAAATGATTTCCAATAAAAAAACATGTTGGATACATGTTAGATTTATTTCACATACCATCAGACTCCAAGTGAACCTCTTCCTCCTCCGTCCCACATGTTAAATCAACCTCTGTAAAACATAACATGTTGTGTACACGTTAAGATCAGATATTATAACATATGTTACTGTTGCTCAAAGACACACATCAATGTTGCATTAAAGATATACACACCCAAAGTTATGATTTACATCATTTTGATGGAGCATACAAATGACATTATATTTGTTATTATCAATGATTCAGATTTTCTATTTATTGTTTGTATTAATTTTAAAATCATAAAAGCATAGTACATTGAACATTTAAGATTTGTCATGTGTGTATCACTTGATGATTGTTGTCAAAAATGAACATGGAAACAAACATATGCTATACATCTTCTGAATAACAAAGGTGTAGACTAAGAAAGTTTTAATTCTTAATCTTTCAATATTCAAATAAAATTAATATATAATCAGAGGAGTCAATTATATGTTTGTGTCAAATGTTATGCTTCATCAGAATCATGCTCATAATATTGATTACCAATACACCTTCAATGACATATAAATGAGTCAATGGACTTACCAGAAGACCGCAAAGACGGCTCTGTGTCAGTGCTGGATTCCTCTGGGCTCCCCACACCAACTCTCTCTATGAATGATATAGATATATATTAGTGAACACATTTGGGATAGCACTAAATCACATCTGTATCGATTTATAAGAATAATCAACTTTAAAATGTGAAGAATAGAGCAGTCATTATAAAATAAAATGCTTGATTGAATCAAGGGGATTCTGTAAAAAATGATGTATTGAACATATGTTTAATTTCTGACTATATTAGACATCAAACTCATCTCATACGATGCTATTGCATATCTAAATATACCCATTGAGCAATGTTCTTCAAAGAATACACACAAACCACATTTTGAATAACAGCTGTTGACAAATATAAAAAAAGACATGTGGTACATCGATCCATTTGTGCAATGTACAGTAATCTTGTTTAGGACACAACACATATTGATCACAATACCAAACCAAATTGATTAGTACAAATATGTAATCATGGTGCTGTTAGAGTATGCTTATATCTAGAAAGTAACTCCAACAGTGAATATGTGAATTATATATCAATATTGTCTAATCCAAAGAATGTAAGGATTAATGAATCAATTGTTTATTAAAGGGACACTGACATGATTTATTTCAATCATTGATTTCACTGTTCAAACTGTTCCAAATGATTTAACATTGACTCCTATTATAATTGTAATGTTGATACATTTTAATCTTAAAGGCAGTACTAGGAACAAAAAGAAAATCAAACTGGCACTACACTGTAATAATAGATGAGATAGGAATTATAAAATTCCGGTGCTACCCCTCAAAAATATAATTGGAACAAAGGGACAGGAAAGTAAGGGGTTACTGTAGCACTCACTCTCACTCTATATAGAGATATAAAATAAAATCATTCATACTTTATTCATTATAAGTTAAAACCAGGATAAACATCCCTAGTGGATAAATTATGCTACCCAAAACCACCTATTTAGTAAAGATAAAAGCAAAGTGGGCCCTCCTAACACTCCTCTGTTTCCTGGCCGATAACTGGAAGCGTCGGCATCAGGTGACTGGAGTGATAGGATGAGCCGGTAGAGAACGTGCTGTACAAACGCGTTTCGGCTATTAAAAAGCCTTTATCAATGTTTCACATTCAAAGTCTAAAAATAGTAAGCCGAGGCTCCGATGTTCGGAGCTTAATATCTCTCCAGAACACCGGTTAGTAGCCAATCCGGGATCTCTCCCAGGCTCCACCTTCGTGCCCTCCAATCGGTTACGGGCTTAGTTCACGCCCATAAGAAAGTATTCATCCGATTGGAGTAGTGCCACTCGCCTTGACAATGGTGGATTATCATGCGTCATTCACGTCCGTAAGAAAGTCTCCATCTGATTGGAGCAATACCACACGCTATGTCATTGGTGTAATATCGGACTTTGTGAATTCTGCATCATATGGCTACTTAAACCTCAGACACTTTAAAACCAATATGCACCCATGAAATTATCCATCATACAAGTCGATCGTAGCACTGATGACTCTTTACTCTGTATAGATTTATGGAAACATAGGAAACGTTAATAATATTATATCACCGAGGCAATTTGTTATGTAGTTTGTGGGCTTAAAATACTCTGTGTTTAGAGACGTAAAATCCATACAGAGATATGTATTCGTATCTGATAAATACCAGCAAATCATAACATTACACTCAAACATATAATCCTATGCACATCTTTGTGTGCCGCACCTTCATATACTGGACTATACCCATATAGCATAAATTCTTGTTCAGTCTCTTACAGGTATAGGGAGGAGTAAATACATTACCCCTAGGATTGAAGATATAAAGTCATATATGGGTGCGTTCACTGTTACAAAGTTAAATCCACAACAGACCCATCCGTAAAAAATCATCAGTGTATGCTAGATGATGGAAATTATTAAGGTCAAAATTAAATTTTAGACGAAGGAAGAACAAAATAATAGCAGGATGTAAAATAAAAGTAATTACAAAACTACCAGACCCCCCAACCACGACCATGTAGAAGCTAATTGTTAGCTCCCAAAATAGGACAGTTGATCGGGTTCCATATGTCTAGTATGATTTATAACTATATAACATCCTGGAAATGTGTTCCGTCCCTCATCTACGATACTATCCATAGCAACTGTATGTGAATTAGCCATAGATTCTAAAAGACTGTATACAACCGGCAGAATAACTCTTAATAGTTTAAACTTATCGTATTACTCCTTATATCATGCCATATACGATGTGGCTAATTTTATAGAATAGTATCAAGAAATCATCAGTTATGAATTACATAAAACTGAACCGATAGTCATGTGTAATATCACATATCTATCCTAGAACAGAGATTATCAATCTGATGATTATAAATATTAAAAATGACCTATAGATGCTATTGGTTATTTCAGATGTACACCCAGTAATTGTTGAATTCATTCATACCATTTGGTATGACCGTGTTCAGATTAAAGACCCATTTAGTTTCCATTTTAAGGAGTCTTTGTTCAGTCTCACCCCCTCTTATTCCTGGTTTCAGTTTTTCAAGACCCCAACATCTCATTACATTGGTATTCCCATTATGAGACTGTAGGAAGTGTTTAGCCACACTAGTGATTTGTTTTTTCTTTTCTACATCTCTCTGGGCTGTCCTTATATTGCTTAGATGTTCGGTCATACGTGTGCCAAGGCAGCGTGTAGTCATACCAACGTAGAATAAATTACAACTGCACGATAAACAGTAAATCACGTTGGTACTCTGACAATTGATGTATTCTTTAATAGGCCACGTTTTACCAAATCTATCCACTATTGATTGTTTTTTTACCATATGTTGGCACACTTTGCAGTGCCCGCACGCATAGGACCCTTTGTAAATAGGATTTCTTTTGGCATTTCTATCATAGTGACTGTTCACCAACTTGTCACGAAGATTATTAGCTCTCCTATATGTTATTAGGGGCCTATTGGGTAACAATGGTTTTAATAGGGTGTCCTGAGTAAGGACATGCCAATGTGTTTGCAAAATGTTTGTGATCTCATTACTTACTGGTGAGTAGGTGGTAATAAACCTCAGGGGGGTGTCATTTGTCTTAACTTTGGGAGTTAATAACTCCTTACGGTCTTTGCGTAAAGCATTATTATATGCCTTAGCCAGTAATTACTGGCTAAGGCATATAATAATGCTTTACGCAAAGACCGTAAGGAGTTATTAACTCCCAAAGTTAAGACAAATGACACCCCCCTGAGGTTTATTACCACCTACTCACCAGTAAGTAATGAGATCACAAACATTTTGCAAACACATTGGCATGTCCTTACTCAGGACACCCTATTAAAACCATTGTTACCCAATAGGCCCCTAATAACATATAGGAGAGCTAATAATCTTCGTGACAAGTTGGTGAACAGTCACTATGATAGAAATGCCAAAAGAAATCCTGTTTACAAAGGGTCCTGTGCGTGCGGGCACTGCAAAGTGTGCCAACATATGGTAAAAAAACAATCAATAGTGGATAGATTTGGTAAAACGTGGCCTATTAAAGAATACATCAATTGTCAGAGTACCAACGTGATTTACTGTTTATCGTGCAGTTGTAATTTATTCTACGTTGGTATGACTACACGCTGCCTTGGCACACGTATGACCGAACATCTAAGCAATATAAGGACAGCCCAGAGAGATGTAGAAAAGAAAAAACAAATCACTAGTGTGGCTAAACACTTCCTACAGTCTCATAATGGGAATACCAATGTAATGAGATGTTGGGGTCTTGAAAAACTGAAACCAGGAATAAGAGGGGGTGAGACTGAACAAAGACTCCTTAAAATGGAAACTAAATGGGTCTTTAATCTGAACACGGTCATACCAAATGGTATGAATGAATTCAACAATTACTGGGTGTACATCTGAAATAACCAATAGCATCTATAGGTCATTTTTATATTTATAATCATCAGATTGATAATCTCTGTTCTAGGATAGATATGTGATATTACACATGACTATCGGTTCAGTTTTATGTAATTCATAACTGATGATTTCTTGATACTATTCTATAAAATTAGCCACATCGTATATGGCATGATATAAGGAGTAATACGATAAGTTTAAACTATTAAGAGTTATTCTGCCGGTTGTATACAGTCTTTTAGAATCTATGGCTAATTCACATACAGTTGCTATGGATAGTATCGTAGATGAGGGACGGAACACATTTCCAGGATGTTATATAGTTATAAATCATACTAGACATATGGAACCCGATCAACTGTCCTATTTTGGGAGCTAACAATTAGCTTCTACATGGTCGTGGTTGGGGGGTCTGGTAGTTTTGTAATTACTTTTATTTTACATCCTGCTATTATTTTGTTCTTCCTTCGTCTAAAATTTAATTTTGACCTTAATAATTTCCATCATCTAGCATACACTGATGATTTTTTACGGATGGGTCTGTTGTGGATTTAACTTTGTAACAGTGAACGCACCCATATATGACTTTATATCTTCAATCCTAGGGGTAATGTATTTACTCCTCCCTATACCTGTAAGAGACTGAACAAGAATTTATGCTATATGGGTATAGTCCAGTATATGAAGGTGCGGCACACAAAGATGTGCATAGGATTATATGTTTGAGTGTAATGTTATGATTTGCTGGTATTTATCAGATACGAATACATATCTCTGTATGGATTTTACGTCTCTAAACACAGAGTATTTTAAGCCCACAAACTACATAACAAATTGCCTCGGTGATATAATATTATTAACGTTTCCTATGTTTCCATAAATCTATACAGAGTAAAGAGTCATCAGTGCTACGATCGACTTGTATGATGGATAATTTCATGGGTGCATATTGGTTTTAAAGTGTCTGAGGTTTAAGTAGCCATATGATGCAGAATTCACAAAGTCCGATATTACACCAATGACATAGCGTGTGGTATTGCTCCAATCAGATGGAGACTTTCTTACGGACGTGAATGACGCATGATAATCCACCATTGTCAAGGCGAGTGGCACTACTCCAATCGGATGAATACTTTCTTATGGGCGTGAACTAAGCCCGTAACCAATTGGAGGGCACGAAGGTGGAGCCTGGGAGAGATCCCGGATTGGCTACTAACCGGTGTTCTGGAGAGATATTAAGCTCCGAACATCGGAGCCTCGGCTTACTATTTTTAGACTTTGAATGTGAAACATTGATAAAGGCTTTTTAATAGCCGAAACGCGTTTGTACAGCACGTTCTCTACCGGCTCATCCTATCACTCCAGTCACCTGATGCCGACGCTTCCAGTTATCGGCCAGGAAACAGAGGAGTGTTAGGAGGGCCCACTTTGCTTTTATCTTTACTAAATAGGTGGTTTTGGGTAGCATAATTTATCCACTAGGGATGTTTATCCTGGTTTTAACTTATAATGAATAAAGTATGAATGATTTTATTTTATATCTCTATATAGAGTGAGAGTGAGTGCTACAGTAACCCCTTACTTTCCTGTCCCTTTGTTCCAATCTTAAAGGCAGATAAGCAATATTGGATTCAAAAAATATTGTTTGTTGAAGGTATCCACCAATCATTAATAAAAACCCAGGTTGGTCAACCAAAATTGAGCTGCAGATAAACGTACATTCTTGATTTTAAAATACATTTAGCAATAGAATATTTCACATATGATTATAGTATTATATTTAAATGTTGCTTAATATTGCATGCTCTATCTGAATGACAACATTAATAATTTTAGCTCAGTGTCCCTTTAATATAAAAATATATTGATTTGACAAGGTTGGTGTTAATGAATTCTCTACTCCATATGTTGATGTAATGAATGGGATTGAGCATGCAATTCAAATCTAATATGTTATTTAAGGATATCCTAAGAATTATTTAATTTTCATCTATTAAAGGGACATGAAGCTCTAAATGTGTAATTGTATACTTTTTGAAACTATGTACTACTGTTATCTCAACACATGATTTTAACTTTTGACCCAATGCCAATTTATGCATAAAAAAACAGCCGGATAATACCAGTAATGCATGTTTAACCTAAACCAAAATCAATATGTTTTTAGAAGAACTAAAACAATAGACTGAACCAATGTAGCTCATAAAATGTTTAAACAAAACAATAAAATCACGTTTACAAATCATTCAATGTAAAATTTCGTTGGCATATCCCTTAAATGACGTGATCAATTTCAAAAATGGAATATATATTTTTTAAAAAAATCATATGCAAAAGTGTGTGAGTTTTTAAAAATTTATACAAATAAGATTAAGCAATACACCATGGAAGAATATAAATTGGACATTCAAAGAATCTTACATTAAAATTAAGATATCCAGAATAGATGGGATATTTTAAATTTGATAAAAATTCAGAGTAGTCTTACAATGTAATCCTCTGTTTATTTTTTTTTATTCTTATTTGTAAATATTTTACTAATCCATTTTGCAGATACATATAAATATTGAACAATGTGGATTAGTATGTAATGTTCTGTCCATGTTTCTAAGACAAATGTCAATTCAAATAAGACATACCATACTGTGGACAAGCCTTGGCTTGAGGATCCAGCACCAACATCCAGATCTGTAATATATTAAATGAGGATTGGATATCATTAATACAAATCATGCCATGTTTAAAATCTTTACATTATTAGCAAATCAATTAAAAACTATTAATCTTTTGGTAGTCCCATGAGTTAATTGTTTCCTCAATTAAATTCATGATAAATATATCCTGTACTCTTATTTTCAATCAGTTGTGTTGTTTACTGTAGCTTTAATTATTTTTGGTGTTATTTCATTCTCATCAATTGATGGGCATATGTTATTTTTGTTTTTGATTCTGCTTTTTTTTTTATTATGTATAATATTGAAAATAAGAATACTGTATTCTTCACATATATAATAATTCACATTTCATTTTGACCAACATGCATAAAGCAATGCCACTTTCAGCAAACCCATGTTAACATGTATGCACAATTCTAATTTTCGCGATCATTGCGCAATGATTCCAAGCTGAATTACGCATCCGTCATTTGACCAACATGTGTAAAGCAATGCCACTTACAGCAAACCCATGTTAACGTGTATGCGCAATTCTAATTTTCGCGATCATTGCGCAATGATTCCAAGCTGAATTACGCATCCGTCATTTGACCAACATGTGTAAAGCAATGCCACTTACAGCAAACCCATGTTAACGTGTATGCGCAATTCTAATTTTCGCGATCATTGTGCAATGATTCCAAGCTGAATTAAACATCCGTCATTTGACCAACATGTGTAAAGCAATGCCACTTACAGCAAACCCATGTTAACGTGTATGCACAATTCTAATTTTCCGCGATCATTGCGCAATGATTCCAAGCTGAATTACGCATCCGTCATTTGACCAACATGTGTAAAGCAATGCCACTTATAGCAAACCCATGTTAAACGTGTATGCGCAATTCTAATTTTCGCGATCATTGCGCATGATTCCAAGCTGAATTACGCATCCGTCATTTGACCAACATGTGTAAAGCAATGCCACTTACAGCAAACCCATGTTAACGTGTCTGCGCAAGTCTAATTTTCGCGATCCTTGCGCAATGATTCCAAGCTGAATTACGCATCCGTCATTTGACCAACATGTGTAAAGCAATGCCACTTACAGCAAACCCATGTTTAACGTGTATGCGCAATTCAATTTTCACTCTGTGACGCATATTCTGTAGAGCGCAAGAAACATCATTCCTATTTCATGTGTCACTAATCTAAAATCAGATATCTAAACATCATATGTAGTGTATGGTTGTGAGATCTGTATAGGTTTAGTATCTGACTATATACACATTTTTAAAAAATAATCAAATATTAAGATATTATATGAAGTTGGATAGTTTACCTGGTTCAGTTTCTCTATCAGCTCCTCCCAGGCCACGGACGGAGAAGCAGCTGCCCTGGCCCCCGCATCAGGACTTTCAGATCCTGCAGCTGGGAGGGAAGAAGAGGAGGCCGAGGATGGTGAGGATCTAAATCTTTTGGGGACCCGGAGATTGAGGAGCTCGCATTAAGTCACCTCATAAGGGAGTAGGTATAGTTTCTGCGGGGCCTTTCTTTGGCCCCCTCTTTTACGGGCTTGTACCCAGTCCCTTATGAGGTTGACTTTTTTTTGTCAAGCGCAACCTCATATCTCCGAATCTCCTCATGATTTGATCCTGGCTCCTCTGGACGTCACACACCAATTGAAACCGCATTGGTGATAGACTCCCAGAGGGCCTTCTTAACATGCGCATCTGTCGACCTCCTCTGTTCCCAAACAGCTGGGGATAAAAGTCCTTGACGGCGTGGACCAGTGCAGCACTCTCTGGCTTGGTGAACCTGGGAGACGTCATGCCTGCTGGGTTTCTGATATGATATATATAAATTATATATACAGTATGCCTGCAGGCATTAGAGAACTGACAAAGATGGCAACGTGTAATGGACTTTTATATGGTGAAGTAAACATGAGATGCACCATGGGACAAGTTTCTGTACATCTGATTAGATAAAGTTTGAAATATTGTTAGAATGTCTGTGAGACCATCCTGACTCAAGTTGTGTTTGTGTGATGAACTCTGATTGGCCCATTCCTTAATGTTTCATATCTTAGTAACTTCCTTACACATACCTCCTGGTGGTGCTGTTACTTCATTTTTCATGTAGACTTATTTGTAACTCATGGGCCTGTCATGCGGATATGTGTGACGCAGATTTAATATCCGTGATCCGTTGAATATTAATGTTTAAATTCTCTTTAATATCTAATACTATCACATTATTAAATGTTGTATACATTTTTCGGTTTAATAACGGTCCTGTTTCTTTAATACAAATACACATTTAATATTGTATGTCTTTATTGTTCATTAAATCAATTTGTTGACTTATTGTGAAGTATTGACATTGCTCTATTAAATGTATTTCATAATGCACATTGATTATGTGCTATTGCGTGACATTAGACTCTAATGTTTAAAGATGCAAATCTGGTGTTTCAAGATCCGTTTCTCAAGCAATCTTACTTAATGTTCAAATTCAGGTTATAATGTCCGTAACTTGTATAATCTGTTTATAAATGTTAAACTACAGGTTTGTTTGTTATTAGTAAATAAACCTCGAGCTTGTATTTGTCTGAAGTGCTCATATATGTTATTGTGCAATGGCGTATTTATTTTTAAATAGACATTACAAACAAACAATTGTATCAAAAGATTTGTAGAGATAGAAAATTGTTTAGACTTTAAAATGTAACTCAATTTATCTTAGTATTTAGATATCCTCAACAGAAGAAATTTAAATGCACATGGTTGAGCCAATCACATAAGGCATCTCTGTGCATCCACCAATCTTCATCTACTGAGCCTATCTCGATATGCTTTTCAAGCAAAGTATGTCAAGATAAGAAGAGAAGTAAATACACTCTTTAAATCTCTTAAAGGGACACTGTCCAAACACATTTAGCGTTCGTGATTCAGGTTGAGCATGAAATGTTAAGCAACTTTATAATTTAATCCGATTCTCAAATGTTAAGAATTATCTTGTTATCTTTCTTTGCAAATCAATAATGATATTTTAGATTACGGACAATTTTTGCAAAAAAACCTGGGTTGTCCTTGATGATTGTTGGATAAATTAATCCACCCCAAAAAAAAAAAAGGTCTGTCCAGAGTACTGAAGCAAATAAATTATCTATTTAATGCCTTATTTTTAAAGTAATGATAGCACATCACGAGGAACATTGATAATATGAGACAATTTTTAAAGTTGCTTAAAATAGAATACTCATTCATAATGTATAAATCATTAATTTTTTAACTGTCTCCCTTTAAGTATATTTTGAGTTAATGTCCCTTTAAAGAGACATTTCACAATAATGCTTGAAAAATCATAAACCTAGCCACCTTCCTTTTGCTAAATTAGTATAACATATGAGTAAAGCATATTTAGATTAACTTCTTGATTGTTTTACACACTGACTGAAATATATATTGTAATGGATGTATTTCGCAGTCTTCAGCTTAGAGCGACATTAAGCTATATGTTATGTATGCATTTTGGATAAGATTATAATATTTGAACAACTTAATATGTTTTGGTATTCAATCATTAGATTGTAATTATATATATTCTTGGATTAAATACATATCTAGATAGGCTATTTGATGCTGATTGTTGGTTGAACATAGATGCCTTATGTAATTGACTAAGATATGTGCATTGATGTATATTTTTGAAGTATATTTAAAGACTGAATGTAATTCTATAGTACTTTCTAAATATGTTTAAATTATTTTATTATTTTTTAAAAATCAAGACACAATATACTTTGTGAATGTCCCTTTAAGGACCAAAACATTTTGAATGTTGATTTAACATTGTCAAAAGAAACTAAAGGGGAATGAAAATTATATATAGATATGTGATGTCTAACCAAGAGGTAATATTTTAAAAAATACATAATATTAATAACTATAGTTAAATGTCCTTTAAATGACTCCACTAGAAAATAAATCTATTAACATGGCATCCAATAACTAGCTTGCGAAAAATATGAAGGTAAATGACCTACCATTTATAAAAGTAAACATTTATACATTTAATAAACCTAATGTTTTGAGATACCTAAGGAAGATACAAGATCTTATCAAATTAATTTTTCATTCAACAACACTGTCACTTTAATGTAAGTGAACCACTTCCCCTTCTTAAAAGTGAAACGAATAATTTATGTAAAGTTTTGACTACATATCCGAATTTATTTTAACATCTAAGAATTTAAAAAGAAAAGCATCGATGGATCTCACTCCCCAATTAATTTAAAAAAGATAGTTTAATTTAATATTCTCTGAATCAGTGGATTTTCTAAAATTAATGCATTATTTGATCTTATGCATGTGCTTGTCAAATAGACAACTACCAGTCATGGGAGTCAAATTGTTTTTTATTGACAGATTATATGGATATTTATTATAATCTGTTCAAAAGAGTGTATTTAATAATAAATTGTTGATTATTACCATTTAAAAAAAAAAGTTTTTGAAACAAAAACCAAAAAATATTCCTGGAAGTCATCAGATGACAATCTGAAATTAAAAAATTTTTTTTTACAAAGTTAATACACACGTTGTCAAATATTCATAAAATACATTTACAATCATCTTGTGTCTATGCTCTAACTTTGTTCAACATTTTTTCAAGATATTTATGATTTAAATTAAAAAATAAATAAAATAAACATACACCATTATATTGTGTAATAATAATTAAATTTAAATATCAGAATTTTGAATTATACATTATAATGTATATCACATTCCAATAATAAATATATATGTATGCTGAACATAAATGTAATATTTCATGTCCATTCAAATACCTCTATATCAACTATAATATGTATTCCTTTTTCGTATTGTGATCCCTAAATATCTAATTATGAACTAAATATGACTAATGTATGTAAGCTACTAATATTCAACATTCTTCACTAGCATGGATTGGTACACCAACCTGGATAATGCATGGTCTTTGAAAGTCAATTCAGGGGTAAACAGTTTGATCTTCAATAGGTGTCTTATTCATCAGTTCATAAAATAGAGGACTGAAATACCATCTAAAAAAGTAAAATCATCTAAGTGTCTGATTGTGATCCCTAAATATCTAATTATGAACTAAATATGACTAATGTATGTAAGCTACTAATATTCAACATTCTTCACTAGCATGCATTGGTACACCAACCCTGGATAATGCATGGTCTTTGAAAGTCAATTCAGGGGTAAACAGTTGATCTTCAATAGGTGCCTTATTCATCATTTCAAAAATAGAGGACTGTGAAATACCATCTAAAAATTAGAAAATAATCTAAGTGTCTCCAATAGGATGCCTCCACAGCCTTATTCTATCAAATAGTTGGCACTTACCATGTGAACATGTCTTTGTATGTTTTTCAAGGTCAGCAGATTGGAAAGATAATGCAGACATGATCCCATTGGTATACTTCAATTTCAATCTTGGCTTTTTCCACTGTCAGTCTGGGCAATCTTCACTGTCAGGCTTCTAATTCTTCCCTTTCAGTCTTTAGATTAAGTCAGCTCCCTAATGGCAGAAAAAGTTTAATAAAAATGACTACAAGTGTGTGAATCAGTTCTGTACCCCTCTACCACCCCCCATTTCAGAATACATTTCTGTCACTAGCTTACTAAGCGTGTGTAGCATCTTGTGTTATGTTCTATCAAGTGTGAAGATGAGTCATATTGAGCAGAACGAACCTCTAATGTGTGACATTGAACCATAGTCATGCTAGAGGATAGTTATGCTAGAGGATCCCTTTCTGAGTATGTACATTTTAAGTAATGTGTAAACTAAATACTAGTTTTGAAAATGTATGCCATATGATGTATTTGTGTACAATTCATGCCAGCAACCGTCCATACTTTATACTTACCATCTGATGTCCTCTTTAAAAAACTAGGTGGCAAAGACTCGCTACAGGACCCTATGACCAGAGCATCACCTATATTAAGAAATCAAACACATTTTAGCATTTGAAGAACAATCCTAACATGTTTGCACAATTCTCTACTTGTCATTTCCCTAGAGTTCACATCTATTGACAATACTCCAGTCTAACTTCTATTATTTTACCGTCTAAAGTGGCGGTTGATGATGTCTGCTCTGACATTGAGCCCTCGTCCCGGAATGGCCCCTCTAAAACAGGATTATCCTCCTCATCTCTGAGGAGGTTTCGGTGCGCCTGGACGCCCTGCAGCATCCCAGCCCGCTGTGCAATATTATGCAGGGCACTACAGGCTACAACGATCTTAGCCCACCTTCTTTGGGTTGTACTGAGGGCTCCTCCTGACCGGTCCAGACACCTGAACCTCATCTTCAGGAGCCCGAACATCCATTCAACCACCGCCCTGGTTCTCTTATGAGCCCTATTGTAGCGCTCCTCAGACACATCAGTCGGGCTACGCAAGGGGGTAATAAGCCCAAGGCCGGCTCATGTACCCAGAATCACCTATAAATTATGAACAGAACATAATTCAAAATGAATCCTCAAAATAGTATTTTGATTCCAATAAAAGTTTTTGTACACGATAATCCACTATCAAATTTTTGTATTTTAAAAGAATAATCTAGTTCAATCTTATTCTCTATCTTCCCATTTCAGCTAAGACATGCTACATATGCGTATTTCTCCTAAACCAAACCTTGTGTAAAATGCAAACTAAATGGTTACATTGCATTCTCTATCTGAGGCATTTAAGGTAGACATGCTACATATCTGCATTGAACTAAAACTAGACATTTGCGGAAAGAGACAATGACATGGTTAAATTGCATGAGCTAATATCTTCCCATTTCAGCTAAGACAAGCTACATATGCGTATTTCTCATAAACCAAACCTTGTGTAAAATGCAAACTAAATGGTTACATTGCATTCTCTATCTGAGCATTTCAGGTAAGACATGCTACATATCTGCATTGAACTAAAACTAGACATTTGCGGAAAGAGACAATGACATGGTTAAATTGCATGAGCTAATATCTTCCCATTTCAGCTAAGACATGCTACATATGCATATTTCTCCTAAACCAAACCTTGTGTAAAATGCAAACTAATGGTTACATTGCATTCTCTATCTGAGCATTTAAGGTAAGACATGCTACATATCTGCATTGAACTAAAACTAGACATTTGCGGAAAGAGACAATGACATGGTTAAATTGCATGAGCTAATATCTTCCCCATTTCAGCTAAGACATGCTACATATGCGTATTTCTCCTAAACCAAACCTTGTGTAAAATGCAAACTAAATGGTTACATTGCATTCTCTATCTGAGCATTTAAAGTAAGACATGCTACATATCTGCATTGAACTAAAACTAGACATTTGCGGAAAGAGACAATGACATGGTTAAATTGCATGAGCTAATATCTTCCCATTTCAGCTAAGACATGCTACATATGCGTATTTCTCCTAAACCAAACCTTGTGTAAAATGCAAACTAAATGGTTACATTGCATTCTCTATCTGAGCATTTAAGGTAAGACATGCTACATATCTGCATTGAACTAAAACTAGACATTTGCGGAAGAGACAATGACATGGTTAAATTGCGTGAGCTAATATCTTCCCATTTCAGCTAAGGACATGCTACATATGCGTATTTCTCCTAAACCAAACCTTGTGTAAAATGCAAACTAAATGGTTACATTGCATTCTCTATCCGAGCATTTAAGGTAAGACATGCTACATATCTGCCTTGAACTAAAACTAGACATTTGCGGAAAAATAAATAAATGGTTAAATTGCATCCTATAGCTGAACATTACGCTAACATTTTAAAACTACAGTGGCAATTTTCAAACTAATTAACCATGTTGTGCACAAATACTCACCAACGAGATAACCAGGGGGCATTTGTCTTTCCTCAAACGGTCTCCACAGGGACGACTGAGCGAGGATGCGGGCATCATGACAAGCCCCTCCAAAATTCGCACACACATGCATAATCCTCATCTGTGCATCACAAACATACTGCACGTTGAGGCTATGAAAATGTTTGCGATTTCTGAAGGGCAAGTCATCAATTGGAGCACGCAGCGCAATGTGGGTACAATCTATGGCTCCCAAGACATTGGGCAATTGAGCAATATCAAAGAATTCCCGCTTCAGGTGCCTCCAATCACCATCATTTTGTGGGAATCCTATGTAATGCTTACTGATACGTACTATGGCGTCCAGAAAGTTATCAAACACCACAGAGAATGTACCTTGAGCTAGGCCATGCATGTACATTTCTCCAGATTGAAAACTCCCGGAGGCCAGGATGTATAGACAACTTAGCATCTTACTCATGGCGGGAACAGCAGTCCGTATTCTTATACGTGGCTCCAAATGAGGTTTAAGAAGATCGTAAAGGCCAATGAGCTGTTTGCGATTGAGCCGATACTTATCATAAACCTCAAAGTCGTTCATGTTTTCCAAGGTGGGTCTCACCCTGTAGACAGGAGGACCCTCGAACCAGACGACCCCTTCATCTCAGTCTGAGCCGCCGAGGCTGCCTGATTCGACCAACAGCTAGTTCGCCAATAGCAGCACCAGCAGCGTCTACCATGTCATCGTCATCCATCTTTCAAAACAGCGTAACAAGGTATGCACTTGATCTGATGTGGATCACAAGTGATGCTTTGGCCATGTTGTTTGGGGCATTTATAGTACAATTAGTCCAATGGTAGTGAGTTTGTAATGATTGCTGATTGTATTCACTTGTTTGTATGTGAGCGGCGCAAATGCTTTCACAGTGGGCGTTTTTTTTTTTTTGGGCTGAAATGTTGTTTTCCCCCAATGAATCTCAATGTGAAAGTGTCAAATATCACACATACAGTGCATGTATGTAATGTTTGATCATATGCGTATCTTATAGTAACAAGCACACGTCCAGGCTAACATGAATGAAAGTGCATAGTTGTGTATAATGTGCATCGAATGTGATCGATCAATGTTGCTGCAACATTGTTTGGAAAACGATAAAGTAACATCTGCCATCTGTAGTATTGTATATATAAGTGATTGCCGAGCTGTCAATATTGTACGCGTCCTTTCAAATCGCAATAATAATTCAGAACTTCCCGTCTGCCATCTGTAGTATTGTATATATAAGTGATTGCCGAGCTGTCAATATTGTACGCGTCCCTTTAAAATCGCAATAATAATTCCGAACTTCCCGTCTGCCATCTGTAGTATTGTATATATAAGTGATTGCCGAGCTGTCAATATTGTATGTGTCCCTTTAAAATCGCAATAATAATTCCGAACTTCCCGTCTGCCATCTGTAGTATTGTATATATAAGTGATTGCCGAGCTGTCAATATTGTATGCGTCCCTTTCAAATGGCACTAATACTGAATAACTTCCGTCTGTCATCTGTAGTATTGTATATATAAGTGATTGCCGAGCTGTCAATATTGTATGCGTCCCTTTCAAATGGCACTAATACTGAATAACTTCCGGCTGTCATCTGTAGTATTGTATATATAAGTGATTGCCTAGCTGTCAATATTGTATGCGTCCCTTTCAAATGGCACTAATACTGAATAACCTCCCGGCTGTCATCTGTAGTATTGTATATATAAGTGATTGCCGAGATGTCAATATTGTATGCGTCCCTTTCAAATGGCACTAATACTGAATAACTTCCGGCTGTCATCTGTAGTATTGTAGATATAAGTGATTGCCGAGATGTCAATATTGTATGCGTCCCTTTCAAATGGCACTAATACTGAATAACTTCCGGCTGTCATCTGTAGTATTGTATATATAAGTGATTTCCGAGCTGTCAATATTGTACGCGTCCCATTCAAATGGCACTAATACTGAATAACTTCCGGCTGTCATCTCTAGTATATTATATATAAGTGATTTGCGATCTGACAATATTTATTAATTGTCCCATTCAAATCTCCCTAATAATGCTGTTTCCAAACTGTTGTTTATGTATATGTTGTATTGTAGTATTGAGTGTTTAAAGTTCAAAAAGGGGCGGTACAGTGGTGAATCTGTAATGTGTATGGTTGAATCTTCTAATGACGTCATCATATTATTAACCTTCCTATGTAGTTCTGAAATCCTCATTGTGTTGTTGTATTGTGCTACATTGTTATTGTGTGCTGAATAAAATATAAATGGTGTGCTTTGTGGTTGCATGATGGGGTGATGCGTGTTATGTACATATACGTATATATTGTGATTGTGTCCCACATATGCTGACTTCTATATAGCTGTCTGGGTATTGTTTGTTCCTTCCCATTAAAGTGACATCTGTAATCTTGTGTAATGATGTTCTTCTTGTACGTAATTCCTAATGGTTTATTGTGATGGAATCATGATGTTAAAAGTAAATTAAAATCATATGTTCTGTTTTGTGATTCCTTTAGACAATGTAATGTGTTTTTCCCCCATCATTTGAATGCACATGTATGAGTGAATGGTAAAAGTAATGTATGTGCATCCATGACTGATCATGTGTTAAGCCTATGTAGATATGCAGTTGCTGCAAGCATATGAGTTGAATAAATGAAATGCAATAATAAAGGTAAATGAGAGGTGTTTCCCATTGTGTACTGTTTGTGAATCCTGAAAAGTTTGAATTATTTTTGTGTCCGTTTAAATGTAATATTTTTTTTAAAAAAGTTTGTTACTAGTGATGTTGATTTGTAGTTGATGTAATATAAAAGTCTGAAACAATTTAATGGTGTTGTGAATATTCAATAAGTAAAATCCCTAAGTCCACCATAGGGAAATAGTCATTTCTTGATCTATTTTCATAGCTGGGTCTAACGCAGAAAAGAATGTATTTTCTAGCGCTGGTATTTGGAGTTTTTAGGTCTACGTTATTTGCGTGCGTTAGGGAAATCTGTCTTTCGCGTGCATGAGCACGTTTTCCCCATAGAAGTCAATGGAGGCTCCAAATTTTGTAATTTTTTTTTTTTCTAAGACTGGTTTTCCTCGTAAAGTGAGTGACGTCATGAGCTTGTGTGAAAAAGTAGCTAAATCGTGTTAATTTTGTAATAAATAACTTTTTTGTGTGTGTAATGTGGTGTATATTTTTTGTATGCATCGATGAGTGTATGTTTGTGATAATCTTATTAGTTAGATGTAGCTATATGAGGGTCTTTTCCCGTGTGTCAATGTAAGTCAATGGGAAATGGATTTGTGTTGTTTTTTTTTCTAACACCCAAGATCTCGCAACTTTTATCCTTTGTATTTTGAAGAAAAATTATTAAATCATAAAAATAAATATAGTGTTGTGTTTGTATGAGTGTAAGTGTAGTTTTGTGTAATATTTGTTTTGTGATTCGTGGATGTTTATTTTGTCGGTATATGTTAACTACTGGGTTTGAGCTGTCGGTAGAGATTTGTGCGTTGGGTGATTTTTGAGTGTCTGTAAATGAGCTCTAAAATACCGGAGTCCGTAAGAAACCAGCATTAGGAGCCTCTAACGCTGGTTTTCACGGCTAACGCCAAACTCCAAATCTAGGCCTAAAAGAGGTGTGCACACTACTAGGGTTATGCACAATCCACCCAAACACATATTCAACAAAGCAATTAGCAGCACCATCGATTCCTTAAAGGTTTATTTATTCAGCCAGACTTCAAACCAACAATGTTTCAGACTCATGTCCTTAATCATGCTTTTCTTTGTTTAAAACATAAACTGGATTTATACTCCTAAATTATTCATAAAATGAGCTTTTGTTACAAAAAAGGAAACACTTTTTAACCTTCTGATATAATTGTTAATGTATATCTTATTTATATTTTTACTTTATATCTTATTTATATATTTAAAGTATTTTCTTTAGTAAAGTTTGTTTGAAAATAACATATTGATTTGTACAAACATAGTAAAAATGCATTGATATAATCATTATTTAAAGGGACACTGAACCCAATTTTTTTTCTTTTGTGATTCAGATAGAGCATGCGATTTTAAGCAATTTTCTAATTTACTCCTATTATCAATTTTTCTTTGTTCTCTTGCTATCTTTATTTGAAAACGTAAGCATCTACGCTTTTTTGGGGTTCAGAACACTGGATAGCACTTTTTTATTGGTGGATGAATTTATCCACCAATCAGCAAGGACAACCCAGGTTGTTCACCAAAAATGGGCCCGGCATCTAAACCTACATTCTTGTATTTGAAATAAAAATACCAAGAGAATGAAGAAAATTTGATAATAGGAGTAAATTAGAAAGTTGTTTAAAATGCCATGCTCTATCTGAATCACAAAAGAAAAAAATTGGGTTCAGTGTCCCTTTAAATGTTATCATATTAAAAAAAATGTTTTATTCCCTACAATTTCTGCATTAATAATTACTATAATTTCAAAATATTTCAAATTGATTTATTGGCAAGTAAGACACATATATATTAAAATTATGATGGCTATTTTAGCTGGAAATTGTGTTGTTTAACTTACAAAGATGGATGCGACTTGTCAATGTTTGCATCTACATTTCTCTGGCTGACGGCTGTTTTTAAAATACAGAAATGCCATTTTAATAAAACAGTCATCAATCATGTGTCTGCTTCTTTCATTAATGTTTTAGCCTCTAAAGCATGTTATTCTGTTGCTGAATAATTAGGATCTGATATTATTACTGAAAAATCACTCTCATGGGCATAAAAAAAGACGTTTAAAATACTAGAGATAAAATGTTTTACTCTGTTTTATATCACCAAACTTAATGCAATATATTTTGGGCTAATATGTATATAAATAAATGGTATTACAAAGATGTATACATCTGAATAAGAATTCGTAACAGAAATTGATAAAAGCACAAATTTAACATAATAAATATGCTTTAGATATCTGTTGTTTCATCTGCTTTGCCTACAAATTATAAACAGATCTACATGTTTTATTGATTTTAAAAGATTGAATAAACATAATAACAATAAAAATATGCATATTTTTAACTAAATTGTTTTAAAGGTACAGTAAACATTGTTAAAAAGTTCCATAATTCTGCACTGTGTGCAGAATTATGGAACATAAGGATTGCCATATGTTTTAAAAAAATGTTATAGATTTATGCAGCGGTCAGCTGTTTTAAAGGGACACTATACCCAAACATTTTCTTTCATGAATAAGGTAGAGAATACAATTTTAAACAACATTCCAATTTACTTCTATTACCTAATTTGCTTCATTATTTACATATACTTTAATGAAGAAATAGCAATGCACACGGTGAACCAATCACAGGAGGCATTTATGTGCAGCTACACCAATCAGCAGCTACTAAGCATATCTAGATATGCTTTTCAGCAAAGAATATCAAGAGAATAAAGCAAATTAGATAATAGAAGTAAATTAGAAAGTTGTTTTATAATTGTATGCTCTTTCTAAATCATGAAAGAAAAAAATTGGGTTTCATGTCCCTTTAACTTTAGTTGGACTGTGCAATTGAGTTTGAATTGGCAGAAGCGGGTTAAAAATAAAAAAATCTATACTATAATCGCGTTTGTAATGCATCCGTTGCGGTCGGCAGTTGCGCACGCCATCCTCAAAGGTATGTACAGAATGTTGGCTGTGCGCGCAGCCAAAATAATTCACCTGGATGTAGCAAAGCTGCATCCAGGTGGATTCCGAAAATGGCAGGGCGGTGAAAGAATCCACCGCAGGTGGATTATTTCACCACCCTACCATTTTCGGAATCCACCAGGATGCAGCGACAGCAAATGGAGCATTACAAAAAAAATAAAATAACCGCCCACAAAGTTTTAATGACTAAGCCCCCTTACCTAACCTAACACCCCCTAAATTACCCACTTAATAACATTAAAAAAATACATTACAATTAAACACATAAATCTAAAATCACAGAAAATAAAAAAGGTTAACATTACAATAAATAATAAACCACACTATCCAAAATAAAAAATGAAACCTAATCCTATAAAAATAAAAAAGTCCCCCAAAAGAAAGACACACCCCCTAATTAAGAATAAACTAACAATAGCCCTTAAAATGGCTTTTTGTAGGGCATTGCCCTAAAGAAATCAGCTCTTTTACATTAAAAATAAACAATATCCCCCATAACAGTAAAACCCCCCCACCCACCAAAACCTCCAAAATAAAAAAAAACTACCACTAATAAACCTAAACTACCCATTGCCCTAAAGGGGCATTTGTATGGGCATTGCCCTTAAAAGGGCATTCAGCTCTTTTTCACTGCCCTTAAAAGTGCATTTAGCTCTTTTGCAAATTTCCCAATAAACCCTAATCTAAAAAAAACAAACCCCCCACCCAAAAAAAAATAACTAACACTAAAGCCCCAAATAGGTACTCATGGTTTCAGAAGTCTGGTTGAGATGGACTTCTGCCAGGCGGTTCCATCATCTTCATCCACAGTGAAGGCAGCACAGAGTGGAGGTCTGGCGCAGTCTTCCAGATGTGGCAGTATTCCCAGATTAGTGATGTCGCGAACCTAAAAGTTTCGGTTCGTGAACGGCGGACTCGAACTTCCGGCATTGTTCGCGAACCGCGCGAACCGCCATTGACTTCAATAGGCAGGCGAACTTTAAAACCTACAAGGACTCTTTCTGGCCACAATAGTGATGGAAAAGTTGTTTCAAGGGTACTAACACCTGGACTGTGGCATGCTGGAGGGGGATCCATAGCAAAACTCCCATGGAAAATTACATAGTTTATGCAGAGTCTGCTTTTAACCCATAAAGGGCCTAAATCAACTAACATTGCCAAATTGTTAACGTGCTTTAAAACATCAGTTATCAAATTGACACATTAAGAGAACATTTTTTATAGTATACTGCTCCTTTAACAATATTTAACTCAAGATACATAGATCTTATAATGTACAGGGTAACCAGATGTCCTAGTTTTAGTGTCCTTAGAAATATTTAGTGTCCTTTTTTATATTTAAATTAAGGTGAAGAAGATATGAGTGGTGGCTGCCTGGCACAGACCAATTAACCAAAAGACTGAAAAAAATGAGGTATATTAATGCTAAGTGAGCCTGACAGACACAGGCCTGATAGAAAATTTAATTAGATTACACTAGAAAAATGATTTAAATAAAAAATTTAAAATTTAAAATAATGTTATAAACGGATATTAACACTGGTGGCTGGCACAGAGCAATGAACCAGAGTATATGCTGTGTGACACAGGCCTGATAGAAAATGAAAAAAAATTACACTAGCAAAATAATTAAACTTTTTGGTTAGTTAAATTTAAACTAATGTTGTTAGGGAGATATCAGTGGTGGCAGTAATCACAGCATATGCTGTGAGCCTTAAACACACAGGCTGAAAGCCAGGCAAATGCTAATAAAAAAAATACGAAAAAAAAAAAAAACTGGGCACGAAATATAGCCCTAAAAAGGGCTTTTTGGGGTGCTGTCCTTGCAGCAGAGATGAGTGGAGTCCTTCTGGACTGTAGTGGACACTAAATCACTAGCCTAGCTATGTTTTTCCTATTAATGTCAGGAGCAAAACCACAACACGTCCTCTCATTAAGAAAGCAAGGTCATTTTGAGTCTAAAATGGCGGATTCCGAGTAGCTGGGAGGGTCTGTGAGGGAGTGTCTGATGTTGATTGGCTCTAATGTGTCAGACGGCTGTGACATACAGGGTCAAAGTTTCCTCAATGATGACACATAGGGGCGAATCGAACATCGCTATGTGTTCGCCAGCAAACGCGAACGCGAACAAGCTATGTTCGATGTGAACCGTTCGCCGGAGCGAACAGTTCGGGACATCACTATCCCAGATGTGCATAGAGCAAAGGCAGCGCAGAGCAGAGGTCTGGAGTGTTCTTCCCAGGTGTGGGGCGATCCTCGCCAGCAGTCTTCGGTGGCGGCGGTCCTCGGCAAAGGCATGGAGGTTCCTCTTTCATGCGATCATCTGGCGCACACTGAAGATTGAATTCAAGATACCCCATATTTATTGGGGTACCTTGCATTCCTATTGGCTGAAACTTTCAAAATCAGCCAATAGGATGAGAGCTATTGAAATCTTATTGAATGTTTTGAAAAATTCAGCCAATAGGAAGCAAGGTACCCCCAAATTGATTGCGGTACCTTGCATTTAATATTCAGTATACAACGGACATTGGATGAAGACGAGCCTTAATGCCGCTGATGACCACCGCTGAGGCCGCCCACAGATGACCATCACCAAGGATCGCCACATCTAGGAAGACCGCTACGGACCTCCGTTCCGTGCCGCCTTCACTGTGGATGAGATGATGGACCCACCTTGAAGAAAACCTTCTCCGCCGGTCTTCTGAAACCGTGAGTACCTATTTGGGGCTTTAGAGTTCGTTACTTTTTTAATTTTTTGTGGGGTTTTGTTTTTTTAGATTAAGGTTTATTGAGCAATTTGCAAAAGAGCTGAATACCCTTTTAAGGGGAAAGCCCATACAAATGCTCCTTTAGGGGCAATGGGGTAGTTTAGGTTTATTAGTGGTAGTTTTTATTTTTATTTTGGGGGGTTTGGTTGGTGGAAGGTTTTTACTGTTAGGGCGGACTTTGTTTATTTTTAATGTAAAAGAGCTGATTTTTTTAGAGCAATGCCCTACAAAAAGCCCTTTTAAGGGCTATTGGTAGTTTAGCATTAGATTGGGGGGGGTTATTTTTGGGGGCTTTTTTATTTTCATAGGGATTAGGTTTATTTTTTTATTTTGGATAGTGTTGTTTATTTTTTCTGTATTTTTTACTTTTTTATTTTTTTAGCTTGGGAGGTTACATTTTTCACACATAGACTGCCCTCTGGGCAGGCTTATCAACAAGTTGTAAGGAATAAAGGTATTTTCCATTATCATACATACATTTACATTGATCTTTATACATAAAATAATAACAGATTTGGAATTTTAACTTCTGATTAGTTCAATTTATCATCACTTAAAGATGACAGCTACTTATCTAGGGCCAGATTATGAGTGGAGAGCAAACGTTTATGCGCAAGCTATATCAGGTATTTACGTTAGTTTGTGCGTACAATAAATTGCGCTGGTATTAGAAAGTTGAAATTAAATGCGATCACTTGAGAGCAATCACGATTTATGCTATGCATGATTACCGACACTTCAGAGCTCTAGTTAACTCTTTTGCAAAACATGAAAGTTGCACAAAACACATCAAAAACATATTAATAATAGTGATGTCGCAAACATAAAAAATTGGGTTCGCGAACGGCGAACACAAACTTCCACAACTGTTCGCGAACGGGCGTACCGGGTGAACCGCCATAGACTTCAATAGGCAGGCGAATTTTAAAACCCACAGGGACTCCTTTCTGGCCACAATAGTGATGGAAAAGTTGTTTCAAGGGGACTAACACCTGGACTGTGGCATGCCGGAGGGGGATCCATGGCAAAACTACCATGGAAAATTACATAGTTGATGCAGAGTCTGGTTTTAATCCATAAAGGGCATAAATCACCTAACATTCCTAAGTTGTTTGGAATAACGTGCTTTAAAACAATCAGGTATGATGTTGTATCGATCAGGTAGTGTAAGGGTTACGCCCGCTTCACAGTGACGGACCAAACTCCCCGTTTAACGCACTGCAAAAAACCGCAACAGTCCATTTGAACAACCGCAAACTCCCCATTTGCACAAGGTTGGATACCAAGCTAGCCATGTCCCGTTCCTTGTCCTCACTGATGTCATTGAAGGTCTCTTCCTCCACCCAGCCACGTACAACACCAAGGGTCCCCGAAAGGTGACAACAAGCCCCCTGGGACGCCTGCTGTGTTTGGGACTTCCACCTCCTCAAAGCCACCTTCCTCCTCTGACTCCTTTTCTTCAGACTCCTCTCTCTGCATTGCCTCTCTTTGCATTATTATAAAGGTGTGTTAAGTAGTACTATTCCTATCAGTTTAATCCCTGTTACGTCCCCTATCAGGGGACGTGTATATGGCATCGATTTTAGGAACCGGGGAGATGGAAAAAGATGCTTGGTCGGACCTCCTACTTCAAATTTGGCCAATCTAATGTGCCACCAGATAGGAGTGGTGTGTTAAGTAGTACTATTCCTATCAGTTTAATCCCTGTTATGTGCCTTTTTTTTAGTTTGGTTTTTGAAGCCACAGTGCAGCACCAGAGGCCAGAAAAATTAGGCATGTACACATGCCTGAAAAATTAGGTATTGTTGCAGCCGCTGCTGTAGCAGCGGCCAGAAAAATTGATGTTTGTTTCCCAGGCAGAAAGTGCCCTAAAACATTGCGGCTTGAAACCCTAGTTGGTGGCAGATAAGTCACGCAAGTCATCCGGCATTCAGAGATAAAATACAGCAGCGTGTGGACCATTTTTTGCCCAAGGCATGCTCATCTCATTAGGCCTTTTTTAGTCAAATGTAATCACCCACTGTCAGTCCCTTCGGGATCCATCCCTCATTCATCTTAATAAAGGTGAGGTAATCTAGACTTTTTTGACCTAGGCGACTTCTCTTCTCAGTGACAATACCTCCTGCTGCACTGAAGGTCCTTTCTGACAGGACACTTGAAGCGGGGCAGGCCAGAAGTTCTATCGCAAATTGGGATAGCTCAGGCCACAGGTCAAGTCTGCACACCCAGTAGTCAAGGGGTTCATCGCTCCTCAGAGTGTCGATATCTGCAGTTAAGGCGAGGTAGTCTGCTACCTGTTGGTCGAGTCGTACTCTGAGGGTGGACCCCGAAGGGCTGTGGGGCGCTGCGTAGGACTTAAAAAGCTCTGCATGTCCTCCATCAACAACACATTACTTTCAACCTCTTCCCGTTGTGCTGTGACATCACCCTTATACGCTCATTACTTTTTAATTTATTTTGGAAACTGCTGCATCCTTTCTGACTTGCGGTAATTCAGTAACATTTCAGGCACTTTATGCTTATACCGGTGGTCTAGTAGCATGGACACCCAGTACAGGTCGTTCTCCCTCAGCCTTTTTATACGAGGGTCCCTCAACAGGCACGACAGCATGAAAGACCCCATTTGCACAAGGTTGGATGCCGAGCTACTCATGTCCCGTTCCTCATCCTCAGTGATCTCACTGAAGGTATCTTCTTCCTCCCAGCCACGTACAACACCACGGGTACCAGATAGGTGACAACGAGCACCTTGGGATGCCTGTTGTGGTTGGTCTTCCTCCTCCTCCTCAAAGCCACATTCCTCCTCTGACTCCTCTTCCTCACAATCCTCTTCCAGCATTGCCGCAGGTCCAGCAAGCGATGCTGATAAGGCTGTTTCTGGTGGTGATGGTGACCACAACTCTTCCTCTTCATGCTCATCTATGGCCTGATCCAGCACTCTTCGCAGGGCACACTCCAGCAAGAAAACAAATGGTATAATGTCACTGATGGGTGCCTTCGGTGCGGACTGACTAGGTTTGTAACCTCCTCAAGAGGATGCATGAGCCTACAGGCATTGCGCATGAGTGTCCAATAACGTGGCAAAAAAATTCCCAGCTCTGCAGAGGCTTTCCTAGCACCCCCGGTCATACAAATAGTCGTTAACGGCTTTTCTTGTTGGATCAGGCAGTCGAACATTAGGAGTGTTGAATTCCATGTGTTGGACTGTCGCAAATCAAGCGCCTTGCTGGCATGTTGTTTCGCCGTTGGATATCTGAAAAGTGCGCCATGGCCGTGTAGGAACGCCTGAAATGGCCACAACACCTACCTGGCCTACTTCAGGACATCCTGTAAGCATGGGTACTTATGCACAAAGCGTTGTACGATCAGATTACACACATTTGCCATGCACTGCACATGTGTCAACTTGCCCAAATTCACTGCCACCAAAAAAATTTCTTCCATTGTCACAAACCACTTTGCCGACCTCCAGTTGGTGCGGAGTCAGCCACTGATCACACCTGTGCGTTCAGGGTGGACAGGAGTTCTGGTCCGGTGTGACTCTCTGCTTTCAGGCAAGTCAACCCCAAGACGGTGTAACACTGCCGTATCCGGGATGTGGAATAGTACCTGGGGAGCTGGGGGGTGCTGTTGATGTGGAGCAAGATGCAGCAGCAGAAGAGGACTCAGCCGAGGAGGTTATGGAAGAGGATGGATTAGGAGGGAGTAGAGGAGGTGGCAGCAGGCCTGCCTGCAAGTCGTGGCGGTGTCACCAACTCCTCTGCAGAGCCACGCATTCCATGCTTGGCAGCCATCAGCAGGTTTACCCAATGTGCAGTGTAGGTGATATACCTGCCTTGACCATGCTTTGCAGACCAGGTATCAGTGGTCAGATGGACCCTTGCTCCAACACTGTGTGCCAGACATGCCATTACTTCCTTTTGCACAATCATGTACAGGTTGGGGATTGCCTTTTGTGCAAAGAAATTTCGGCCGGTACCTTCCACTGCGTTGTCCCAATAGCTAAAATTTTTTTGAATGCCTCAGACTCCACCAGCTTTTATGGTAAAAGCTGGTGGGCTAAGAGTTCAGACAAGCCAGCTGTCAGATGCCGGGCAAGGCAGTGACTTTGTGACATTGGTTTCTTACGCTCAAACATGTCCTTGACAGACACCTGACTGTGGGCAGATTAGCAGGAACTGCTCAAGGCAAGACACATAGTGGCGGATGGTTGAGAGGGGGCAAGGAGGACAGCAGTGGTTGACGTGGCTGAAGATGCTGGACCAGGAGGAGGATGGCGGATTTGAGTTTGTCTGCTGCTTGTACTCATGTGTTGATCCCATAGGCGTTTGTGATGTGCGATCATGTGCCTTCGCAAAGCAGTTGTACCTAGGTGGGTGTTAGACTTCCCACGACTCAGTTTCTTTTGGCACAGGTTGCAAATGGCATTGCTGTTGTCAGAGGCAGACACACAAAAAAATGCCACACTGCCGAGCTCTGCAATGACGGCATTCTGGTGGTGGCAACAGCATGCGTTGATTGACATGCTGTCTGGCTGAACCCGGGTGCCGATGCATGCTGTCTGACTGTGCCACTAGCTCCTTGCGACGACCTCCCCCTGCTTCCAACTCGTCTCCTCCTCCTATCTGTCTCCCCATCTGAACTTTCCCCCTCTTCTTCTTCTCTTCTAGCGGGCACCCATGTGACATCCACGGACGCATCGTCATCATCAAACGCTTCACTTGTATCTGACAAATCAACAAAGGAAGCAGCAGCGGGTACAACATCATCATCATCATGACACCGTACGTCCATGTGTGTAATGCTGCCTGACTGAGACATATCCCTGTTATCTACATCCTCTGGCAATAATGGCTGCGCATCACTATCACTCATTTCTTCCAACTGATGTGTAAATAACTCCTCTGACAGATCAAGTGAAGCAGCTGTGGTGCTAGTGTTGGTGGTGGCGGCAGGCGGGCGAGTGGTAACTTAAGAGGTGCTAGAAGCTAAGCAGGAGGAGGATGGTGCGTCAAGGTTCCGAGCGGAAGCTGTAGAAGATTGGGTGTCCTGTGTTAGCCAGTCAACTTTGTCCTCAGAACTGTTCGAGTTCAGGGTACGTGGCCACTGAACACTGGGCATTATTCTAGGGCCAAAGGGAATCACAGTGGTACTATGCGTGCAAGCTACTGTGACAACAGATATGAGTGGCACTGTGCACTGGCAGAAGTTGGCAGAGTAGACGCTGTAGGCCTGACACACATGCTTGCAGACAACTAACTGCTATTCAATCTATTACAGTCAAAATTGTATTATTTTTTTTTAAATGTACACTACTGTTACAACCAGATATGAAGTTGCACTGGGGTGACACTGTGCCCTGGCAGGCACTGAAATGCACACGTGTTAAGAAACTGACTGCTATTATTTAACACAGTCAAAAAAGTGTTGTTTTTTTTAAATGTACACTACTGTTACACCAGATATGAGTTGCACTTGGGGTGACACTGTGCCCTGGAAGGCACTGAAATGCACACATTGAAGGAAACTGACTGCTATTTATTAACACAGTCAAAAAAGTGTTGTTTTTTTAAATGTACACTACTGTTACACCAGGTATGAGTTCAC
Organism: Bombina bombina; assembly: GCF_027579735.1. NCBI lineage: Eukaryota > Metazoa > Chordata > Amphibia > Anura > Bombinatoridae > Bombina > Bombina bombina. Next base: position 629,734,145 of record NC_069502.1, read on the forward strand.
TGGGGGTAACACTGTGCCCTGGCAGGCACTGAAACGCACACGTGTGAAGGAAACTGACTGCTATTATTTAACACAGTCAAAAAAGTGTTTTTTTTTTTTAAATGTACACTACGTTACACCAGATATGAGTTGCACTGGGGTGAAACTGAAATGCACAGTGTGAAGGAAACTGACTGCTATTATTTAACAACAGTCAAAAAAGTGTTGTTTTTTTTTAAATGTACAATACTGTTACACCAGATATGAGTTGCACTGGGGTGACACTGTGCCCTGGAAGGCACTGAAAATGCACACTGTGTGAAGGAAACTGACTGCTATTATTTAACACAGGTCAAAAAAGTGTTGTTTTTTTAAATGTACACTACTGTTACACCAGATATGATTTTGCACTGGGGTGACACAGTCCGCTGGGCAGCACGAAACGCACACGTGTGAAGGAAACTGACTGCTGTTATTTAACACAGTCAAAAAAGTGTTGTTTTTTTTAAATGTACACTACTGTTACACACATATGAGTGGTGGCACTGGGCAAGTGGGCACAGTATACGCTGTTAGCCTGACACACACGCTGGCAGGCAGGCAACTGCAATTAGATTACACAGGAAAAAAAAAAAAAAAGCAGACTGATGTTTAGCCCTAAAAAGGGCTTTTTGGGGGTGCTGTCCTTACAGCAGAGATCAGATGAGTCCTTCAGGACTGCAGTGGACACTGCATACACTAGCCTAGCTATCTATTTCCCTATTAAATCAGCAGCAGCTACACTGTCCCTCCTCTCACTAAGAATGCAACTTCCGAATGAATCTAAAATGGATGCTGTCCAGGAGGTAGGAGGGTCTGGGAGGGAGGGTCTGCTGCTGATTGGCTGGAATGTGTCTGCTGACTGTGAGGTACAGGGTCAAAGTTTTACTCAATGATGATGAATAGGGGGCGGATTGAACATCGCATATGTTCGCCCACCGTGGCGAACGCGAACAAGCTATGTTCGCCGGGAACTATTTGCGACATCACTAATTAATAAGTATAGTTACACCCATAATAACACTATCTATAATTAAAAAAATGTTACAAAGGCTCAAAGATATGAGGCAAGCAAAGGGCTTTAAAATTGAGATACATTCATACACATCTCTAAAGATCGATATGTATGTATTTATATATGTCTATATATGTGTACATATGTATTTATGTTTTTTATATGTGTATATATATGTATTAACCAGAGCTCAGAAGTCGTGCTATCCCGGTACTCGTTAAATTAAATTGCGCTTAAGCGAAACGCATTTACTTTCATCTTGTAATACATGCTATACTTCTGATGCACGCAAGAAGCTGCCATAACCCCTTGTCGCTCGCAGACAACAATTAGTGTGCAACTTGTAATCTAGACCTTTAATTGCTGTGCCAAGTTTTAAGGGACATTTTAATCGCTGTATATCTTTGAAAAATTAACTAGGAACATTAAATAGAAAAATTATAACTTTTAATGGATATGGAAGTCAATTTTTTTTTTTAATAGTTTAGAAAGGGCCTACATTTTCAAATGAATTCTTTCTCTTTAATGATACTTTTCTTTCTCATTAGAGTTTATCTAGATAGGTTAAGGTATGTGTAGTATTTCTTAAGACTTAAAGAATAGCATTGTTGCGAACAAAAATTTAAACCAAGAAGGCAGATAGTACTCAAGACGTGCATATTTCTCAGCTTACCTCAGTGTATTCTCATGGAAAGAAGCTAAGTTTCAAAAAGATATTGAGAGAAAAGAGGCAACTTTGATAATATAAGTAATCTGGAAGCTCTTTAAAATGTAAGTGCTATCTTAATCATGAAAGTTACATTTTGACTTCATACCCATTTAAGGCGAAATTTTTAATTTTATTTTGTAAAACAAACAAAAAAAAATATTGGTTTTCAGCTCCTGAACCAGGCACTACAGCTGGGGTAGATAGCTGAAGTCTCCTACCAATCTGTAGCTAAGCGTCAGAACTCCTTGTGAAGTCATCCCATGTATGTGTGGTGATGTCACACATGGAATATTACAATTCTGTAGGCCAGGGAGTTATTTTTTAGCGAATGTGAGGGAGGGCTTTAAAAACCAGATATCTAAGCCCCAATTAAACTTACACTGACTTTGCCCTTTCAAATGATGAATCACATTTTTGTAAAATGGCAATAACCTACAGCATTATTTTAAAGTGCTGTTTATTCTGAGGCAGAGGGGTGCTCCTTGCTCCTCCTCTGTTTCTACTAGCCTGCTAATCCTCTTTTCATACCCATCCCTCTAAATGCCCTCTTTCTGACCCTTCATCATTTTTTTCTCCTCCCACATTTTTCTGACCAACTTTGTATATTCCTCCTACAACCTTTCCTTTGCTCTCCATTTCACTCTGCCTAACCCCCCCATATATTTATGCACATGTATTTTTCTAACATATCATATACATTAAAGAAAAATAAACATCCAGCGAACAATCACCTCTTTACAAGCCCACTTTGTTATAATATCAGATTAAAAAAGTAAAAATAAACAAGCTTGCACAAAAAGTGTAAATTGTTAAAATGGTTTGACTGGTTTCAGACGCATCTCGGACTTAGATATAACACCATTTTATCTCTTGTTAGATGATACTAGATAATCTTTACAAATGAAGGGAATATCTGTAAGTAAATACTGAACTTATGTTAGTTCCAAATATTCAGGAAAATTTGATTCCCCAAATATTCGGTGCTGCACAATTCGGTATTCGTTTTGTCTAAACAAAACAAATACTGAATTTTCATTAAACATTAGCATTGTTTTTTGTAAAATGTAAATGTTTCAAAGCTACAGGGGTAAAAGTGCTCTTTAGTGCACGCTAAAGTAAGTATTAACCACTTACAAAATAATAATAAATGAATATATACTGACAATTTGGTGCATTAATTCAATATTGTTTGATTAAACCGAAAATTCTAATTTCACGATGAATGTAATAAATATGCATTCAAATGTTTTTTGTATATATTTTATTTGGAACAAGGAATTATCAGGCATTTAAACAAAGATAGAAATAATGTTAATATTATTAGAAAAAAATTATCATTCTATAAAGAATCATAATAGGACAGTGAATTTTATATTTAGTCTACTTACATTGCTCAATACTTTATTCAAGAAATATATTTAAATAGTACTATAAAAATAGCTGTTATATCAAGAAGCAGCTGGTCAGCCATCCAAGAGCAGCCTATAAATAAGAGGCAATATATTATCACATTATATTTCTCAGAAGCAATTGTCAGGTGAAATTCTATTATTGTTCATCAACTGACGTGTAAATGACATCAGTTCTTCTGTAGAGAACAAAATAAAGACTGAACAAATGTATAACTGAAGCAAGGCATTTGATGCTATCTATGTGCATTGTGTGGGTGAAAATGAAATCTAAAAATAAATACTCTGATAATAAATATGTTTCAAATATATGTAACACTATGAAAGTGGCAGAAATCGCAAGTCCTTTAATATACCACAATTTAAACTAAATAATTTCAGCTGTTTTTATTTTTTCAGAGGGGGGGGGGGGCTGACATATTAGACCAAATTTCAACTTTTAAAAAGTAAAATACATCTTAGTTTATATTATTTATTTTTTTAGTTTAGATGCTTACAAATTACACACTATAATATATATATATATATATTATATATATTATATATATTATATATATATAATATATATACTGTATATATATATATATATAATATATATATATTATTATTATTATTTATTTATAAAAGTGCCAACAGATTCCGCAGCGCTGCCCATGGGTACAAGTATAAAAGTAGAGAAACAATACAATGAAAAGAACAACATTTTACAGACAGATACAGGGGGAATTAAGGGGCCCTATTCCCGTTGGAACTTACAATCTAGATGGGTAGGAGGATGGGAAACAGGAGTTGGGGACTGCAAAGGTGAAAAACAAAATTTATGCTTACCCTGATAAATTTCTTTCTCTTGTGGTGTATCCAGTCCACGGGTTAATCCATTACTTGCGGGATATTCTCCTTCCCAACAGGAAGTTGCAAGAGGACACCCACAGCAGAGGTGTCTATATAATAATAAATATCTAATTTGCCACCCCAGTCATTCAAACCGAAGACAAGCAAGAAAACAAGGAGAAATTATAGGGTGCAGTGGTGACTGTAGTTTAAAAATAAAAAACACCTGCCTTAAAGTGACAGGGCAGGCCGTGACTGGATACACCACAAGAGAAAGAAATTTATCAGGTAAGCATAAATTTTGTTTTCTCTTGTAAGGTGTATCCAGTCCACGGGTTCATCCATTACTTGTGGGATACCAATACCAAAGCTTTAGGACACGGATGAAGGGAGGGACAAGGCAGGAACTTAAACGGAAAGCACCACTGCCTGCAAGACCTTTCTCCCAAAAATAGCCTCTGAGGAAGCAAAAGTATCAAATTTGTAGAATTTAGAAAAAGTATGAAGCGAAGACCAAGTCGCTGCCTTACAAATCTGTTCAACAGAGGCCTCATGGTTAAAAGCCCATGTGGAAGCTACCGCTCTAGTGGCATGAGCTGTAATCTCTTAAGGAGGCTGCTGGCCAGCAGTCTCATAAGCTAAACGGATTATGCTTCTCAGCCAAAAAGAAAGAGAAGATGCCAAAGCCTTTAGGCCTCTCCTCTGTCCAGAGTAGATAAAAAACAATGCAGATGTTTAATGAAAATCCTTAGTAGCGGGGGGCGGGAGCCTACAGCTGTTGCGGGAGGTCATGTTTTGAGGAGCTCCTGGCCTTCATTAGGTTTTAAAGAATTATTTCCTATATAATTGGATCCCTATAACAAAGATTTCAACTACAGTCTTCTAGGAAGCCCTGGGAGATTTTGGAAACCTATCCTGTAAAGCTGATCCTCCCTATGCTCTTCAGCTAAGCGGCGAGGGACAGACCGCATGGTAGTGAGAGCTGTGTCGTATTTCTGTTTTCCTTCTCTGCTGGGGCTGCCGCACATTCCCCCCCAGGATTCGTAGGGTCCTGGGTTACAAGCAGCGAATGGTGCTGCCTCTATTATGCTCTACTTCATCTACTAAAACCACCTAAACATTTTTGAAAGAACGGTGACAACAGTACTAGTCTGAGCAATGGCGACAACTGAATCAATTATACTGAAACTTAGCATGCTTCTGGACTCCCATCAGACAGCCTTTGCAGAAAGGCTTCACGAAGCCTGTAGCTCAATCCGGGAAGTCATATACAATAAGGGCAATGGAGTTGCCTCAGATGGGGAGCTCTGTATGAATGGTGACTTCCCGGAGTCCCGACACTCGCCATCCCTTAACTCTCACTACCCGCGACGTGAAAGCAGGCCAACAAGCCTCATTGGAGCATTCACAAACTGCGGGTGTGCTCCGGACCTCGTTGGATCGGGCTGAGCAGGCCGGTTGCAGTTTGGATACAGTAGCCCGGAGTACAGAGGTAAAGTACAGGCCTAAAGCATTATACACTGCTGAAACCATGGCACAGCTTGAGGCGAGTAAAGTGAATAAGCTGCCTCAGATCTTAAAGAGTTTTGCAGAATCGCTTACCGCTCTGATGGGGGTCCAGCAGGGGATTCAGGACCTCAGGATGTAAGGTTATACAGAACAGACATTTTTCATGCCGGGAAGTACTGAACATGTGTGGGACCTTTATTTATCAAAGCGCTACGTGGTAGAAACTCTGGACACTATGCATACTTCCCTAAAAGCTTTCGCCTCACTATCTACCGACCAGCTGGAAAAGGACCTTATACATGTACCAAGAACACTGTTCCCAATCTTGCTGGACATACAGCTGACAGCCTGGCGGTCTGGCATAGGTTAAGCATTTCTGGGAGACGTCCTAAGAATTGAGGTGCTCAGGAGATTTGGGAGCTGGTATTGTTATCTTAACGCACTTACTTTAATGTTCCTGTACATGGAGGCACCTCAGCCTGACATTCTTTAACAGGTTACCGCAGACTATGATATGTTCACACTCCCAAACTGTGCCCCCATTTTAGTGATAACTACCATATAGACACCCATACACCTCATATGTACCGAAAATATCTGTTGCTGCATGGTTTGTTAATCCACTGTTACTATAGGCCTCCTGCTGATTTCAGAATATATGCAGTAAAGTTGTCAGGCGGGCGAGAGGTTTCTATGTAATTTATGTTACTGATTTATTAAGGGAAGACATATGGGCTCTAAAATTTTATATTTATAACTCTCATTCTTTAGTATTACTATGTGTTATTAATATAACTTAATTTATATAGAATGTAGGCCTGTAAGTTTTACATGTTCTATTCTAGGGAGGAATATAATATCTTTTGAAGGTACTCGACTATATACCAGCTCTGGGGTGCGAATACTTTGCCTATATATCTGTATCTGTTACCCTCTGACATATTTGCAACAAGCGGTACACACTATAGAGCCATAATATATAGTCAATTATGTGATCAGATGAGACCCCCTGAATGGGATTATTATTACCTAATTCCCTGTCCATTCTACAGCACAACTTGAAAACGAACATTTCATTATTTCACTATACTAATCCCCTTATATAAACTGTCTAACATACCTTAGGCCCCATGCGGGACTTTACCTGGGGGTAGGAGAATATCAGTAGCCTCTTCTAGTTTTTTACTTTGCACCCCTAATACACCCTATCAACTGAACAATGCTACCTATATATGGGAACCCTTTTGATACATCCACAGTAAGTACAGGATCCTACTACTGTAGGTTATTATTAAAGCACTAAGCAGTCAGGGAAAAGTCTCTTGCGGCCGGAGAGAAAAAGGGCAATCTTGACTTAATAAAGTAGGTATTGCCTATTAATGCATTAATTTCACAGGTTGATTGGAGGGAAAACTATGAAGTAGGATCTATTAAAATTTCCTCATTGTAAAGGGTATATGTTGAATGTGCATCACCAAGACACATGAGCTATTAGCAAGAATTAGTCAAGGGCCAAATTGATTTGGCCTCTTGCGTGTATTTCCTATCCCCATCAATTGGAAGGACACACTAGTTTCCCTAGCCTCAGTAGCCCAGAGCTAGCCATCGCTGCGCACTGTGGTTTCGTTGTCTTTTTTACCTGTTGCCCAGAGCTGAAGGAAGTGGTCAGCCATTTTCTGGTTATTATTTATATATTTAATATTAGGTGGGTTCTGGTATATGTTTGATTGATTGTTCTAATGATGTCTCTGCATGTTACAAGTAACATCAAACTGTCTCTTCTCTGTATAAAAATCTTGTTTCATATTCTCAGCCCAAAAGTGGCTATAGACCAAATTACCTTGCCGTCCATCAAAAAGCATTAATCTACAAGAGGGTCCAAAGTGGCCTACTCATACATTAGGAGGTATATACTATTATAAAAAAGTGAGGTTTCTTTTAAATTTGCCTATTTTTAACTCTTTGAAGATATATATTTTTTGATTTATTTTCTTCTTGTTGTGGGGTGAGCATTGTATCTACATATGTATTTACAATTTTTTCTTGTAATTTATCTTTATGTATGTGTTCGCATGGCAAATTTTTATTCTGCTCTGTAATGTTTTTCATACCTCAATAAAGAAAAATGTTTAAAAACAAAAAAAAAAAAAAAACAAAACAAAAAAAAAAATCCTTAGTAGCTTGTAAATAAAACTGTAAAGCACGAAGCCAGGTCAGATTGTGTAATAGACGTTCCTTCTTTGAAGAAGGATTAGGACACAGTGACGGAACATACAATCTCCTGATTGATATTTTTATTAGATACCACCTTAGGAAGAAACCCAGGTTTGGTACGCAAAAACTTACCTTATCTGCATGGAAGATCAGATAAGGGGAATCACACTGTAAGGCAGATAACTCTGAAACTCTTCGAGCCGAAAAGATAGCTACCAAAAACAGAACTTTTCAAGATAAAAGCTTGATAACTATGGAATGCAGAGGTTCAAAAAACGAAACCCCTTGAAGAACTTTAAGAACTAAATTTTAAACTCCACGGTGGAGCAACAGGTTTAAACACAGGCTTGATTCTAACTAAAAGCCTGACAAAACGCCTGAAACGTCTGGAACATCTGCCAGACGCATGTGCAGAAAGAATAGACAGAGCAGAAATTTGTCCCTTTAAGGAACTAGCTGACAATCCCTTCTCCAATCCTTCTTGGAGAAAGGATAATATCCTAGTAATCATGACTTTACTCCATGAGTAAACATTTGTATTAATACCAATGAAGATATTTACACCATATCTTATGATAGATTTTCCTTGAATACATTGCGTTACTCTGGATCTCACTAATATACTACCTTCCTAGCTTACTCAATTAAAACGTTATCCCCTCAAAAAAACATTCAAATCACTAAAATTGGAAAAGATCATTTGTAGAGTAGCGCCCCAACTATGCTCAGGGCTGAAGGTTAAATAAAAGCACATATAAGTTAAACATATATAAACTCTGTTATAATTTATTTAAAACAAAAATATAAATATATCAAAATTCCCAAATAATGAATTCATTACTTCAAACCTCTGTATATACAAAATATTTATTGAAGCATGATATGTGTCACCTAAAAAATAAAAATCAATCCTAAAACAAAATAAATAATCCTAAACAAATAATTTATCTAATAACAATAGTTGGGCCAACAACTTTATATTTATATGATAAATCGAGTGAATATAATTTCCAAACTCTGATCTTTTATAGGCAGTAAGAGGACTCTTATAAATGTCCTGATTAGCTCACAGTTTGCAATTCTCCTTTTGGAATTTTCTTAAGGATACTATATTCTCATGTTAATATTAGTGTTGTTAAATAGTTTTCAGTGAGTATATACACACCGGTTAGAGTCACTTTAGCCGTTAGGTTTTCACACTCAGTTTTAGATCACAGAACCAATCAGCTATTGGTATTTGGACAACTCCCTTATTTGAATTTCCAATGCCGGTTAGAAACTTTGCAGAGTTATGGCAATTGTAACAATAATTCTCAGTATTTTTGCAAGAAATTAAGTGTTCTCCTTTGTATCCAAACAGTCTTTTTCTACTATTCACTTTCTAACCGCTTTAACTTTTAAAAGAGAAATCGCTCTTACCTCGTCTGTGTCTCCTATTTCTCTTAGGCGGCTTCTTAATTCAAGCCTTACCTGACACTTTTGAGCGATTCTCTGCAGTTATTGGGTATCGTGGAAAAGCTTGAATAAGTAAATTGTAGTCCTGACAGCTGCAGCTTGTCTTTGTGATATGCTCCTAGTTCCAATTTCCTTCCGATGTTGTAATAGTTAATACAAAGAGCAGAGTTGTAATCCTTCCTTCAGTGAAGGAAGGATTACAACTCTGCTCTTTGAATTAACTATTCCAACATCGGAAGAATTGAACTAGGAGCATATCACAAAGACAAGCTGCAGCTGTCAGGACTACTAATTTACTTATTCAGCTTTCCACGATACCCAATAACTGCAGAGAATCGCTCAAAAGTGTCCCAGGTAAGGCTTGAATTAAGAAGCCGCCTAAGAGAAATAGGAGACACAGACGAGGTAAGAGCGTTTTCTCTTTAAAAGTTAAAGCGGTTAGAAAGTGAATAGTAGAAAAAAGACTGTTTGGATACAAAGGAGAACACTTAATTTCTTGCAAAAAGTACTGAGAATTATTGTTACAATTGCCATAACTCTGCAAAGTTTCTAACCGGCATTGGAAATTCCAAATAAGGGAGTTGTCCAAATACCAATAGCTGATTGGTTCTGTGGATCTATAAACTGAGTGTGAAAACTAACGGGCTTGAAGTGACCGCTACCCGGTGTGTATATACTCAACTGAAACTATTTAACAACACTAATATTAACATTGAGAATATAGTATCCTTAAGAAAATTCCAAAAGGAGAATTGCAAACTGTGAGCTAATCAGGACATTTATAAGAGTCCTCTTACTGCCTATAAAAGATCAGAGTTTGGAAATTAATATCACTCGATTTTATCAATAAATATAAAGTTGTGGCCACAACTATTGTTATTAGATAAATTATTTGTTTAGGATATTTATTTGTTTAGGATTGATTTTTAATTTTTAGGTGACACATATCATGCTTCAATAAATATTTTGTATATACAGAGGTTTGAAGTTAGAATTCATTATTTGGGAATTTTGATATATTTATATTTTTTGTTTTAAATAAATTATAACTGAGTTTATATATGTTTAACTTATATGTGCTTTTATTTAACCTTCAGCCCTGAGTATAGTTGGGGCGCTACTCTACAAATGATCTTTTCCAATGATAGATTTTCCTGGTGACAGGCTTTCAAGCTTGAATTAAGGCATCAATGACCGACTCGGAGAAACCACGTTTTGATAAAATCAAGCGTTCAACTCCCAAGGCAGTCAGCCGCAGAGAAATTAGATTTGGATGTTTGAATGGACCTTGGAGTAGAAGGTCCTGCCTCAGCGGCAGAGTCCATGGTGGAAGGATGACATGTCCACCAGATCTGCATACCAAGTCCTGCGTGGCCATGCAGGTGCTATCAAAATCACCGAAGCTCTCTCCTTCTTGATCTTGGCAATCAGACGAGGGAAGAGAGGAAATGGTGGGAACACATAAGCCAGGCTGAAGGACCAGGGCACTGCTATCAGCACTGCCTGGGGATCCCTTGACCTGGACCCGTAACAAGGAAGCTTGGCATTCTGACGAGACACCATCAGATCCAGTACTGGTTTGCCCCATTAGTTTGAATCAGCTGGGCAAATACCTCCGGATGGAGCTCCCACTCCCCCGGATGAAAAGTCTGCCGACTTAGAAAATCTGCCTCCCAGTTCTCTACTCCTGGGATATGGATAGCTGAGAGATGGCAAGAGTGAATCTCTTCCCATAGAATTATCTTTGAAACCTCCAACATTGCCAGGGGGCTTCTTGTTCCCCCCTGATGGTTGATATAGGCTACAGTCATGATATTGTCCGACTGAAATCTGATGAACCTGACCGCAGCTAGTTGAGGCCAAGCCTGAAGAGCATTGAATATCACTTTCAGTTCCAGAATGTTTATCGGAAGGAGGGCTTCCTCCTGAGTCCATGAACCCTGAGCCTTCAGGGAGTTCCAGACTGCGCCCCAGCCCAGAAGGCTGGTATCTGTCATCACTATAGTCCACTCTGGCCTGTGGAAACTCATTCCCCTGGACAGATGGACCCGATATAACCACCAGAGAAGAGAATCCCTGGTCTCTTTATCCAGATTTAGCAGAGGGGACAACTCTGTGTATTCCCCATTCCACTGATTGAGCATCGCAAACGTTGCAGTGGTCTGAGATGTAGGTGGGCAAACGGAACAATGTACATTGCCGCTACCATTAGGCCGATTACTTCCATACACTGAGCCACTGACGGCCGAAGAAGTGGAATGAAGAGCACGGCAGGAAATTAGAAGCTTTGATAACCTGACCTCTGTCAGAAAAAATTTCATTTCTACTGAATCTATCAGTGATCCTAGGAAGGAAACTCTTGTGAGAGGGGAGTGAGAACTCCTTTTCTTCATTCACCTTCCACCCGTGAGACCTCAGAAAGGCCAGAACAATGTCCGTATGGGACTTGGCGATTTGAAAAGTCAACACCTGTATCCAGAATGTCGTCTAGGTAAGGAGCCACCGCTATGCCCCGTGGCCTTAGAACCGCCAGTAGGGACTCTAGAACCTTCGTAAAGATTCTTGGTGCCGTGGCTAACCCGAAGGGAAGAGCCACAAACTGGTAATGACTGATTAAGAAGGCGAACCTGAGGAACTGATGATGATTTCTGTGAATCGGAATGTGGAGATAAGCATCCTTTAAGTCCACTGGTATTCATATATTGACCCTCCTGGCTCATAGGGAGGATGGTTCGGATAGTCTCCATCTTGAAGGATGGGACCCTGAGAAATTTGTTTAGGATCTTGAGATCCCAGATTGGTCTGAAAGTTCCCTCTTTTTTGGGAACTAACAACAGATTTGAATAGAAGCCCTGCCCCTGTTCCTCCCTTGGAACTGGGTGGATCACTCCCATAACCAGTAGGGTCTTGAGACACAACTTAAGAATGCCTCTCTCTTTATCTGGTTTACAGATAATTGTGAGAGATGAAATCTCCCCTTTGGAGATGAAGCTTTGAAGTCCAGAAGATATCCTTGGGAAACAATCTCTACTGCCCAGGGATCCTGGACGTCTCTTGCCCAAGTCTGGGCGAAGAGAGAGAAGTCTGCCCCCTACTAGATCCGGTCCCGGATCGGGGGCTACTCCTTCATGCTGTCTTTAGAGGCGGCAGCAGGTTTTTTGGCCTGCTTCCCCCTTGTTCCAAGCCTGGTTCGGTCTCCAGACTGGTTGGACTGGGCAAACATTCCCTCTTGTTTTGCATAGAGGAAGCTGAAGCTGCGCCACTTTTGAAGTTTCGAAATGAACGAAAATTATTCTGTTTGGGTCCTTAATTTATTGGACCTATCCTGAGGAAGGGCATGACCTTTTCCTCCAGTAATATAAGAAATGATCTCCTTCAGGCCCGGCCCGAAAAGGGTCTGTCCTTTGAAGGGGATGTTAAGAAGCTTAGACTTTGAAGTAACGTCCTGCTGACCAGGACTTAAGCCATAGCGCCCTGCACGCCAGAATGGCCAAAACCTGTTAGTTTTGGTTAGATGAAAAACGGCGTCAGAAATAAAGGAATTAGCTAACTTGAGAGTTTTAATCCTGTCTGAAATATAATCTAATGGGGTCTCCACCTGTAGAGCCTCCTCAAGAGACTCGAACCAAAAAGCCACCGCAGGCAGTAACTGGGGGCAATGCATGCAAGAGGCTGGAGAATAAAACCTTGATGGATAAAAATTTTCTTAAGGAGACCCTCCAATTTTTTATCCATAGGATCTAAGAAAGCACAACTGTCCTCGACGGGGATAGTTGTACGCTTAGCTAGGCGTAAGGACTTAAGTGGCGAAAATGGAGAAATCTTACTCCATTTTCACCTCGCCACAAATGCAGCCGTAGTAAGCCTTACGCTGTCTAATGGAGCCCGTAACTCCCTAAACTACCTGCTAAATAAAACCTAACACCTAACGCATGCGCAATGTCTATCTACCTGTCAACCGCGATCCCCCGCCGCAATCCCTAATAAAGTATTTAACCCCTAAACCACCACTCCCGGGCCGCCACCTACATTAAAAGTATAACCCCCCTAATGTGATCCCCCTACACTGTTGCCAGCTACATTACATACCCCCTAATGTGATCCTCCATACACCGTCGCCAGCTACATTACATACCCCCTAAAGTGAGCCCCTACCCCCGCCGCTATCTACCTTACCTACCCCCTAAAGTGAGCCCCTACACCGCCGCCATCTATTTTAAAAATATTAACGCTAATTTAATCCCCCTACACTGCCGCCTATATTAAACCTCATTAACCACTAATCTAATCCTCCTACACCGCCGCCAGCTATATCGGATTGAACTTGAATCTGATTGGCTGGGTGAAGACAAGGTAGGGAGATCTTCAGGGGGGTAGTGTTAGGTTAATTTAAGGGGGGTTTGGGCGGGTTTAGAATAGGGGTATGTGGGTGGTGTGTTGTAATGTTGGGGGGTGGTATTGTGTTTTCTTTTTACAGGCAAAAGAGCTGTTTGCTTTGAGGCATGCCCCGCAAAAGGCCCTTTTTAAAGGGCTGGTAAGTTAAAAGAGCTGCAAACTTTTTTAATTTAGAATAGGGTAGGGAAATTTTTTTATTTTGGGGGGCTTTATTATTTTATTAGGGGGCTTAGAATAGGTGTAATTAGCTTAAAAATCTTTGTAATTTTTTTGTAATTTAGTGTGTGGTTTTTTTGTAATTTAGTTTATTTTATTTTATTGTATTTTAGTTTAGATATTTGTAGTTTATTTTATTTATTGATAGTTTAGGTGTATTTGTAACTTAGGTTAGGATTTATTTTACAGGTAAATTGGTAATTATTTTAAACTAGGTAGCTATTAAATAGTTATTAACTATTTAATAGCTATTGTACATAGTTAAAATAAATATCAAGTTACCTGTAAAATAAATATAAACCCTAAAATAGCTACAATGTAATTATTAATTACATTGTAGCTATCTTAGGGTTTATTTTATTGGTAAGTATTTAGATTTAAATAGGAATATTTTAATCATTAATATTAATTAGATCTATTTTAATAAGAATTTAGTTAGGGATGTTAGAGTTAGAAAAGGGTTATTATACTTAATATATATATATTATAATAACGATATTAACTATATTAACCCTAATATAATTAGGGTTAATATAGTTAATATATATATATTATAATAACTTAGGGGTTAATATTTATAAAATAGATGGCGGCGGTGTAAGGGGCTCAATTTAGGGGGTAGGTAAGGTAGATTGGCGGCGGTGTAAGGGGCTCACTTTAGGGGGTAGGTAAGGTAGATGCGGAGGGGTAGGGGCTCACTTTAGGGGGTAGGTAAGGTAGATGTCGGCGGTGTAAGGGGCTCACTTTAGGGGGTAGGTAAGGTAGATGATGGCGGTGTAAGGGGCTCACTTTAGGGGTTAGGTAAGGTAGATGGAGGTGGTGTAAGGGGCTCACTTTAGGGGATAGGTAAGGTAGATGGGTGGCGGTGTAAGGGGCTCACTTTAGGGGGTAGGTAAGGTAGATGGCGGCGGTGTAAGGGGCTCACTCTTTAGTGGGTAGGTAAGGTAGATGGCGGCGGTGTAAGGGGCTCACTTTAGGGGGTAGGTAAGGTAGATGGGCGGCGGGCTAGGGGCTCACTTTAGGGGGTAGGTTAGGTAGATGGCGGCGGGGTAGGGGCTCACATTAGGGGGTTATAGATTTAATATAGCTGGCGGCGGGGTCCGGGAGCGGCGGTTTAGTGGTTAATACATTTTTTATTGTTAGGATAGTGAGGGGGGATAGCGGATAGAGGGTTAGACGTGTCGGCTATGTTTAGGAGCGCATGTTAGACAGTACGGGAGATTTTATAACTTAGTCAGGTTTTGTAAGTTATTTATTTATCTTATGCAGATTTCTGGACATCGCTGGTTTGTCAGACTTACGGCACTTTAGCCTCTGACGGCGCCGTATATGGGATAGCTTGAGTTGCGAGCTGAAACTATGGGCGGGGGGGAGTTCCCTCGCTTGCGCCGCAAACTACAATCTTTATCGTATAGCGCCCCATATTTTTTGCAATATTCAGTTTTAACTAATTATTTACTGTAAGTGTTTCACATTTCAATGTTCTGCGCACAGTGGGAATATGTTCTAAGTATTTAAAAATATATATTCCTTTATTTGTATATATCCTATACCTATATATAATCATATAGGCTGCTGTTGTTTGTTTCTGGTAAAACACTTCTCTCTTTGTATGCATAAATATATATTGTACCAAAAAAAACATCAGCTATATCTAGAAATATTTATTTATGAATAAATAGAAGATTATGTGAAGAACATTGGAATGGGAAAATATTAATGTTTTCATGTCGAGTTAGTGCACATAAGAATATGAAATCGGGTTTGCGCAAGAGTGGGGTGTTTTTTCCAATTTTTTTCTGCATTGACTTCTATGGGGGAATACGTGAATGCGCAAGTGATGTTCTAAGTTTGTCTTTTTACGTTCGACGTGCTAGCGCACAAGGAAAAACAGTTTACTTTAAACTCATAATACGAGCACAACACAACAAGCGCAAAAAAAAACTTACTTTCTAGCATAATTAACACTTGAGTGGGAGCATTATTTAGCGCTCCTCTTGTAGCCTGGATGAGATTTTAATATATAATGTTAAATCATGTGTAGTAGAAAAAAACCAAAACATTTCATTATTTATTTTGTTCCACCTCCCCCCCCCCTCCTGAAAATTCTAGGTTTCCAATTCTAAGAACTAGAAGAATACTCTGCAGACTTCACAAGCCAAACTCTGCTACATATTTATCCCTAACTGGTCTCAGCAGAGGCGATAAAATAAAGACAGGAAATAAACAATTACAGCAGACAAGGTTTTCCTGCCAGCCCCCCACATCACTACTACTATAATAAACCAATTAACCCCCTAAACCACCAGCCCCCCACATCGCCAACACTAAATAAACCTATGAACCCCTAAAACCGCCGGCCCCCAACATCGCTACTAATAAAATAAAGTTATTAAGCCCTAAGCCAGTAAGCCCCCCACATCGCTATTACTATAATAAACCTATTAACCCCTAAACCGCCCCATCGCAAAACACTAAATTAAACTATTAACCCCTAAACCCCCCCTAACTTTTAAATTAAATTTATAATATAACTGTCTTAAAATAAATAAAAACTTACCTGTGAAATAAAAAAAAAAAACTAAGATTAAACTATAAATTAACATAACATTACTATATTACAAAAAAAAATTTAAAACGAAAACTAAAAAACCTAAGTTAAAAAATTAAAAAATCCTAACACTACAAAAAAAATTAAAAAACCTAACATTACAAAAAATACACTAGAATTAACAAAAAACCTAACATTACTAAAAATAACAAACACTAAAATTACGCAAAATAAAAAAACACTAACGGCTAGATTACGAGTTGTGCGTTAGGGTAAAAAAGCAGCGTTAAGAGGTCCTAACGCTGCTTTCTTACGCCAGCTGGTATTACGAGTCTTGCAGGTTCAGGGGCACCACACACTTCTTTGGCCTTACCGCAAAACGACTTATGTAAACTTCGTAAAGTCTTTTTTCTATGGGACTTCCATAACGCTGCTATTATGAGTCTGTCCTGGGAGGCCAAAAACTGAGCGGTACACACCCTCTCCTGTCAAGAGTCCTACCGCATTTAAAAGTCAGTAGTTATGAGTTTTATGGTACAACGCGTAACATAAAAAATCATAACTAAAGTGCTAAAAAGTACACTAACACCCATAAACTACCTATTAACCCCTTAACCAATGCCCTCCCACATCGCAAATACTAAAATTAATTTTTTAACCCCCAATCTGCCGATCTGGACACCGCCGCCACCTACATTATATTTATAAACCCCTAATCTGCTGCCCCCAACATCGCCGACACCTACATTATATTTATTAACCCCTAATCTGCCACCCCCAATGTCGCCAGCACCTACCTACACTTATTAACCCCTAATCTGCCACCCACAACTTCGCTGCCACTATAATAAACATATTAACCCCTAAACCGCCGCACTCCCGCCTTGCAAACACTAGTTAAATATTATTAACCCCTAATCTGCCGTTCCTAACATTTGCCGCTACCTACCTACATTTATTAACCCCTAATCTGCTGCCCCCAATGTCGCCGCCACTATATTAAAGTTATTAACCCCTAAACCTAAGACTAACCCTAAACCTAACACCCACTAATTTAAATATAATTTAAATAAATCTAAATAAATATTCCTATCATTAACTAAATTATCCTATTTAAAACTAAATACTTACCTATAAAATAAACCCTAAGCTAGCTACAATATAACTAATAGTTACATTGTAGCTATCTTAGGGTTTATTTTTATTTTACAGGCAAGTTTGTATTTATTTTAACTAGGTAGAATAGTTACTAAATAGTATTAACTATTTAATAACTACCTAGCTAAAATAAATACAAATTCACCTGTAAAGTTAAACCTAACCTAAGTTACACTAGCACCTAACACTACACTACATTTAAATAAATTAACCAAATTAAATACAATTACCTAAATTAAATTAAATTAGCTAAAGTACAAAACCCCCCCACTAAATTACTGAAAAATAATACACAAATTACAGAAATTTAAACTAATTACAACCCTAATCTAATAGCCCTATTAAAATAAAAAAAGTCCCCCCCAAATAAAAAAAAAAACCCTAGCCTAAACTAAACAACCAATAGCCCTTAAAAGGGCCTTTTGCGGGGCATCACTCTAAAGTAATCAGCTCTTTTACCTGTAAAAAAAAATACAAACAACCCCTCCAACAGTAAAACCCACCACCCACACAACCAACCCCCCAAATAAAATAATATCTAAAAAACTAAGCTCCCCATTGCCCTGAAAAGGGCATTTGGATGGGCATTGGGCTCTTTTGCCGCCCAAACCCTAATCTAAAAAATAAAACCCACCCCAAACAGCACCCTTAAAAAAACCTAACCCCCTGAAGATCGACTTACTGGGAGACGTCTTCATCTAAGCCAGGCAAAGTGGTCCCTCCAGACAGGCAGAAGTCTTCATCCAAGCCGGGCAAAGTGGTCCTCCAGATGGGCAGAAGTCTTCATCCAAGCCGGGCAGAAGTGGTCCTCCAGATGGACAGAAGTCTTTCATCCAGACGGCATCGTCTATCTTCATCCATCCGGCGCGGAGCCGGTCCATCTTCAAGACATCCGACGCGGAGCATCCTCTTCATCCAACGACTAAAACAGAATGAAGGTACCTTTAAGTGACGTCATCCAAGATGGCATCCCTTAGATTCTGATTGGCTGATAGAATTCTATCAGCCAATCGGAATTAAGGTAGAAAAAATCATATTGGCTGATCTAGAGAGAAAGACACAGGAGTTAGTTGCATTGGTAGGAGTTTGGTGGTTTGCCGAGAGATTTGTAGAGAGAGTTGAATACAGTTTTAATTTGTTTTTTTTCTTAATGTAGGCCACAACCCATATATTAGTTAATATAAACACATTAGTTTGGACACACACCCACACAGCCTCACACATATAAAAACACACATTTTTTGGTTAAACAAATCACATTCATACATATTTGGTCATGTCATTAACCCTGTATTCTCTTCCCATCTGATTTGTTGTTATTTTATTAATTGACCCTGTTTTCCCTTTCCCCCTGCCATTTTTGTTATTTTTTTCCATTTCATTAACCCCATATTCCTTTCCCATCTGCCTTTATTGCTATTTGTGCAATTTAATTAACCACCACATCCCCTCACTATCTTCCCTTTAACTACCCTTCCCTGTTACATACCCATTTTTTTTAAATTTTTCTAGGTTTATTTATTTTATTTTATTTTTGATCAGGGGCATAGGTTAGGTGTTAGTTAGTGTATTGGTTAAAATTTGTTTGGGCCTAGGAAAGTTAGGCATTAGTTAGGATTATTAGGGTAGTTAGGGAAGCTAGAAACTTAAGAATTAAGTTAGAGTTAGGGAGGTTAATGGGGATGGGATAGGTTGATGGGAGTGGATAGGGGAGGGGAGAGGGAGGGAAGTGAATAGAGAGAGAGGAGGCTAGATAGGGAGGAGAGTGGATAGGGAGAGGGGGGAGAGGGATAGAGAGTGAGGGGAATGGATGGGGGAGGGAGTAGGACTGGTAGCGGCCAAGCTTTGGGAGGAGATTTGTCATATCTCCCAATCCTGGCAGAGGAGGGAAGGAGAGAGAGTGGAAGAGTGGAGGTGAGAGATATATGGAGTCAGAAACAGCCAGGCACATCAAGAGCAAGGAAAGTGGGTCAACCTATAACAAATGAGGGTGGGAATGCTGGTGGCCTTTCACAGTCTGCAGGGAAAGAGTAGGTAGAGACGGCTAGTACCAAATTAAAGGAGGAAGAGCCTGTGTCTGCTGCCCCTTCAGGTGTGAATGGCAGGCTAAGGGAGAAGGAGGCTTTTGTGGATGCCTATTTAGGCCTAGCATAAGAAACCAACTGTGGGAAGAGATACTTGAGGCAGTAAGCTGCTTAGGCCACAATAGATCCATAGACAATATCAAGCACAGATACCATGAATCCTGGAGGGAAAACAAGGCAAAAATGGCTAGGCAAGAACACTATGCCCTGTGGGAAAGGTGGTGGCCCAAGTCGACCAATTTAATTCAGGCAATGGGAGGAGATGCTATATAATGTTCTCTCAGGAGAAGTTGTGCTAATTTGTGAATTAACCCTGGACACAGTAGAGCCTGCAGAGGTCCATGAGAGGGAATAATCAATATCACAGTACTTGACAAATATGTTCAAAATCTAGGAGCCAGCCCAAAAAATCTAGGAGCCAGGCATTTATTCTATGGTATATATATTATATATATATATATATATATATATTTATATATATACACACGTGTATGTGTGTGTGTATATATATATATATATATATATATATATATAAAGTCTGAAGAGAGAACTCATTTTGAAAAAAAAGGTTTATTTCAACTAAGGCCCCTCATACAACATGGCTACACTATGAGGTGCCCTTTCGTTCTTTTTGTCAAATGAAGACTTCCCAGACAAAAACAATAAGTCTATAGTAAGATAATGTGGTAAAAATATAAAACAAAGCAAAGCACTGAAAGGGCAAATTAACCTTTAACATACAAAAGTAGTGCATTTTTATTTTTCACTGGCCTTTTTGTGACCGTGTACATGACGAACAGTCTTAGAGCTAAAGTACCAATGGTCCACTGATTTTGATGGATCAAATTCTTTAACAGGTGGACCATTAATAGTGATCATTAACAAATCATCTAAGCTCTCCTCTTGCATCGATGATCTAGATTTAGTTTTTACAACATTCATCATGGTACTGAACCCTCGTTCACAACAAACAGTGGAGAGTGGGAGCACCGATACAATACCCAGCAGCTATGTCAAGAAAGGAAAGCATACAGAGTTACACAGGGCAAGCTGAAGAAGCTCGGCCAACCTTTTTCCTTTTCCCAGGACTTTAAATTCATACCACTCATTAAGGAGTGATGGTAGAGAATCCTCAATGGTTGGGGATATTTGATTCCTAAAGTGCCTAGCCAATATATTGATTTCAGGGACTCCAAACTTCTGAAGAGCAGTTCCAGTAGGCCAGACAAATGTATCAAATGTGATATGCACTGTATCACTTGTTTTTGTCTCAAGAACCGCTCTTCAAGATATTTAACAGCATCCAAAATTAGTTTTTCCTTTTCTGATTAAGCAAAGGAAGCTGAAGTGCTACCCATCCATGTAATTACATATCCTGATATAGTCCTTTTATTGAGGTGTTGGAAATAAATCTGTCTTCATGTTGTCCTGGAGTGTTGTTAATGGATCGAAGCGCAGATATGGTGTTCTTGACATGTAAACTCAACAGAACTGAGAAACAGTTCCTCCTTTTGAAAAATAAGAGAGAGGCTTTTTAATTATCTAATTAAAATATGTTCTCTCAAAAGAGAGAATATATCTAAGTAACCCCAGTAGGTGGTGCTGTTGACGCACTCAAAAAAACTTTTTTCACAAGACTTTTAATTATCCCAAGGTAATTCTAAGAGAAAATGAAGCAGGTGGACAACTTTATAATCTGTCAATTTATTTGCAAACCACTGGCAACTGGAGCGGGCATTGTCTTTATCTGCTGCAATACTTTCCAGATGCAAAGTTACACATTTCCAGTCTGCTACAAGTGCTGATAGTGCACTTATTTTGCTTGCAACCCATCTTACAGAATGCAAATATTTGAATTTTAGTAATTTTAGGTGAAGACCTGCAGCTATTTGTTGTAGTTGTTGCATTCTCTTTGGAGAATACTAATAAAAAGGGGTACAAGGTTTTGAGAACAGAGTCAAGGTCTTCAATGTGTTTGTGGTTTCTCAGTGAACTTAGTAAACTTAGATTAAGTCTATGGGCAACACAGTGGACTCCAATTATTTGTGTAGCTCTCTGTTTTAGATTCTGGACTAGGCCATTTTCTGAGCCAATCATACTTGCTGCAGCATCTGTGCCAACCCCAATGAGCTTGTTGAATGTAAGCCAATCTGAAAGTCCATATAATTCCAGCAGCCATGTAAGGGTGTTAAAATAACCATCTGTTGTAGCGTTTTCCAGAGGGACTGCTGCAGGAAAAACTTCCTTTACACCATTATCTTTTAAATACCTTACATGCAAGAAAAGTTCTTCTACACCAGCTTTGTCAGTCAAGCATCAAACTAACATATTTAGCCTTTTGAGCTCACAGATGTTATTTTCTAATTACGGCTGCAATGCTCGAAATAAACTCTCTGCATTTTGTTGTCAGTTTTGTATTCATCTCTCAATTGAACACCCAATTTGCCAGTTAACTCCAAAGTCCTTCAAAATCTGTTAAAGGCCTGTTGTTTTTTGCTATATAAAAGGCAACCGAGAAAAGATTTTTCAAGTGTTCAAACATACTGTCATCCATTCGTTTATGCAGACAGCCAATGGGGTACTCTGTGGAACTAACTGTGCATTTTTAGCTCTAGCACAGCTCAAGTGTTGCTGGGACTTTCCATGTTTCTTAAAAGTCTCTAACTTAAAGGGTCCTGTAAGCCTTTCACAACTTTGGAGCTCTGATCTGATATGGTAGGAAAACATGTGCATATTTGGCAGATTGCAGTACCAGATAATTTATGATATTGAAGCCATGGTAGTTCCTTGCACCACTGTTCCTTGAATTTTCTTTTTCCTATTACCTTCTGTCTTGTTGAAGAGGATGCTTCTGTAAACACAATTCCTGGCTCTTCTACTTTGCAGAAGGTAAGTTGTTAACCACAATTTCTGCCTCTTCCATCTGGTTTGCAGAGGGCAGGGAATCAAACACAATTGCTGGCTCTTCCATTTTGGTTTGCAGAGGTCAAAATGTCAACCACAGTTCCTGGTTCATACATTTGGCTTATTTGCAGGGTTCCACTTTCAACTTGCCCCTTCGTAAAGGCCTCCGTCATAAAGAAATCAGTAAGCCTCATTTGTTTGGCAGATTCTGGTCTCCCGGTTTTTGCTGTATGCTTCATTCTTGATCTGGATTATACATCAAAGGAAAATAGGGAAAAAGGCAGAGCCAATAAAAAAAAAGATAGGCCAAGATATTATACCCACAAAGGGCTACAAAGAAAAACAGGCCAAGCTATTATACACACAGAGCCACTAATAAAACAGGCCAATACTTTATAATTAGCCACTAAGAAAATAGTGCAAGATTTTATACACGCAGAGCCAATAAAAGAAAAAAAACATAAAAAACATGCCAAGATATTAAACGCACAGAGCCACTAGAAAAACAGGCCAAGATATTACACCCAAAATCACTAAAAACAATATATTTTCTATATGCAGAACCAATACAAAATAAAAACAAAAAACAGGCCAAGATATAGAAACAGAGCCACTAAAATTAACAGGCCAAGATATACACATAGAGCCACTAAAAAAAAAGCACGCCAAGGTTTAATACACACAGAGCTACTAAGAAAACAGGCCAAGATTTTATACACACAGAGCTACTCAAAAAACAGGCCAAGATTTTATACACACAGAGCTACTCAAAAAAACAGGCCAAGATTTTATACACACAGAGCTACTCAAAAAACAGGCCAAGATTTTATACACACAGAGCTACTCAAAAAACAGGCCAAGATTTTATACACACAGAGCTACTCAAAAAACAGGCCAAGATTTTATACACACAGAGCTACTCAAAAAAACAGGCCAAGATTTTATACACACAGAGCTACTCAAAAAAACAGGCCAAGATTTTATACACACAGAGCTACTCAAAAAACAGGCCAAGATTTTATACACACAGAGCTACTCAAAAAACAGGCCAAGATTTTATACACACAGAGCTACTCAAAAAACAGGCCAAAATAATGCAGGTCAGACAGCAAGAGCTTACCTCATTACATGCTATTTAAATCTAGCCCTTTGTCTTTGGTATCCATACCTATACTGTAAGTTTCTATACTTAAAAGGAAATTATACACCAAATATTTTTAATAACATTGTGCAGATTTTCAGACTCCTAACCAAGCCCCTCAGTGTCAGAAGTAGACGCACTTTTCCAGTCTACTGCTGGCTTTTGTTTGTATAATCTGTCTTTTCATATGCAGGGAAGGGGGGGGGGGGGGTTGTATTCAATTTAGCCACTTTCCCTGGGTGTTCCTGCTAATCTAATCAACATTGCTAAACTTGGAATTTTTTTAAGTAAGTTTTTAAAAGGTTTTACACTGGATTTTTAGATCAGTATCTGTGCATACTCTTCTTTTGTAGTAGTGTCTATATTACATGCAGTTATATGAAAATTGTATACTGTCCCTTTAAGTATAGGCTAAAAAAGGATGTGCAAACATAGTAGAAGAAATTGCACTCCCAATTGGAGGTAGAAGAGATAAGCAATACAATGTTAATTTCCAATTGTTCACTCAAAGTATTGTAATTTGGTATACAATAAAAAAAATAAGGAAGCTTTTATGTGTACAGAAAGTGATAAAATAAGGAGATCTGATTTCCCTGCAAGCTCAACCCATTTTGATTGGTTGTTGTGTCAGAGAACAAAGCCAGCTATTTCATATGCAAAATCAAACCTAAAGAAGCATGTTTTCATACATTTTAATATACTCTACAGCTGGTAAAACAAGTCATTGAAAACACACAAAGGGAAAAAGAAGTTTACCATTACACTGTCCCTTTAAATAAGTTTACATTGGTGTCTGTGGAAGGGACAAAAAAAAAAATATTGTATTTGCATCAGTGAGACTTAAAATAAAATATAAAATGTAATGGCAGCACTGGTCACTAAAATTTAAGAGGAAAAAATGCCATTGTGGGTATTACAAATCTATAATATTTTTTTAAACTGACCTATAACAGGGTATGACATATATATGTTTCATTCTTAGACAATCAAGTTTATCCCAGCTTTCCCACATCTGAATTAAAAAAGGAAAAAAAAAATGATATAAATTTGATAGGATAGCTCAGAACTAAATGCTCTCTCAAATTTATTTTCAATGTCTATCCTAGTGGGTAGTTTATTAGTTTTCCTAAAATCTGGCATGAATACAGAGGTTTTGAAAAGGCAGTGTATTGTAATGTGTGTAATATGCAGCACATAGTGACACAGTACAGATCTGTTACTCTGTATATAACATCATTACTGTGTACTGTGTCATGGGCACACATCTGCTTGCTTTGGATTGTATAGAAGACGTGACACCTGTAGGATTAATATGAAGCAGTCAGGACTGGCTCCCCCTCCCCAGTAGCTATAACCAGATATGTGACTTGTCACAAATAGGATTACACTGAGGCACCTTCTAACTGAAGTTATCAGAAATACACAGGATCTTAACGGCACTCCAGTTATGTTGTAAGTTGTGTAGTAGTAGCATGAGTGCCTACAGATAAAAGGTTATGGAGAACGTGCAGCTGCTACTGACTTAGCTCAGCACAGGAATCGAATCTGAGGTGATGCGATGCTCTCCCGCGGTCTTGACTGAAGCCGTCTAAGGTGATAATCTCCTGCGGTCTTGACTGAAGGAAGCCTTCTGAGGTGATGCAATGCTCTCCCGCGGTCTTCTTGACTGAAGCCCTCTGATGTGATGTGCTGTGCTGCTGTCCTGCCTGCTGATTTCTATCTTCAATGACTGTTCAGTCTTCATGTGCTCTGACACTCTTACCGCCACAAAAAGCTGGTGCGCATGCGTAATAGCTCCAGCACGTCTACTAGTACTTGCGGCTGCAGCCAGTGGTCAAACTACAAGTGGCAGTAGGTGTAGGTAAGGGATAATGGGACAATGGGGAAAGGAAATTAAGGAAAAGGCAATTAAGCCACCAGACATCATTTTTAAGGCACCAGTGGCGCCCATGCGCCCGGGATATTCGAGCACTGCAATATCATATATAATAAATGTTTGGAATTATTAAAGGGACAGTCTAGACCCAATACTTATTCTTTATCACTTATTGTTACATACCAGACAAGCATATTGCAATGGTTTCTACATCTATAAGCTTGTAAGAAGTACATGAAACTTAAATAATCATTGTTTGTTAGCAACTGAAAATGGCCGGCAAGCTATGTTCACAGCCTTCTGCTAGCCCAGTTAGCTGATTTCATGTGTGACAGTTTAGCAGTGCACGTTTATATTTTTCAGTTAGCTATTTCAAATCTGCATGTGCAGGTTTTTTGCCTCAGCCAGAAATGCAGGGGACATTTATTGTAGGCTGATCGACATCAGTTCCTACAACTAGCAATAGTTATTGTGGCTGTCTAGTGACAGTTCTGTTGGCTTTTTGCTTGTGAATTTTTTCAACTGGGAGTGATTATTATAATATAAATAATCTTTATAATCTGATTATGTTATTGTAAATAAAGTCTGATGAAGTTTAGCTCCTCACTACTTATGAATAATTATAAAACAGTGGTTGTCCTGATCTCCCAGTCTGAGCAGGCAGACACAGCTCTGTACCTCCCCCTCATATAGTATATAGTTGTGCCTGTAGCAATTCAAATTTGCTCTGTGCTTTTAGTTATCTATTATATGAACAGTGCTGCAGTGTTGTGAGCCGGTGGCTAATATCCATTGATAATATTTTGCTTCTTTTTTTTTGTGAGATCAGATTAAGTCAGAGTTTGTCCTTTAGACTAGGGTGTGTACTGAGCTCACTTATCAGCCAGTGTGCTGATTCAAGGCTAGATTATGAGTGGCACGGAAACGGTTGCGTAGGAGCGATAAGTGGTATATCACAACTCGTTCTGAGCATTGGAAGTTTCACACATATTACCAGTTAAAAGTAAACCCATTCACTTTAGTGCAATTGAATTTAATGAGCGTAGGGTTAGCACAACTTCAAAGCTCTCGTTAACTGCTATGCTTGACTAATATTTACATACATATGCCTAAATATATATATACACACTAGTCCTAAAGCCAGTGTACATGGGCCAAAATCCCCATCCACTTGAATCCCCTCTCCCTCCTTCCCTGCCGCTCTTAACTTTTTTTGTTTCTGTAGTGCAGCGATCCCACAATCTGTGGTGAGGAAAGGGGAGGACTGGCATATTTTGACCAGAGTGTAATAAAACCCTGTTGCACATGCACTGCAACTCTGCCACCTTTCAAATGTCAAATTTCATATTTACAAAAAAAAGATTAAACAAAACACAGGAAAATAATACATGAAATCTATAATAGTACTTTACTGAAGAATTGAATTGCAAGGTGGAGCCTCAGTTTGCTGATTTATATGGTAACCCCAAGAATTATTTTCTTTAATTTCCTTTTCTTTGTTGGATGAGTAGATAGAAACAATATCTATTTGTTAATAGTGCTTGCCCCTTACTTATAACTATTTTCTACAATGATTTACAAATAGATAAATATTTCCCTTGGTGTTCATAAGTGAATCTATCTCTGCCTTCCAACCCCCGCCTATCTCTATCTCCAAAACCCCCTCTATTGATCCAACACCACTAAGTCTCTTTTTCCAACCCCTGTCTCTTTCTCCCGTCTCTTTCCTACCCCCGTTTCTCTCTCCTACCCCTGTCTCTCCCATCTCTGTTGCTTTCTCTGGCTCTTTATCTCTCTATCTCCCTCTGGCCCTCTATCTGGCACTCTCTCTCTTTCATTTTTCTTTTGGCTCCCTCTCTGTCTCTTTTCCAAAGTGCAGTTTGGGGATAATAACAAATAAATATAGTTACTTTTCATACATTGGCCTCTAGTTATGAAGCTCCATACTTACCTGCCTTCGCCGGCCCCAATACGCCCACCTAAGTTCGCCTAACCTCGCAGCTAAAGCTGTCAAAAAGCCGCACACCAAGTACGGAACGATGAGCAGCGGACTGTGTTATTTATCAGTCATCGATCTCGCTGCTCTTCGGCTTTTTCCCAGCTTTATTGATACCTCTGTCACTAAGCACCCACACTATACTCTAATGTTTTACCCCATATACCACCGCCCCGGACCCCTCCGCAACTAAATAAAGATTTTAACCCCTAAACTGCCGCTCCCAGACCACACCGCAGCTATAATAAATATATTAACCACTAAACCGCCGCTCCCGGACCCCCCCGTAACCTACATTATACCTATTAACCCCTAATCTGCCACCCCCTATACTGCCACCACCTATATTAAAGTTATTAACCCCTATCCTGCGGATCCCAGACCCCGCCGTAACTAAATTAAATGTTTAACCCCTAAACCACTACTCCCGGACCCCGCCCCAACTAAATTAAATGTTTAACCCCTAAACTGCCGCTCCCGGACCCCACCGCCACCTATATTAAACTTATTAACCCCTAAACCTAAGTCTAACAATAACACCCCCTAACTTAAATATTATTTAAATAAATCTAAATACATATTACAATTATTAACAAACGCCTCGATTTAGAGTTTGGCGTTAGCCGTCAAAAGCAGCGTTAAGGGGTCCTAACACTGCTTTTGGCCACCCGCTGGTATTTAGAGTCAGCCAGGAAAGGGTCTAACGCTCACTTTCAAGCCGCGATTCCAGGCTACCGCAGATCCCCTTACGCCAATTGCGTATCCTATCTTTTCAATGGGATCTGCCTAACGCTGGTATTTGGAGTCTTGGGAGAAGTGAGCGATAGACCCTCTACCGACAAGACTCCCAACGCCAAAAAAAGTCAGTAGTTAAGAGCTTTATGGGCTAATGCCGGAATATAAAGCTCTTAACTACTTTGCTCTAAAGTACACTAACACCCATAAACTACCTATGTACCCCTAAACTGAGCCCCCCCCCACATCACCGCCACTCTAATACATTTTTTTAACCCCTAATCTGCCGACCGGACATCGACGCCACATACGTTATATTTCTGAACCCCTAATCTGCTGCCCCTAACATCACCGACCCCTATATTATATTTATTAACCCCTAATCTTACCCCCAAACTTCGCCGCTACCTAACTACACTTATTAACCCCTAATCTGCTGACCGGACTTTGCCGCCACTATAATAAATGTATTAACCCCAAAACCGCCGCACTCCCGCCTCGCAAACACTAGAATAAATTGTATTAACCCCTAATCTGCCCTCCCTAACATCGCTGCCACCTACCTACAATTATTACCCCTAATCTCCTGCACCGTCGCCGCTACTATAATAAAGTTATTAACCCCTAAACATAACTCTAACCTTAACCCTAACACCCCCCTAACATAAATATAATTTATATTAAACAAAATAATATTCCTAAAATTAACTAAATCATTCCTATTTAAAACTAAAGGCTAGATTTAGAGTTCTGCGGCCAAAGGGGTGCATAAGCTATGCGTGCTTTTTCCCCCCCAACTTTTAAATACCGCTGGTATTTAGAGTTCACAGAAGGGCTGCGTTAGGCTCCAAAAAAGGGAGCGTATAGGCATATTTACCACCACTGCAACTCTAATTACCAGCGGTGCTTACGGACGCGGCCAGCTTCAAAAATGTGCTTGTGCACGATTCCCCCATAGGAAACAATGGGGCAGTTTGAGCTGGAAAAAATCTAACACCTGCAAAAAAGCAGCATTCAGCCCCTAACGCAGCCCCATTGTTTCCTATGGGGAAACACTTCCTAAGTCTGCACCTAACACCCTAACATGTACCCCGAGTCTAAACACCCCTAACCTTACACTTATTAACCCCTAATCTGCCAACCCCGCTATCGCTGACCCTTGCATTATACTATTAACCCCTAATCTACCGATCCGTACACCGCCGCAAACTACGTTATCCCTATGTACCCCTAATCTGCTGCCCCTAACACCGCCGACCCCTATATTATATTTATTAACCCCTAATCTGCCGCCCCCAACGTCGCCGCCACTTACCTACAATTATTAACCCCTAATCTGCTGACCGGACCTCACCGCTACTATAATAAAGTTATTAACCCCTAATCCGCCTCACTCCCGCCTCAATAACCCTATAATAAATAGTATTAACCCCTAATCTGCCCTCCCTAACATCACCAACACCTAACTTCAAGTATTAACCCCTAATCTGCCGAACGGACCTCACCGCTACTCTAATGAATTTATTAACCCCTAAAGCTAAGTCTAACCCTAAAACTAACACCCCCCTAAGTTAAATATAATTTTTATCTAACGAAATAAATTAACTCTTATTAAATAAATTATTCCTATTTAAAGCTAAATACTTACCTGTAAAATAAACCCTAATATAGCTACAATATAAATAATAATTATATTGTAGCTATTTTAGGATTAATATTTATTTTACAGGCAACTTTGTATTTATTTTAACCAGGTACAATAGCTATTAAATTGTTAATAACTATTTAATAGCTACCTAGTTAAAATAATTACAAAATTACTTGTAAAATAAATCCTAACCTAAGTTGCAATTAAACCTAACACTACACTATCAATAAATTAATTAAATAAAATACCTACAATTATCTACAATTAAACCTAACACTACACTATCAATAAATTAATTACATACAAATACCTACAAATAAATACAATTAAATAAACTAATTAAAGTACAAAAAATAAAAAAGAACTAAGTTACAAAAAATAAAAAAATAATTTACAAACATTATAAAAATATTACAACAATTTTAAGCTAATTACACCTACTCTAAGCCCCCTAATAAAATAACAAAGCCCCCCAAAATAAAAAAAATGCCCTACCCTATTCTAAAATAAAAATTTAAAAGCTCTTTTACCTTACCAGCCATTAAAAGGGCCTTTTGCGGGGCATGCCCCAAAGAATTCTGCTCTTTTGCCTGTAAAAAAAAAACCATACAATACCCCCCCCCCAACATTACAACCCACCACCCACATACCCCTAATCTAACCCAAACCCCCCTTAAATAAACCTAACACTAAGCCCCTGAAGATCTCCCTACCTTATCTTCACCACGCCTGGTATCACCGATCCGTCCAGAAGAGGTTCCAAAGTCTTCATCCAAGCACAATCGGGGGCTGAAGAGATCCATCATCCGGCTGAAGTCTTGATCCAAGTGGGGGCTGAAGAGATCCATCATCCGGCTGAAGTCTTTATCCAAGCGGGGGCTGAAGTGGTCCATCATCCGGCTGAAGTCTTCTATCAAGCGGCATCTTCAATCTTCTTTCTTCCGGATCCATCTTCATCCCGCCGACGCGGAACATCCATCCTGGCTGACAACTTCCCGATGAATGACGGTTTCTTTAAGGGACGTTATCCAAGATGGCGTCCCTCGAATTCCGATTGGCTGATAGGATTCTATCAGCCAATCAGAATTAAAGTAGGAAAATTCTGATTGGCTGATTGGATCAGCCAATCGGATTGAGCTTGCATTCTATTGGCTGTTCCGATCAGCCAGTAGAATGCAAGCTCAATCTGATTGGCTGATTGGATCAGCCAATCGGATTGAACTTGAATCTGATTGGCTGATTCCTAACTGTCATTCGTCGGGAAGTCATCGGTCAGGATGGATGTTCCGTGTCAGCGGGATGAAGATGGATCCGGAAGAAAGAAGATTGAAGATGCCGCTTGATAGAAGACTTCAGCCGGATGATGGACCTCTTCAGCCCCCGCTTGTATCAAGACTTCAGCCGGATGATGGATCTCTTCAGCCCCCGCTTGGATCAAGACTTCAGATGGATGATGGATCTCTTCAGCCCGATGATGGACCTCTTCAGCCCCCGCTTGGGCTTGGATGAAGAGTTCGGAGCCTCTTCTGGACGGATCGGTGATGCCCGGCGTGGTGAAGATAAGGTAGGGAGATCTTCAGGGGCTTAGTGTTAGGTTTATTTAAGGGGGGTTTGGGTTAGATTAGGGGTATGAGGGTGGTGGGTTGTAATGTGGGGGGGTATTGTATGTTTTTTTTTACAGGCAAAAGAGCAGAATTCTTTGGGGCATGCCCTGCAAAAGGCCCATTTAAGGGCTGGTAAGGAAAAGAGCTTTTCAATTTTTATTTTAGAATAGGGTAGGGCATTTTTTTATTTTGGGGGGCTTTGTTATTTTATTAGGGGGCTTAGAGTAGGTGTAATTAGTTTAAAATTGTTGTAATATTTTTATAATGTTTGTAAATTATTTTTTTATTTTTTGTAACTTAGTTCTTTTTTTATTTTTTGTACTTTAGTAAGTTTATTTAATTGTATTTATTTGTAGGTATTTGTATGTAATTAATTTATTGATAGTGTAGTGTGAGGTTTAATTGTAGATAATTGTAGGTATTTTATTTCATTAATTTATTGGAGTGTTAGGTTTAATTGTAACTTAGGTTAGGATTTATTTTACAGGTAATTTTGTAATTATTTTAACTAGGTAGCTATTAAATAGTTATTAACAATTTAATAGCTATTGTACCTGGTTAAAATAAATACAAAGTTGCCTGTAAAATAAATATTAATTCTAAAATAGCTACAATATAATTATTATTTATATTGTAGCTATATTAGGGTTTATTTTACAGGTAAGTATTTAGCTTTAAATAGGATTAATTTATTTAATAAGAAAGGGGA
Source organism: Bombina bombina (assembly GCF_027579735.1). Taxonomy (NCBI): domain Eukaryota; kingdom Metazoa; phylum Chordata; class Amphibia; order Anura; family Bombinatoridae; genus Bombina; species Bombina bombina. The sequence goes on from NC_069502.1 coordinate 629,766,322, forward strand.
GAGAGCAAAAGAGAGGGGGAGAGAGCAAAAGAGAGGGTAGAGAGAGAAAAAGAGAGGGGGAGAGAGAGAGAGTAAAAGAGAGGGGGAGAGAGAGAGCAAAAGAGAGGGGGAGAACACGCAAAAGAGAGGGAGAGAGAGCGCAAAAGAGTGGGGGAGAGGGAGAGAGAGCAAAAGAGAGGGTGAGAGAGAGAGCAAAAGATAGGGGTGGAGAGAGCAAAAGAGAAGAGGAGAGACAGAGCAAAAGAGAGGAGGTAGAGAGAGCAAAAGAGAGGGGGGAGAGAGAGAGCAAAAGAAAGAGGGGAGAGGGCAAAGGTGGGAGGGAGAGAGAGAGGGCAAAAGAGAGGGGGAGAGAATGAGCAATAGAGAGGGGGGAAGAGAGAGTACAAAAGAGAGGGGGAAAGAAAAAACCCTACATTGTTGCTAAAAAACCCTACACTGTTAACCCATAATCTGCCTCTACCCCATCACAAAAAACTATGGTATCAACCCCTAAACTGCCACACCTCCATTACAATAAAGCCCCCATGCAATTAACCTCTGAACCGCTACAATGCATATAAAACCCTACACCATTAACATTGTAACTGCTAACAACTCAAGGCCTCCTAAACTATCTCCTGCTAAGTTAGAAATAGAAATTACATAACATTAAAAAATACTTGAGATACAAATAATTACCTTCTAATGAAAAAAGCCTCCCCTAAAACCCCTAAAATCCTCTACAGTAAAACTAAAGCCGTCATAAAAAATAAAAAGCCACTTCTAAAAACCCGTATCCTAAAACAAAAGTACCCATAAAAAATAACAAATTCCCCATGCAAAATCTTAAAATAAAAATACTAGTGTTCCGTAATAAGCTCCAATAAAAAATCTGTTAAAAATGAAAACAAAAATCTTTTAAACATTGCACTAAAAAAAAAACTTATTTTCCCAGTCTGCAATCTTCTATCTCTAATCCATCTTCTTGATCTAAAGTAATCCACTGTAGTCCTCTTCTACTGTACTTTTCTGCTGTCCTCTTCTTGGTCTTCTCCCCTAATTTTCATGCAATGCCATCCTCTACTCTTGCGTAGTCAATTGTGCAAGAGCAAGGATAGTCAATCACACAGGTCAAACTAGTCTGGGGTGATTTTAGACTATCCTAGATAGGTTAAGATACAGTGGTCTGATGACCACTGATTCATAAATATCAGCTGCAGGCTTGTTCATGAAAAATTGAAATATGGATTTAAATTATTTCAGATTCTTCGATTTTTTTGTTTGTTTCTTAAGGATATAGGGGCCTATTTATGATGGAGCGAACATACATGATCCGATATAGTGGATCATGTTCGCTGCACATCGATAAATGCCAACAGCATACGCGCTCTGCATTTATCATTGCACCAGTAGTTCTTGTGAACTGCTGGTGCAATACCACCCCCTGCAGAATTGCGGCCAATCGGCTGCTAGCAGGGGGTGTCAATCAACCCAATCATATTCATCGATTTCTGTCCGCCGCCTCAGAGCAGGCAGACAGGTTATGGAGCAATAGTCTTTAGACCGCTGCTTCATAACTTCTGTTTCATACGGAGTTTGATAAATATGCCCTATAGACTATATTCATTAGAATTGCTCCTATAATATTATTTATTATTCAGGTTTATTGGTTCCTGAATAGGATGTTCTGTGGGGCTCAGTCAAAAACAGTAACAGAATCTCCTGTGTACACGCTACTTTTGTTGAACATCAACTTGTACACACAGTCTCTGCAGGAATAAACTTGTGTCCTGTTCCTGTTGAGATGAGATGTTGCTGAGACATTTTCAACAAAATGTCTGCCAACTGATGATGTAACTGTTGTGTCTGCTTTGATCTACCTGCCTTCCATTGTATTCAGACGTTAAGTGTTGCTGAATGTATATCATTGCTTTGTTTAGTATAAGTTTACAATAAACAGTGATATTTAATGTCACTTCAGATTACTCCTTTTGTTAGTATTATAAGGTATATTATGTAGACTTGTGCAAAACAGAATACTTTGTTTTGGACTAATCAATTGAAAAAAATATTCAGAAAAAAAATGTTTTTAGAATATTTGTGTGCTACTGAATATTCGTTAATATTTACTTTCATTTTTGTTAAAACAAATGTAAATGTTCTCTACTCCTGTCACTTTTGATACTTACCTGTAGTGTGCTTGGGAGCCACTCATCCTCTTTTACTTCATAGATTCCAAGGCTGTGCTAATGCTCCTATAAGCACAACAGATCCCTGCTCCTTTAGAGCAGTTGGTATCCGACCCTTCTTCAGAGAGTTCAGGGCCTAAATCTCCTATTTACATGGGGAGCTGTGTTAATAGAAAGAGCATTACAGTGGTTCTGAAATCTATAAAGAAAAAGAAAAATAGCATGGCTTCCCAGCAAGCTGCAGGTAATACACCTAGTTTAAAGAATAACTAATATACTCATGAATTATATTCGTTATTCTTTAAATTAGTCAGTGTACTGACATTCGTAATGAAATAAATGCTCATCCCTAATATTTGGAGGTCTCTTCGGAGTAAACAGAAATGCATTGTATTCCTGGTTTGATGTCAGCAACTCTGTATGTATTTCTCTATGCAAGATTTTAAATGAGACGTTTGTAGTTGAGCTTACTTTCTTTGTTGTACCTTGATTTTATTAAACTTCTCTTATAGAAATAATTTCTCTCATTAAAGGGACATTATAGTCAAAATAAAACTTGAATGGATTGAATAGATGCATGACATTTAGCCACCTGGCAGAAGTTTTTGTAACAATGTTTATAGCAATGTTATTCATTGTTGCAGATACTGCTGCCATAGACTGCTAAAGACATGTGCACATTCCTGAGCTCCAATTAGCCTACCTAGGTTTGCTCTTCAGCAATGGATACCAAGATAACAAAGCAAATTTGATAATAGAAGTAAATTGCAAACTAGTTTAAAGTTGCATGCTCTATCTGAATCATGAATATTTAGTATTGACTTCACTGTCCTTTTAATTGGGAATTTCATATAGTTACTGAAAAATGAGTGTTTGTTTTACTCAAACTGGACTATTATCTCCAGAAATATCAGCTTTTATTAATGTGAGGTTCTCATCTCCAAACTCCTCCCTGTCCATAAATAATTTAGAACTATGAGTAGTATTTCAGTCACTGCATCATGTTTGTATCCCATTGGAAAACCCGATGGCAGTTGCATATATCAATAATAAGTCTAGTAGACACAATGGTAATTCCTTAGAGATTTATATTATTTTCTGCCTTTTTTGGAAATTACTGGCTCAGATTTCCAATAATTTGTCTTTACTTATTTCTATTACCAAGGTCAAAATATTTCTGTTGGAATTCCACATTCTGAAAAAATTGAATTTTCTTCAAAATGGCATGGCTTTGGATTAAACAATTTCCATGCATTACCTTTATTTTCCTGCCAAAGTCTGATTTTACTTTATTTATCCTTTTATAGTGACAGAAAGGTCCAGAAAAGTTCCAGAGTTAATATAAAAGGACAGTCTAGTCAAAATTAAGCTTTCATTATTTAGCTAGGGCATGCAATTTTAAACAACTTTTCACTTTTATCATCAAATTTGCTTTGTTTTCTTTATATTCTTTGTTGAAAGCTAAACCTAGGTTGGCTCATATGCTAATGTCTAAGCCCTTGAAGGCCACCTCTTTCTACAATGCATTTGACAGTTTTTCACAGCTAGATGGCATTAGTTCATGTGTGCCATATAGATAACATTGTGCTCACACCCATGGAATTACTTACAAGAGGGAATTGATTGGCTAAAATGAGATTCTGTCAAAAGAACTGAAATAAGGGGGTAGAGGCTCTGCAAAGGCTTATATATAAGGTAAAGACAGAGGTAAAAATTATATTAATATAACTGTGTTGGTTATGCAAAACTGGGGAATGGGTAATAAACGGATTATCTCTCTTTTAAAGCAACAAAAATTCTGGAGTAGACTGTCCCATTAACCAAATTAATTTGCTCTGCCAGCCTATTATTTTGTAAATTCATGAAATAGCTGGTTATTTCTTAAGGCCTGGGCCCATTCCACTCTGCAAGGTCAAAGCTATCTTTCATGAGACATCAGTAGAACAGCTATTCAAGATGAAGGCATTGCTTTTCTTTTTATATTTTCATTAAATTTGGCAATTTTAATGTGTTAACAAAACTGCTAGCAGCATTTCAATACAAAGCTCTTACAGGATCTCATATTCACTAGTTTCCAACTTATAAATTGTTAAATGGTTGTATTAAGGTAAGAGGTAAAAAAAATAATCATATTTACTGCATTACATAGCACACACTTTATTTCATGCTTATACCTCTCACTTTGAGGTAAAACCTATTTCGCTATCATTATTCTAATAGATTCTTGCTTGTCTATGCATGAACAAACTAAGGAATGAAAATAAGGGGTACGTAATAAGGAGCATACCTCCTAAAACATCCAATATAATTTATTTATTTATTCCTAATGCCATATTCCCACCTCATATTGTTCCAATTCAAGCGTAAAGAAACTGATTTATCACAATGCATTTCTTGTTATCTATAATTTTCTATTGCATACATAATATGTGCAACCACACTTTTATTTCAAGCAAACATACCTTGTATGTAATTTTCATTTTATTTAGTTTGATAAAATACTTTTTTGCACATAAATCACTTATTTTTCTTAAAGTTGGAGCATCACAATATTATTGACATATCCAACACATGTTTTAATTTTTAAATTTAGCATTTATAGACAGGAATCTGAAAATTAAAAATGTTATTAAATGGATAGTAACTGAGAACGTTATACAAGTCAGGTTCCCTTTCTTTTATGCTACAGAATAATGTGTGGCAGATTATTAATAAAATAGCTAAATAAGATATTTGTACTAAACATGACTAAAATATAGATATTTTTCAACAAAGTATGGTAACACAATTCATTCATTCACATTTATTCTCTAAGGCCTAGATTTGGAGTTTTGTCGGTAACGAGCCAAAAATCTAACGCCCGCGTTTTTCTGGCCGCACCATAAAATTAACTCTGGTATTGAGAGTCCACATAAAGGCTGCGTTAGGCTCCAAAAAAGGAGCGTAGAGCATATTTAACGCAGCTTCAACTCTCGATACCAGAGTTGCTTACGCAAGGGGCCAGCCTCAAAAACGTGCTCGTGCACGATTCCCCCATAGGAAACAATGGGGCTGTTTGAGCTGAAAAAAAACCTAACACCTGCAAAAAAGCCGCGTTCAGCTCCTAACGCGCCCCATTGTTTGCTATGGGGAAACACTTCCTACGTCTGCACCTAACACTCTAACATGAACCCCGAGTCTAAACACCCCTAACCTTACACTTATTAACCCCTAATCTGCCGTCCCCGCTATCGCTGACCCCTGTATATTATTATTAACCCCTAATCTGCCGCTCCATAAACCGCCGCTACTTACATTATCCCTATGTACCCCTAATCTGCTGCCCCTAACATCGCCGACCCCTATATTATATTTATTAACCCCTAATCTACCCCCCTCAACGTCGCCTCCACCTGCCTACACTTATTAACCCCTAATCTGCCGAGCGGACCGCACCGCTATTATAATAAAGTTATTAACCCCTAATCCGATTCACTAACCCTATAATAAATAGTATTAACCCCTAATCTGCCCTCCCTAACATCGCCGACACCTAACTTCAATTATTAACCCCTAATCTGCCGACTGGAGCTCACCGCTATTCTAATAAATGGATTAACCCCTAAAGCTAAGTCTAACCCTAACACTAACACCCCCCTAACTTAAATATAATTTAAATCTAACGAAATTAATTAACTCTTATTAAATAAATTATTCCTATTTAAAGCTAAATACTTACCTGTAAAATAAATCCTAATATAGCTACAATATAAATTATAATTATATTGTAGCTATTTTAGGATTAATATTTATTTTACAGGCAACTTTGTATTTATTTTAACCAGGTATAATAGCTATTAAATAGTTAAGAACTATTTAATAGCTAAAATAGTTAAAATAATTACAAAATTACCTGTAAAAGAAATCCTAACCTAAGTTACAATTAAACCTAACACTAGACTATCAATAAATTAATTAAATAAACTACCTACAATTACCTACAATTAACCTAACACTACACTATCAATAAATTAATTAAATACAATTCCTACAAATAAATACAATTAAATAAACTAGCTAAAGTACAAAAAATAAAAAAGAACTAAGTTACAAAAAATAACAAAATATTTACAAACATAAGAAAAATATTACAACAATTTTAAACTAATTATACCTACTCTAAGCCCCCTAATAAAATAACAAAGCCCCCCAAAATAAAAAAATGCCCTACCCTATTCTAAAATAAAAAAGTTCAAAGCTCTTTTACCTTACCAGCCCTGAACAGGGCCCTTTGCGGGGCATGCCCCAAGAAGTTCAGCTCTTTTGCCTGTAAAAAAAAAACATACAATACCCCCCCCCAACATTACAACCCACCACCCAGAGTTTTGTCGTTAGATGTCTAACGCTCACTTCAGACACAACTCTAAATACCGGAGTTAGAAAGATCCCATTGAAAAGATAGGATACGCAATTTACGTAAGGGGATCTGCGGTATGGAAAAGTCGCGGCTGAAAAGTGAGCGTTAGACCCTATTTTGAGTGACTCCAAATACCGGCGGTAGCCTAAAACCAGCGTTAGGAGCCTCTAACGCTGGTTTTCACGGCTAACGCCAAACTCGAAATCTAGGTCTAAGTTTGAGTAACAGTTTCCATTTTAGTATAAGTGAGAGAATATAAATTACTCCTTTTGTTTTAATATAGGGTCCGAAGAAATGCTTTCTCAAGAAATTATGATTCATTTATGGTAATAAGGTCCATTCAAACTTTAATTTAAAATCTTCTGAACATATACAATCTTTTTTAGAATATTAATGACTGTGAATTTAAAATAGTGAATAAGATCGGGATTTAGTGTGTTGCACTTTCACAAGAATAATTTTGGCTGTGAAATGAGCCTTAAGCCTGAAGGGGCTGCCTTTTCCTGCATTCGACAGTGAATAGTATTAGAGAAAAGTATTGAAAGTTATTTTATTTTGGAAACAAATAGGATAGGGAGCAAACCCAGTATGCAATCACCTTATTGTTCATAAAAAATATGTTTAAATGTAGTCGTTACATTCTAAGGGTGTGAACATATACATAGCAATGAGTATTATGTGTACATGCTCGCCAATTTAAACCAAATGAGTGCTGGGTAGCTGTAGGAATAACCATAGCATACATATTAGTACTCTTAGATATAATACCGACATATTGATGGAGTTTGCTAGATATAGTACAAACAAATAATTTACATAATTTAACATATGAGCATATCGTATGTCATAAGGAACTCTCATTAAGCTCAGAGTAAAATGACGGGTGAGTACTAGAAAGCTGAAACCTAAGAAGCTACATAAATAATCAACCTGCTATAGCATAAACATAAAAAAAACTTTTGTTGAATACAATGCACACAAATATGTGATATAACAGTGTGTTAATTCAGTTTGTGCCAGAAAGCGTATTTATACCATGTGAGAGGTTATTAGTATATGAACAGGGTAGAGTAACATATATACAACAATATTGAAAATGCCATATTAGGCTACCTATGAGCCAGCAGAGATTCATAATATAGTATCATGCAAACAAAGAGTGGTGATTTTATGAGTCTCTCATATTATCAGATTACACTTCATAATAAGAGACTGAATAGATTTACTCTACCCTAGCATGTTAAACAAGCAGCATTGGTAATTGTTTTGTTTTCAGGAATACTAAGTTCAATGTGAAATATCATGGTGGACAGTAACACTCTTTTTGTAGTCGATGAATAAGTGTAAGTCAATCTAGGGGCTGGTTGATGTATCTTTGCCTGTAGTTGATGGCCACCAAGAAGCAGCAGCAATCTGTATTGTGGACAAAGAGGCTGTCTCCAAGTTACCTGATACCACTTCTAAGGCTACAGAGAACATCATGGACTTGATGTGTAGGTCCTTGTAATGACCACAAACTTTCAACGGTGGTTGAGTGCTGGGGAGTATAGCCCAATTGTGTCTCATAAGTTACAAGTCTACCCAGCCACGTATTGTCATCACTAGGCAGTCTTTGTACCCCAAGAAAGCTCTGGTAGATTAGCTGGCAGGTAAGGGCTATAAGCGGTCCTCACGCCCATATAGACACTCTATTACTCTGAGGTATATCTGTCAGTGACGTTACATTTAGAATTTTATATAGCACATCCAAATGCAAATCGTGTGGCTTATTGTTAGTGTTCAGTTCCTTACCAGCATCTGGAATATTGATCTCCCGGACCTCCTTTATGTCGCCACGTGGTAAAACAAGCGCTGGTTTTGTTAGTAAAGATGGCGGCTGCCGGGGTTCCAGGTCACCTTCTTTACTATTACACTTTGTCACACGAGCAGTTTGGGCACCTGAAAAAGGTGGTGTGGGTAGCGGGAGAGCTAAAAGCCTCAACTACTGCATCCAGAAGTGCCTCACTGCAGTAATCCAACACCTCGATGATCCGACTCAGAACAAACGCAGCCATGTCTTCACACATTCAATATTGATCCTGGAGGTATTGGGGCCAAAATCCAGAAACGGAAAACTCTGCAATCAGGCCGAAGTGAGTTAGGCACTGTCTAGAGGCTGTTCAGTTCCACGTGCACTATGTAGAGATGGGAGGTAAGATGGCGGCTTTCATGGGCTATTATATGATCCCAAAGCAGTTCTGCAGCGGCAGGTATTAGAAGTTGTATGGGTCATTCTTTAGTACCTGATATGCCCGGAGAGGTAGATGGTGTTGGTAGCTTACATAAGGAGTGCCCAAGAAGGTCCATCTTCCAGCACTGCAAAATAATCAGTCTGACTGAAGCTCCTTTGGTCACTACAAACAGCAGTGAGGTTCTGCAAAAATGACTAATTGTGTGCTGTAGTTAGGCTTTTGTGTGGAAGAAGGGTAATTAAAGTTATTGCTAGCAAACTAAAGCTCTGTATGAGGTTATTTAGCTAATATAGAATGGGAGCTCAGTTCTTCTGCATCCAGTAAGCTCCATAATTAGCTCCACCCCCTCAAAATATTTATACTTTTAAGATTTTAGAAGCACTAAGATTGCTTCCTTTATTAATGTTCTTCAATCCCTTATAATGCATCACCTCTGCATTTCTACTCAAGCTATTCCAGCACCAAGTCATTAGTGCAGAGCATTATAGTAGAGTCCTGTGGTGATTTAGGTAAACAAATGTACAACCCCAATTCCAAAAAAGTTGTGACAGTATGAAAAATGCAAAACAACAAATTTGAAAATTAAATTCACCCTGTACTAAATTGAAAACACATTATTGAGACATTTTTAAAAATAATTATTGGTTATTTGTAGAGCGCCAACAGATTCCGCAGCACTATAAACATAGATGGTATACAAGGTAGCATTTATAGGGATCAAATGGGTAGAGGGCCCTGCCGAGAGTTGCACTGTTGTAGTAAGCTCTTATGAAGGTGATCTGCAAACCGTTTGGCTCTTAAGCTTACATGCTATGGGTGTTTGTGGTGGATTGCAATAGAGGAGAGGAACTGGTATTAGGAAAGGTTAGTATAGGTTGTATGCATACCTGAACAGTAGAGTCTTTAGGGAGTGCTTGAAGCTTTCAAAATAGGGAAAAGTCTTGTGGAGAGAGGCAGAGAATTCAACAAGATGGGGGCCAGTGTGGAGAAGTCCTGTAAATAGGAATATGAGGAAGTAACAAGAGAGGAGGAGAGTAGGAGGTCATGAGCAGAGCAAAGGGAATGAGAGGTAAAGTATCTGGAGACATGGTCTGAGATATAGGGGGAGGAGTGCAGTTGAGGGATTTGTATATCAGAGTCAGAATTTTGTGTTTAATCCTGGAGGCAAGAAGTGAAAGGATTGGCAGAAAGGTGCAGCAGATGAAAAGTGATGTGTAAGAAAGATGAGCCTGGCAGAGGCATTCATTATGGATTATAAAGGAGCTAGGCGAAAGCTAGGGAGACCAGAGAGGACAGAGTTGCAGTAGTTGAGGCAGAAGGATGAGAGAGTGGATTAAAAACCTTAGTTGGGTCTTGTGTAAGGAAATGTCTAATTTTACAGATGTTTTTAAGGTAGAAGTGGCAGGATTTAGCCAAAACCTGAATGTGAGGAGTGAAAGGAAGATCTGAGTCAAGTTTGACCCCAATACATCGGACATGAGGGGTAGGTGTAATGATGAATTTGTTGACAGTTATAGAGAGATGTGGGGTGGAGATTTTAAAAGAAGAAGGGAAAATAAGGAGCTCAGTTTTAGAGAGATTAAGTTTAAGGTAGTGAAAGGACATTCAGGAAGAGATGTGAGAAAGACAGTAAGTGACAAGGGTTAGCAAGGAAGGAGATAGGTCTGGAGCAGAGATGTAGATTTGGGTGTCGTCGGCATACAAATGATATTGAAACCCGTGGGACTTTATTAGGGAACCTAATGATGACGTGTAGATTGAGAAGAGAAGGGGAAGGATGACAGAGCCTTGTGGTACCCCAACAGAAAGTGGTAATGGGGCAGAGGAAGCCTCAGAGAAGGCTACACTAAAGGTACGGTTATACATACATAATATAGTAACATAGTAGATGAGGTTGAAAAAAGACCTAAGTCCATTGAGTTCAACCTATACAAATCTAAAATATATACAAAAAACTCCAGTTAAGCTTAAATAATCCCACTAAAAGGTGACCCATTTAATACTAGCAATCATATCCATTAAATTTGTTTATAGACAGAAATGTATCCAAATACTTTTTAAATGTATATAGGGTATTGGCATTCACTACCTCCTTTGGTAAAGTTCCACAATTTTATTGCTCTTACAGTGAAAAAAATGTTTCCATTGCAGGAGATTAAATCTCCTTTCCTCCAACCTTAAATTATGACCTCTGGTCACAAACAATTTTCTTGGAACAAACAGAGCTTCTGCCATCTCTGTATATGGGCCTTGAATATATTTATATAAAGTAATCATGTCACCTCTTAAGCACCTTTTTTCTAATGAAAACAGACCCAGTTTGGCTTGCCTCTCCTCATAGGTTAAATTCTCCAATCCCCTTATTAGCTTTGTGGCTTTCCTCCCTTGAGTCAATGCCTCTTTTAATACATGCTAGTATCTTATTAGCCTTTGAAGCTGCTGCCCTGCATTGTGCACCCATCATCCCTTTCCTCCTGTGTTTGGCTAAGTCTTGTCCCATTTAAATAATACGTTGACTGCTTATTTTTACTTCCAAAATGTAGAACCTTGCATTTTCCCATATTAAATCTCATTTTCCATTTACCTGCCCATACTTCTAATTTTTGCAGGTTCCTTTGTAACGAAAGTTCATCCTGTGCTGACCTAATGACCTTACTTAACTTAGTATCATCTGCAAAAATAGAGATGTCGCTATTTAATCCTAGCTCCGGGTCATTTATAACAATATTAAAAAGAATAGGACCCAGCACTGATCCCTGGGGTACTCCACTGATTACCTTTGTCCAATCTGAGTATGATCCATTTACTACTACTCATTGCTCCCTATCTTTTATCCAGTTATTTATCCATAAACTAACATTTTCAGCTATTCCCAGTCCCTTAATTTTGTGCATTCATCTCTCATGTGGCACTGTATCAAACACCTTTGCAAAATCTAAGTATATCACATCAACTGATTCCCCTTTATCTATATTTGTACTTACTTCCTCATAGAATCTAATTAGATTAGTTTGACATGATATATTTATCATAAAACCATTCTGATTAGAACTCATAATCTTGTTTACACCAATATGCTCATCAATATAATTCCTTATAATCCCTTCAAATATCTTCCCCACTATTGATGTCAGACTAATTGGTCTATCGCTTCCTGGATCATCCCTACTTCCCTTTTTGAAGAGTGGCACCACATCAGCTTTACACCAATCCTTGGGTACCATGATTGAGGATAATGAGTCTTGAAAAATAGTAGAGTAGAGTTTTGTCTATAACAGTGCTAAATTCCCTTAACACCCTTGGGTGTATTCCATCTGGGCCTGGAGTTTTATTTACCTTAATATTATCCAATTTGTATCCTCTATACATAACCCAATTAATAGTATGGGCTGGCATGTTCTATTTTGTTCCAAAGTATTATCCAATGGTTCCTCTCTTTGTGTATACTGAAGAAAAAAACTGGTTTAGTATCTCAGCCTTCTCCCTGTCACTGTTAATCATGCTACCCTCCCCGCATTTTAATGTACCTATATTGTCTTTCTTAGATTTTTTGCTATTTAAGTACTTAAAGAACCTTTTAGGGTTAGATTTAGAATCCTTTGCAATTAATTTTTCATTTTCAATTTTGGCTAACAGGTAAGAAAAGAACCACGGGAGAACTGTGTCTCAAATGCTGAAGGATTGGAGGGTTTGGAGAAAAAGAGGGTGGTCAACAGTATCAAAGGCTGCAGACAGATCAAGGAGGATAAGCAGAGAGTAGTAGCCTTTGGATTTTGCTGTACGTGGGTCGTTGGTAACCTTAACGATTGCTGACTCTGTGGAGTGATGGGGAGAAATCTAGATTTCAGTGGATAAAGAGGGAGTGTAATGTAAGGAAATTGGATAGGCATGCATGTACTAGCTTTTCAAGAAGCTTTGAGGCAATAGGGAGTAGGGAATTAGGGCAGTACTTGGATGGGGGGGTTGGATCGAGAGAAGGATTTTTGAGAATTGGTATGACCAGTGCATGTTTTAGAGATGAGAGAACTATACCAGTGCTGAGGGAGAGGTTGAGGGGATGGGGTCAAGGGGACAGGTAGTGAGGTGAGAGCGCAGTATAAGTGCAGAAACTTACCCCCTCAAAAGAAATAGCTTTTGAGGGGGTGAGAAACATTATTTGATGTTTTACTTTGTGAATTTAATGTATTTTTGAAAATATACACTCATTTCAAATCTGATGACTGCAACACATTCCAAAAAAGTTGTGACAGTCAACTGTTTACCCCTGGGTAACATCACCTTTTCTTTTAATAACACTTAATAAGCGTTTGGGCACTGAAGACATCAGTTGATTAAGTTTAGCAAGCAGATTTCCCCCCATTCATCAATTATGCATGTTTCCAGCTGCACAACTGTACGGGGCCTTCATTGCCTTATTCATAATGTGCCACACATTCTTACTCGGAGACAGGACAGGACTGCAGGAATTCCATGCTAGCACTCGCACTCTCTGTTTACCCAACCATCCGGGCATTGTGGTTTAGCATTGTCCTGCTGGAAAATTCAGTGACATCCCTGGAAAAGATTACATCTGGATGGCAACATATTTTGCTCCAATATGACCCCCCCCCCCCAATACCATGACAGATGCTGGCTTTTGGATCTGACGCTGATTACAGGGAAAACATCTGCTTTTTTCTCCAAAAACTAATTGAAATGTTGATTCATTGGACCACAAAACATGATTCCACTGTGCTACTGTCCATCTCAGATGAGACCGAGCCAAGAGAAGTCATCAGCGCTTCTGGACAGTAATGATGTATGGCTTCTGCTTTAAATAGTAAAGCCTTAACTTGCATCTATGTATACAGCGGGAAATGATGTTGACTGACAAAGGTTTACCAAAGTATTCCTGAGCCCATGTTGTGAGATGTGTCCACTTTGTATACTAGCATCCCTCATGAGAGAGGAGTCTCTGTAATAAGAGAAGAGTACTCAAAAGGGGAACTAGATACAGCACAAATAGAGTTTATTGTAAACTGTATCTATTTCATTCTTACACATAATTATTTTTTATTTGAGGGTAGATTTTACAAACAGATTTAAGGCACAGCGATGGGGATTACCTTTGCCCCATCCTATGCTAATTTATTTATGTCTAGTTTTGAAAATAATAAAATCTGGACCAATAACCCATTTATATCTAATATAATACATTATCATTGTTTTATTGATGACATTATAATGGTATGGCAAGGAACACCTAGCGATATTGATAAATTAATAGAATACATGAATAGTAATAATATAATAATATAATCTCAAATTTACGTATCAGTTCTCTCATGACAGTATAGATTTTTTGGATCTTACACTATTTAATTATAGTGATTGCAATAAGGTGGCAGTAAAAAAATTTTTGGAAAAATACGGACAGGAATGGCTTACTGAATGCCCATAGTGGACACCTCAAAAGATGAAAAGATAATATTCCTTTAGCGGAATAAAGCCATCGTTTACTTATCTGGCAACTCATTAACTCATCTCAAGAGTTAATTAGAAATCATCCAATCACAGTGTTTCAGATCTTAACACCTCAATGAATGGCTGATAGACATTAGGGTGAGCTTACAGTTCAAGACAAAAAGCCCAACTCACAGATACAAGGGGCTCTCCACTTCCTGGTCCTGGCTGGAAGCTCAGCAATTTTTTTTTTCTGAATGAAAGAGATCTATTGTATGTTGGCTGACACACTCTTTACTTTTGGCTAAACTAACAAAATACATTTTCCTGCTAAAACTGTTTGCCTGTTTACCTGTGGACTAAAATATTTTTGGGATTGGACACAGAGGGAACTTCCATCTTGCCCAGATATAATTAAGGCTTGGAAAGCATACATTGGTGGGAAGTAAACGAGCTATTTAAATTTATTTAGGCATTTATTGCATTTAAAATCCTCATTAAGAAAGACATTATTAGAAATAGCAAGTAAAGGATAGGATGGAGCACCAACGATTGTGTTAAAATAAAACACATTTATTTGTTATCCATTAAAAATAAAATTGGTAATAACAGGAAACAAGGTGGTAATGCCCTAACAGGAGTCAGCTCGTACAGCTGAGCTGACATGTTTCGGCTTGTTGCCGTTATCAAAGCTGCTAAATTGCGTGGGACTAGCCCCGCCTTTAAAAACTGAGTGGTTGACTCCTATTGGGCAATAGCACAAAACACTATATAACATATTCAGAGCTCATTAACCCTTATGTGAATCTATTTTAGTAAACCTGGATCTGTCTAATCTAGTGTTTGTGTTTCTCAAGTGTCCTAAAACTCCCCCACCTAAGACAAGGAGGTCATTCAAAACAAGCTATTGTCCACTCTGTGGTAAGCTCTATGGGTACCCTTACAAAGTGTGGTACCCTGCGGTCATAACGCTCATAAAATAGAGTGTTCTGTATATCCTCCCTTGTCATGAATTCATAAATAATAGCTTCCTCACTCATAACAAGGCTATGTATAGAGTGTGTGTATCAGCTCCTATGTATTTATTGTAACACACTAATAGGATGGCTAACTTGCTGATTCTACACAATAGGGGGCTTCATGCACACTCTAAGACAGTCATTTATTGTGGCGTCATATTGAGCAAGAATAATTACTTAGCTATATGCAATCTCCCCTATCTTGGACTAACCTACAGTGGCTGCCTGACCTGTAATGAGGTTGTGTACAGTGTATTTGATATGTTAACTCCTATATATTTGTGATATTTATTGTACTATGATGTAGCTAGTGCAACACACTATTAAAGTGGCTGAATGGCAAATTCTTCAAAATTGGGGGTTTCATGGACAGACTAAGAAGATCATTTATTGAGACATCTTATTGAATAGGTGGTTGCTTAGTAGTGGAAAAAGTTTTAAATATACCTTGTACATAACATTAATGCTTCCATAATTTGAGCTCACTAGAAAATACAAAATTTTGCTCATTCTCATACCTAGCCTTGTGTATATCAACTGTTTATCTGTGATGTACTTATACCAGGGGTCTAACATCCCCAAAAGTTTCCAAAGGGAATGGTTAGAATATTAGAACAAGATCCCACTGCGGAGTACAAGAGAGAGGAAGGGAGTAAAGGAGATAGGGAAAAGTATAGGGGATGGTTTAATTCACCAGACCCTATCTACTACTCCCAATAATTAATCAGATCATACATTGAGTTCAAACCAAGGGAGTGTCTTGTTTTTAGTGTAAAGATCCAAAAGATCTCACGTTCGGCTAACAATTTGTCCCTGTCGCCCCCTCTTGGTGGTGTCAGAACTCTTTCTATGCACGTCCAACGGAAGGTGTCCGCGCTTTTCCCATGGACATTAGAAAAATGCTGGACCAAAGGTGTACCAATTTTAAAACTGGAAAGGTGCTCCCTAATGCGAGACCTGACCTCCCTTGTGGTGAGGCCTACATATATATTACTTATTACAGGCCACACAGGAGACGAGGTATATAGTGTATGTTGATCTGCAATTGAGACAAATATTTTTCAGGAACACCTCTCCCGTAAACAATGAGCTGAACTGGCTCCCTGTCTGGACCTTTTCACAAGCAACACACTCTCTATTATGGCATTTGAACATCTCTTTCTGTGTGAGCCAAGATGACTCATGTTCTTTATTTTTACTGATTTTTCTGAGTGCCACTATGTTGCCTATTGTTTTATTATGCCTATATGAGAAATGGCAAGACCTGAAAGACAGGTCCGCCAAATCTTCATCAGCCTTGAGCATGGGCAAATGCTTTCTGATTACATCACAGATCTGTGTGTATTGTTCCGAATGTTCCGTTACAAAAAAGAGGTCATCCCTAGTGCTTCCCACTTTTTTGGTATTCTTTACCTTGGGGCACAGGAGATTTTTTCTATCCATTTGTCTGACCTCTTCCATAGCCAAACCCACCTGGTTTTTGTGGTAGCCCCTATCCTGTAACTTTTTCGACAGTTTCTTAGCTTCATTCTCAAAGTCGGTTTCCACAGAACAATTCCGTTTCAGCTGGGTAAATTGTCCCTTGAGAATACCTTTGAAAACACTTTTGGGGGGCAACTTCTGGCGTGCAACAGTGTATTGCCCAATATGGGTTTCCTGTATGCTGTAGTACATATTTTCTCGCCAGCAACCCCCCAAAGTGTAACATCAAGATAATTGATGTTAGTAAGACTAAATTCAAAGGTAAAACCCAAGCCGAGGTCATTGTTGTTCAAAAAAACCCACAAAGGCAGTGAGTTCATTCTCATCGCCCTTCCATATGAATAGGAGGTCATCAATAAACCTCCTATAAAACACTATCCTCGAGCTGAGGGGGCTTCCACCTCCATAGATGTGGTCCTTTTCCCACCAACCCATGTAGATGTTGGCGTACGAGGGGGCAAACTTTTCCCCTATCGCAGTCCCACACATTTGGAGGTAGTACACCCCCTCAAACTCAAAGTAGTTATGGGACAACAGGAATTCGGCCACTCAGATGACAAACTCACAGTAGTCACTATCCTCTCCATGATATTTGTTAAGAAAATAAGAGAGGGCAAGTAAGTCCTTAGCATGTGGAATAGAGGAGTAGAGCGCTTTCACATCTACTGTAAGCCAGATGTAATCCTCCTTCCACTCAATATTCTCAAGAAACTTTAAAATATGCATTGTGTCCCTCACAAAGCTCCACAGTTCTGGAACCATTGGCTGCAGAATCTGATTGAGCCATTCCGAAGTATGCTCCAGAAACGAGCCAATGCCACTCACAATGGGTCTACCAACCACATTGTCAAGTGACTTGTGGACTTTCAGTAGATGGTTGAAAATCAGGGGTTGTGGGGTTAGTTACCAATAAGTAATTGGCAGTTTCTTCATCAATGAAGCCAGCCTCCATACTATCATCTATTAAGCTTTCTAGCTTCCTTTTGAAAAGATTAGTAGGGTCTGAATTCAGAACCCTGTAATCTTTGATATTATGTAGCTGTCTGTGTGCTTCACTGATGAAATCAGATCTATAAGAGCCTCTCTCTCCCCCACAGTGAGGTTTTGTTTACTCCTTATCTCTGAATAATATATCTTGTTGAGATCAGCTTCAACCCTATTTTGGAACATTTCAATGATGGGTCCCCTAGTATGTATAGGGTAAAATATGGAGGGGATATTCCTATTCACTTTGGGGACACCTGTCAGCCGTGTCTGACATAAGAAGCTACTGGCATAGAACGGCATAGAACAGCTGTGCATTATACTGTTTTCACAGTGAGGGTATTCATTTTTGTAATTATTAGAAATAGGCCTGATTAGAGTCTAGGCCTATTTTATATGTGACTGTTCTAATAATCTATTTCAATAAATATATTATTTAGGAACTAAATTAATTTAGTGAGAAACAGGGTGTGATTTTATAGATATTGTTTACTTAATTTTAATTTATTATCAAGCAAATTTTGGGTGTTATATTACATTTTAGTTAACTTGTATTCTCTAAGGACAAGTCTTGTTAAATTGTTATAGAGTTTTTATCTGTTTTATTGGTTATAAATATTTATTTTGGATCTGATAATCAGATGATATATTCATCATTGGTTTGTGGCACATATTAATATCTTGTTAATGTTTAATTAATCTGTATATAGTGTATCATAACTGAATCCTTATTACTTCACAAATATGATTCGCTGTGTTTAATAATATTTCACCTGATCAGAACTTAGTAATATTTTAATTGTGATTGAATATTAATATTGATAATTGACAATAATTTTTATTATTGCTATTAATTATTAATATTCATAATCAACACATTCAACAACAAGTTTGTTGGGGTAAAAAAACTATTTTGTTCTCTTTAAATTATAAATATAATTATATTTTCTGTAGCTGTAAACAAGAGCTAAAATTATTTAAAAACTTGTGTATTTAATAAAATGTTAGTTTAAACTATATATTCATATATCAAACCTGTGTATTTGGTAAAATATTTAGATTTTCTCCAACATTGGTGTGTCCGGTCCACGGCGTCATCCATTACTTGTGGGAATATTCTCTTCCCCAACAGGAAATGGCAAAGAGCACAGCAAAAGCTGTCCATATAGCCCCTCCTCAGGCTCCGCCCCCCAGTCATTCTCTTTGCCGCTCTGAACAAGTAGCATCTCCACGGAGATGGTGAAGAGTATGTGGTGTTTAGTTGTAGTTTTTTATTCTTCTATCAAAAGTTTGTTATTTTGAAATAGTACTGGTATGTGCTATTTACTCTGAAACAGAAAGAGATGAAGAGTTCTGTTTAAAAGAGGAGTATGATTTTAGCAGCAGTAACTAAAATCAATTACTGTTCCCACGCAGGACTGTTGAGCCCAGAGAACTTCAGTTGGGGGGAACAGTTTGCAGACTTTTCTGCTCAAGGTATGACTAGCCATTTTTCTAACAAGACTGTGTAATGCTGGAAGGCTGTCATTTTCCCTCATGGGGATCGGTAAGCCATTTTCTTAGACTCAGAAAGAATAAAGGGCTTATTATGGGCTATTAACTGGTGGACACTCTTAAGGGCTAAATCGATTGTTTATTTAAGTTGTTATTTAAAGTTTGAAGTGGATTTCACACTTTTTATTATTTGGGGAAGTTTTTATCGCCAGGCACTAGTTAAGACACCTTCCCAGTCAGGAAGGGCATTTCACTGTAGTAGGCAGAGCCTCATTTTCGCGCCATTATTGCGCAATTACTTTTGAGTGCAGTGCATGCAGCTGCATGTGAGAGGGTCTGGTATCCACTGAAAATGTTCCTAGAAGGCTTGAATTGGTATCGTATACCCCCCTGGGATAGGTGAAGTCGCAACAAAGGCTGTGGCTGGGACTGTAGTGGGGTTAAAATTGCAAACGGCTCCGGTTTCCGCATTTTAAGGGTTAACAGCTTGAAAATTGAGGTGCAATACTTTGAATGCATTTAGACACTGTGGTGAAAATTTGGTAAAGATTGGATAATTCCTTCATAGTTTTTCACATATTCAGTAATAAAGTGTGCCCTGTTTAACATTTAAAGAGACAGTAATGGTTTTGTTTAAAAACGGTTTTTGTGCTTTATTAACCAGTTTAAGCCTGTTTAACATGTCTGTACCTTCAGATAGATCATGTTCTGTATGTATGGAGGCCAAGGTCGTCCCCCCTTCAAATGTATGTGATAATTGTGCCATGGCTTCCAAACAAAGTAAGGACAGTACTGTCACATTTAGTAAGGTTGCCCAGGATGATTCCTCAGATGAAGGAAGCAGGGATAGTTCTACATCCTCTCCTTCTGTGTCTATACCAGTTATGCCCGCGCAGGCGACCCCTAGTACTTCTAGCGCGCCAATGCTTGTTACTATGCAACAATTGACGGCAGTAATGGATAACTCCATAGCTAATATTTTATCCAAAATGCCAGCATTTCAGAGAAAGCGCGATTGCTCAGTTTTAAACACTGTAGAGCAGGAGGGCGCTGATGATAATTTATCTGTCATACCCTCACACCAGTCTGAAATGGCAGTGAGGGAGGGTTTGTCAGATGGAGAAATTTCTGATACAGGAAGAATTTCTCAGCAAGCAGAACCTGATGTTGTGACATTTAAATTTAAATTAGAGCATCTCTGCACATTTTTTAAGGAGGTGCTATCTACTCTGGATGATTGTGACAATCTGGTCATTCCAGAAAAATTGTGCAAGATGGACAAGTTCCTAGAGGTCCCGGTGCACCCTGATGCTTTTCCGATACCTAAAAGGGTGGCGGACATAGTGAATAAGGAGTGGGAGAAGCCAGGCATACCTTTTGTCCCTCCTCCTATATTTAAGAAATTGTTCCCCATGGTCGAACCCAGGAAGGACACATGGCAAACAGTCCCTAAGGTCGAGGGGGCAGTTTCTACACTAGCCAAACGCACGACCATTCCCATTGAGGACAATTGTGCTTTCAAAGATCCTATGGATAAAAAATTGGAGGGTTTGCTTAAAAAGATTTTTGTACAGCAAGGTTACCTCCTTCAACCTATTTCGTGCATTATTCCTGTCACTACAGCGGCGTGGTTCTGGTTCGAGGAACTGGAAAAGTCGCTCAGTAGGGAGACTCCATATGAGGAGGTGATGGACAGAATTCACGCACTTAAGTTAGCTAATTCCTTTATTTTAGACGCCGCTGTGCAGTTAGCGAGATTAGCGGCGAAAAATTCAGGGTTTGCAATTGTGGCGCGTAGAGCGCTCTGGCTAAAGTCTTGGTCGGCGGATGTATCTTCCAAGACAAAATTGCTTAATATCCCTTTCAAAGGTAAGACCCTTTTTGGGCCAGAATTGAAAGAAATTATTTCAGACATCACTGGGGGAAAGGGCCATGCCCTCCCACAAAATAGGCCTTTCAAGGCTAAGAATAAGTCCAATTTTTGTTCCTTTCGCAATTTCAGGAACGGACCGGCTTCCAACTCTGCAGCCTCTAGACAAGAGGGTAACGCTTCCCAGACTAAACCAGCTTGGAAATCAATGCAAGGCTGGAACAAGGGTAAACAGGCCAAGAAGCCTGCTGCTGCTACCAAAACAGCATGAAGGGGTAGCCCCCGATCTGGGACCGGATCTAGTAGGGGGCAGACTCTCTCTCTTTGCTCAGGCTTGGGCAAGAGATGTTCAGGATCCCTGGGCACTAGAAATAGTCTCTCAGGGTTATCTTCTAGAATTCAAGGAACTACCCCCAAGGGGAAGGTTCCACATGTCTCACTTATCTTCAAACCAAATAAAGAGACAGATATTCTTAAATTGTGTAGAAGACCTATTAAAGATGGGAGTGATCCACCCAGTTCCAACTGTGGAACAAGGTCAGGGGTTTTACTCAAATCTGTTTGTAGTTCCCAAAAAAGAGGGAACTTTCAGACCAATTCTGGATTTAAAAATTCTAAACAAATTTCTCAGAGTTCCATCGTTCAAAATGTAAACCATTCGAACAATTTTACCTACAATCCAGGAGGGTCAATATATGACTACCGTGGATTTAAAGGATGCGTATCTACATATTCCTATCCACAAATATCATCATCAGTTCCTAAGGTTCGCCTTTCTGGACAAACATTATCAGTTCATGGCTCTCCCATTCGGACTAGCCACTGCTCCCAGAATTTTCACAAAGGTGCTCGGGTCCCTTCTAGCGGTTCTAAGACCAAGGGGCATTACAGTGGCACCTTATCTGGACGACATTCTAATTCAATCGTCGTCTCTTTCGAAGGCAAAGGCTCATACAGACATTGTTCTAGCCTTTCTCAGATCTCAAGGGCGGAAGGTGAACGTAGAAAAGAGTTCCCTGTCTCCGTCGACAAGAGTTCCCTTTTTGGGAACAATAATAGATTCTTTAGAAATGAAGATCTTCTTGACAGAAGTCAGAGAGTCAAAGCTTCTAAACGCTTGTTAAGTTCTTCACTCTATTCTGCAGCCTTCCATAGCTCAGTGCATGGAAGTAGTAGGGTTGATGGTTGCAGCAATGGACATAGTTCCTTTTGCTCAAATTCATCTAAGACCATTACAACTGTGCATGCTCAAGCAGTGGAATGGGGACTATACAGACTTGTCTCCAAAGATTCAAGTAGACCAGATAACCAGAGACTCACTCCGTTGGTGGTTGTCCCAGGATCACCTGTCTCAGGGAATGAGTTTCCACAGACCAGAGTGGGTCATTGTCACGACCGACGCCAGTCTATTAGGCTGGGGCGCGGTCTGGGATTCCCTGAAAGCTCAGGGTTTATGGTCTCGGGAAGAGTCTCTTCTCCCGATCAACATCCTGGAACTGAGAGCGATATTCAATGCTCTCTGGGCTTGGCCTCAACTAGCGAAGGCCGGATTCATAAGATTCCAGTCAGACAACATGACGACTGTAGCTTACATCAACCATCAGGGAGGAACAAGGAGTTCCTTCGCGATGAGAGAGGTATCCAAAATCATCAGATGGGCGGAGGATCACTCCTGCCACCTATCTGCAATCCACATCCCAGGAGTAGACAACTGGGAGGCGGATTATCTGAGTCGTCAGACTTTCCATCCGAGGGAGTGGGAACTCCACCCGGAGGTGTTTGCCCAGTTGACTCAATTATGGGGCATTCCAGACATGGATCTGATGGCGTCCCGTCAGAACTTCAAGGTTCCTTGCTACGGGTCCAGATCCAGGGATCCCAAGGCGACTCTAGTGGATGCATTAGTGGCGCCTTGGTCGTTCAACCTAGCTTATGCGTTTCCACCGTTCCCTCTCCTTCCCAGGCTTGTAGCCAGGATCAAACAGGAGAAGGCCTCTGTGATTCTGATAGCTCCTGCGTGGCCGCGCAGGACTTGGTATGCAGACCTGGTGAATATGTCATCGGCTCCACCATGGAAGCTACCTTTGAGACAGGATCTTCTAGTACAAGGTCCATTCGAACATCCAAATCTAGTTTCTCTGCAGCTGACTGCTTGGAAATTGAACGTTTGATTTTATCCAAGCGTGGGTTTTCAGATTCAGTGATAGATACTCTGGTCCAAGCCAGAAAACCGTGACTAGAAAGATTTACCATAAAATATGGAAAAGATATATCTGTTGGTGTGAATCCAAGGGATTCTCCTAGAGTAAGATTAAAATTCCTAAGATCCTCTCCTTTCTCCAAGAAGGTTTGGATAAGGGATTGTCAGTGAGTTCTCTAAAAGGACAGATTTCTGCTTTATCTGTCTTGTTACACAAAAGACTGGCAGCTGTGCCAGATGTACAAGCTTTTGTACAGGCTTTGGTCAGAATCAAGCCTGTTTACAGACCCTTGACTCCTCCTTGGAGTCTAAATTTAGTTCTTTCAGTTCTTCAAGGGATTCCGTTTGAACCCTTACATTCCATAGATATCAAGTTACTATCTTGGAAAGTTCTGTTTTTGGTTGCCATTTCTTCTGCAAGAAGAGTTTTGGAATTATCTGCTTTGCAGTGTAATACACCCTATCTGGTGTTCCATTCAGATAAGGTCTTTTTGCGTACTAAGCCTGGTTTTCTTCCGAAGGTTGTTTCCAACAGGAATATTAACCAGGAAATAGTTGTTCCTTCTCTGTGTCCGAATCCAGTTTCAAAGAAGGAACGTTTGTTACACAATTTAGATGTAGTTCATGCTTTAAAGTTCTATTTAGAAGCAACTAAGGATTTTAGATAAACCTCATCTTTGTTTGTCGTTTACTCTGGTAAGAGGAGAGGACAAAAAGCTACGGCTAACTCTCTTTCTTTCTGGCTGAAAAGCATTATCCGATTGGCTTATGAGACTGCCGGACGGCAGCTTCCTGAACGAGTCACAGCTCACTCCACTAGAGCTGTGGCTTCCACATGGGCCTTCAAGAACGAGGCTTCTGTTGATCAGATATGTAAGGCAGCGACTTTGTCTTCTCTGCACACTTTTGCCAAATTTTACAAATTTGATATTTTTGCTTCTTCGGAGGCTGTTTTTGGGAGAAAGGTTTTGCAAGCCGTGGTGCCTTCGGTTTAGGTAACCTGATTTGCTCCCTCCCTTCATCCGTGTCCTAAAGCTTTGGTATTGGTTCCCACAAGTAATGGATGACGCCGTGGACCGGACACACCAATGTTGGAGAAAACAGAATTTATGCTTACCTGATAAATTACTTTCTCCAACGGTGTGTCCGGTCCACGGCCCGCCCTGGTTTTTAATCAGGTTTGAAAAATTTCTTTCTCTATATACTACAGTCACCACGGCACCCTATAGTTTCTCCTTTTTTCTCCTAACCGTCGGTCGAATGACTGGGGGGCAGAGCCTGAGGAGGGGCTATATGGACAGCTTTTGCTGTGCTCTTTGCCATTTCCTGTTGGGGGAAGAGAATATTTCCACAAGTAATGGATGACGCCGTGGACCGGACACACGGTTGGAGAAAGAAATTTATCAGGTAAGCATAAATTCTGTTTTTATTTATTAACTGTACCATATATTTACCCACATAATAAATTTGCTTTAATAATTAAAACTTTCAGTAATTATGGTGATGCCATGTTTCTTCTGTGTATTGTAGTCTTTGCAAGCTTTAAATGTAACAGCTGAGGTCAACAGCCATACATTTATGTTTTATTTCTAACAGTATACATTGTATTTTCTTCAATAGTTTGACTGCATCTTTTGTTCTATCACAATACAATTTTGACACATTTTAAATGAAGCTGAAATAAAATAAAAAAATCCATAAACTGCATTTTTTCTAGAAAAATGTTATTCATGGTATTTATCTATCATTTTTTCA